>NW_022147483.1:3338600-3812465 GCF_002938485.1 Sitophilus oryzae | reverse complement strand
AATTTAGACCTAAACCTGAACAACGTTTACGGAAGCAATGAACTCGGTGAACTAGGAAGCTATGGACCCCATAATCAGGATGTGTCGGTAGTAACGAAGCAGCATATAGCGTAATGGGGAGTACTTAAATCTTTAAACAACATACGGTTTATAATATAATAAGGAAAATCACGTGGGCAGGGTTAACTGGGGGTGGGAAAAGGGGATGCTCTTCGGGGTAAACCATATAACCTAAACGGCAAAAGTGTACGAACATAAACGGTAAAATTTACACTAAAATTACATACCTGTTGGAACGGTGGGAATGTCACGAATTTTACCCAAACTCTAGTGCGTAGGTAGCGCGGGATTCTTTTTCTATGTCGTTTCTTATAGTGCATTATCATGGTCTTCGGGCGATGTTATATATTCTACGCATTTTTCAGTGAAAGTTTGCCAGTCTGCGTCTAGCTTGTTAAAAATCGGACGCGTAACATGTTCCCGAGTAAAATGAGCCTTTGCTCATGCTATAGCCTTACCTTCGCCGACATAAAGTTTGATTTGCCACGCAAAGTGCTTTTTTAAGTAGAATATTAAAAAGTAAAAAGTCGTGTAGTAAAAAGTTCACCTCGACAATTTTATGTAAAATTAAAAAAAAAAAAAAAAAAAACATATTTTTTAAAGATAATATTTATTTTTTTAATGTATTGTAAAATTCAAAAAAAAAACAGCTCGAGTAATTTGCATTTTCAAAAGATTTTATAGTATAATGAATCTAATCACTAATATAAAAAGGTTCCTGTAACAAGCCGTTAGAACGGTAGCGTCTACTAAGCCCCGTTAATATATATTGTACGTCGTTCATGTTCGGAAGAAAGGTAATGCCTAGCCTTAAGCATTTTGCGAGAGCACCTGTGGCTCCGTAGCTGAGGCTATCGCTTATGGTAAGCGTGATGGTCCAGGTGTTCAAATCTAGCGCCGCCAAAACTTTATAATTTTTTATTGCGCTTGATAGCGTCAGACTGCCTATTTGCATTGGGAGGTTCACTCTTTTCTTATTGGATTGAATATGGTGGGGTTGGTTAGCGTGGTTATTTGAGGTGTGGTTAATTCATTGGTTAAGTTGGTTATTTGGTGGGTTGGTTGATCTTTTTTACTAATTTATATTTTTTTCTCTTTATATTTTTATCAGTGTCGAGGTTAGGTGCGTCTGGTTAAGTTCTGGTTATTGTGGCAAGGGATGGATAGCGTTGGTTAGTCCTTAGAAAATTCCTATATTTCATAAAGCCGTCCAAGTGCGTCACATCTACGACGTCATACCTATTACGGGCATTTTAGTAAGCTACCGGTTAACGGCAGTTTAAGTAACAGGCCATATTAAAATCCGTTCAAGTCACTGACTGCCATTGTGTAATCACGATCCTGCTCGAAACCACTCAACGTAAGAAAAGCTCACCTTTGGATACGAGTTGATTATCAGGGTTGTCAGATGTGTTATGATAAGAAAGGGATTTTCGCAAAATCGAATTGTCTATAGGATGAACCACCCCTCAAATATAGAATATGGTTTTATATTAAAAATTTTTTTTTTTTATTCGATAGAAAATATATAACACCCTATGTTTATTTTGTGTTTACATATTTTAAGATTCTTTCAATAAATTTATACAGGGTGTTGGATCATGATAGAATATGAACCATTGAGGGTAACCAGGGAATACTGCTTAAACTAGCTGATCGTTTAACCATGTTGCTTATCATCAATAATTTTTGTTGTTGCTATTAAATGATTGTTGTCCCGCAACAATTTACAAGTAAATTAAAATGACAGAAAAAAAAAAAAAAACTCATAGACGTGTTCTGGTGACCATCCCTTGAAAATAGTTGCACTTGCATTAAGACGTCACACCCGAGGGGTAAAGCCGCAGAGGGTAAAGTGTACACCGTAATTTCTTTTACTCAAATAATTCTTCAGAATTCCTCGTAATTCCTGTGGAATTCCTTGGAATTCCTTGGTCTTCAAGGTCAAGGTCAATAATTCAAGGTCTTCCTTGGTATGAACTCGTTAACTCTTTCAGTCTGAACAAGCGTTGCCACCTCGGTTTCCCAGTTCTGCAATGAAAATTGTCCGTGATTTCTCTATAAATGTCTAATGTCCTTCTATAAGTACTAGATCTAACAGTAAAAAGTACTTTTATTTTTTTTTTTTTTTTTTTTTTTTTTTATGTTTCATTATGTTATGCAGCATTGATATAATGGCTCGGCAGTTTTTACTTAATTACAAATTAATTTTTTTGGGAATTTTGAAAATGTATAGGTACCTAGTTATACTCATATCTATAGGAAAGGAAATTAATCAAAACTTCAGTTGCAATCATAACTACGATGCACCATATCTAATTCCGATAAGAGTTCACGCATGGGTGTCCATTGGGATAAGTGCAACTAAAAGCTTAAATTAATTTCCCTATAGTATACCTAGGTATTATTCCGAGGAAATGGAAGAAAACAACTTTACACTTCTGAGTACGCGATAAGAAAAAATCCTTTTAATGCAGGGTGTTCTTTAAAATGGCGAATCAGGAAACGTTATAAGTAGATCTCTCGTGGGTGTGGTTCGGCCGTACTTATTGGATATATGTTAGATATATTAGATGCGAGGGTACAATATTAAATTAAAAGAATATCTAACCCGTAGATATTTGATATTGGAAATTTTGGAATGACATTTAAAATAGGATATATAGGAAAAATAGACTAAATAATAAAAAAACGTTTTTCTTTAAATTCAGTACTACCTATTATAGTATTCATGGTCTACTAATGTTCGTTTATCTTTTATAAAGTTGCTTGTAATTCCTCTTAATTTCTGTGGAATTCCTCTAAATTTCTAAGGAATTCCTTGGAATTCATCGGAATTCTTACGCAAATCATTGGAATTCCTAGTAATTCCTTTGAATTCCTCGTAATTTCTTGGAATTCCTGTAGAATTCCTTCATAGTGTACACCATAATTCCTCTGCGGTTTACCCCTCGACTCACCCTGTGTAGTTTATGTCATAGAAAGTTTATTTCAATATACGAGGTTTCGACATTTTATTATTTCATAAATAGACTATTATTTCTTGTTGCTAGAACATTATTACTTAATATTCGCGTTTAACTAAGTATTACAGTAAGCTAAATATTAAAGCTAATGAGTTTCTAATTTAGCCAACGTATTTACTGTAATAACGTAGATAACAATAGAATTCAAAGGGAACGTATATATGAATCTCTTCCATACCTGTGTGCATTCTTAATGAGTTACTTTGCTATAGTCGAAATTAGAAGTCTTATAATTATTCCTAAATTTGATTTTGGTAATTGCCTCTTCTAACATAATCATAAAATCATTTTGAATATGTACGTGCGTCAGATACGGGTATGTGCCTTTTTGAAATAATAACTATAGGCATATATAAAATTTAGACTAACTACAAATATACAGTGAGCATATATAGGATTTTTTTTGGTACCACACACAGGAAGTGATACCAGGGACAGTTTTAGCGATTTTTAATAGTTTGTTTTCTATAGTGAACTTTGTATAAACTTTATTACAATGGTGATTTGTTCAGCTTTCAAGTGTAAAAGCCTGGAATTACTTTTCTAGGTAAATCAACTAACAAATTAATTTTCTGCACTTTTTAATTTTTTTATTGAATTTGGGAATTATTTTTCTTATACTACACGCACCGGAAAAATCTAGGGATATAATTTTATTAAAGTTAAAAATAAATGTTTTGAATAAACAACCACATATTTGTAGGCCGATTCTTTCTACTTCGATTGAAACGAAGTAGTCACACTAGTAATTTCTAAATTTGGGATATTTGCAGAAGTGTTTGTGCATTTTTTGTCAAATGTATAAAAAGCACCTAGCATCAATTGTTCGAATTTAACCTGTACTGGCTATGTTTTTATGATAACTGGCCAGAATTCATTCAAATAACTCTGTTTAGTATTAAACGACATTATGGAGCGTAGACATCTTAACAGAGACGAAATGCTAAGGGCCATGGGTATGCTCGAAGCTGGAATGCGCCAAATCGACGTAGCTAGAGCATTAAATACAACGCAAAGTGTAATATCGCGATTAAGTGCACGCTATCGTGAAAGTGGTGATGTTGCTGAAAGGCACACAGGGCGACATCGCATTACTACCCCTCAGCAAGATCATTTTTTACAATTAAATGCTCGACGCCGACCGACTCTTACAGCACCAGAGCTTAATTTAATTCTCCAGGAAACACATAATGTAACCGTTAGTCCTGCCACTGTTCGCAATAGATTAAGAGAGGGCAACTTAAGAAGCAGACGCCCCTGGAGAGCTCAACCATTAACGAGAGGAAATCGAAAGGTACGATATTTGTGGGCTCAAGATCATGTTCAGTGGTCGAATGAACAATGGGCCAATGTTCTCTTCACGGATGAGTCACGCTTTGGAATTTATCCGGATTCGAGAATGCTTAGGGTATGGAGAGAACCGGGAAACCTTATTCGGTTGGATCATGTTCAGGAAGTGCACCCTTATCAAGGTGGAACAGTTATGGTCTGGGGAGGAGTCCAGTTAAGCCGAAAAACCGATCTCGTTTTTCTTGAAAGGTTTCTAACACGAATCACATATCGTGATTTAATTCTTGAGTCTGTCGTGTTACCATATGCCAATGATTTTGGGAGAAACTTCATTCTCGTGCATGACAATGCACGGCCTCATATAGCCAGAGTGGTAAGTGAGTTTATCAATGCTCATCAATTAAACATCTTACCCTTGCCGGCACAATCTCCTGACCTCAACCCCATCGAGCACGTATGGGACGCGGTCCAAAGAAGAATTTTGAGAATGGGTATGCCTCGTAAAACTCGTAGGGATCTGGTTCGGGCCGTGATTGCAGCGTGGCAGGCTGTACCTCAAGAAGAGATCGACAACCTGATAAGGAGCATGGAGAGACGATGTAGGGCTGTAATGAACAGTAGAGGAGGCTATACCCTTTATTAAGTAAAAATGGTTTTATCTTTTTTTTTAATTCACAGTTTAGAATAAAAAAAAATGTGTGTATTTGTTTGAGTTCAATAAAAATCAAGGTAAATTTGAAAAATCCGGTAAATTTCGCATTTTTATTTCCAATACGTCCTGTAAACTATTTGTTTATTTTAATTTTATTATATCAGAAATGCAAATAATAAAATTACTGACGATGGCTGGATAAAATTGTAATATCCCTAGACTTTTCCGGTGTGTGTATAATATGTGCTACCATGACCTATGCATGCGAAACTTGGACACTTAAAACGGACATTATAAGGAAATTGCAGGTGGCAGGACGCTCAATGGAACCAAATATGTTGGGACCTCGACCTCGTCGTTCTAATCTTTCACACTCGTTGTTGTAATCCTTATTATAATCATGTTCATAAACACACTTGTACTGTAAATAACTATTTTCCCATAGCAACTGTTAAAATTGCCTTATATCTATCAAAAATAGTAGATAAAATAGTACTTTAACCACAAGGGTAGATTAAATGATACTTTAACAGCGAGGATAGGTTAAAAAATTATTTCTTCTCGCACGTTTTTTAATTGCTTCAATTTTTGAAAATTTTTGTATTCCTTTTCATAAGTTATTCGGGATTTAAATGGAAGTAGTTTGGATATGGCGTTTATCGGCTCAGCCTGAATATCTGTTGGTAATTTACTTATTTCGTTTTGAGCCATTTCTGGCTCCAATTCAATCAGCAATCCACACAAAAGAGAATTAAAAAATATTGACTCAAAACTGACAACTAAAGAGACAGCTTTATTTATTTGTCAAATTACATAGAAACCAACGCCAACCCAGCACAATATTGTTTTCTACTTCTAATAAATTCCTTGAAATAATAATTTCTGTATATTTTTTTAAAACGTAACTCGCTATGGAAAAAAATATTGTTTTATACAAGACGATAAAATAACTATTCACACTAAACTATTTTTGAAAGTAGTTATCGCGATTTAGCTTATTCCTGAATAAAATCTCGATCTCCTTTTTAGGCGTACTTAGCAAAACTAGTTTCGTTATTTCTTTCGCGAAAATCACGCCAATTCTATGCAGTATCACGCTTCTTGGCGTATTTGTCTTGTTTTTTTTTTCGCTTTTTCCTGCCGTACGATTCCTGCAAAAGCTGCTCTAATGAGATTCGTCAGTTGACTTGGCGAAAGTGCATCCGAATATGCAGATATTCACGGTTTGAGAGAAAACGTCTAAAAATAGAATAAACGAAGGAAATAAAGAAAGGAAGAGGTGATGATGGGGTAGAGAATGTAAAGAAACGTCAGGTTTAAAAGAGATTTTTATCAATTTGTTATTTAAAAAACGGTTAGTGTTTCGGGAAAACGCTTGGACAAGCATAATTTATTTGGTTTTTTACATATTTTGAAATTTTTTAAAAAATCATACAGGGTGTTCCAAAAAGTTGGGTAATTTCTTAACCACGATTCTGCTTAAACGGCTTGACGTAAAAAGCTTATTTTTGGCAAACGGATTTTTCGAAAGTCAAATTCCAACGAGATGAAACTACCCCTCAAATATTACCAAGTTATATAATAATATGGCTATATTGTTTTTTCTCATGCTGACATAAATGTGAGAAAATTTTATCCAGTTTGTATGTTAATGGAAATTCTTGCTTTGCTTTATCATCACTAGGGCCTATTTCACCATAAGCCCCATTAGGCCCGGGCCTTGGGCCCGGTTGTCTGGGGGGCCCGTTAAAGGTTGTAAAATGTTCATAATTTCAAATGTAAATTCACGGTTTGAGGAAAAACGTCTAAAAATAGAATAAACGAAGGAAATAAAGAAAGGAAGAGGTGATGATGGGGTAGAGAATGTAAAGAAACGGCAGGTTTAAAAGAGATTTTTATCAGTCTTAGAATCAGTTTAGTATCTTAAACTGATTTTAATATAAAGAAGAATGCCCCTGTAGCACAGCAATATAGGTAAAATATTATATTTACATATTGACCCAACGATGGTAACGACAGATTTTTTTTAATGGTTTAATATATATTTTTTATATGAATACGATAGTAAAGATACTGTTAAAAGGTGCATATATATCTATATAGATATAGAAAAATACTATATCTTTTATATATTCCCAATATTGGGTAAATATTACATATAAATATAAATATTAATTACTGCTAAATATGTTTTGCGTGTTGGAACAATATTGGATAAATATTTTATGAAAATGTAGGTAAAAGGTGCAACTAATATTACCAATATTAGCTAGAAATTGTCAATATTGGGCCCATATATAATATTTTACCAATATAGAATCAATATACTGGGATAATAACTTATTATTTATTTTTTTATTTATTTTTATCGTATTTTTTTCTAAAAAAAATCATGATTAGCTCAAAAAAAAAAAGAAAAAAGTTCCCAAATTTATCATTTCAGTCAAAAAACTATCTAGCCAACATGTTTATTTTTTGTCAATAATGACATGTATTGACTACCATATTTCCATTCCAAATATCTTGAAAACGGTTGTTCGTAGCGATTTTTGTCAAGAGACATTTTTTACGCAAAAAATACGGAAATGTATATTTTTTCACTCAGTAGTTTCATACAGGTACGGACGAAAAGCTATTACTCTTCAAATCATTTAAAAACAGGTAGGTGGCGCCACCTACAAGTAGGAATCATATTGACATCGATATTAAATTTCTCATGTCAAATAACACCCAGTCACCAATTTTCATCTAAATATTGACGTTATTTCAGAAATTATTTGGAAAAATCCGAAATAAAAATGAAACTTCTACACCCTGTATCTCCGAAACGAAGCATTTTAGGACATACATTTATACAAACTTTTTTACTTATTTTTATCTGCAGAATATTGAAGTCTCCCGAAAATAGTTCGAACTACCCTGTATGCCCCAGTACGTTTTTTTCTTAATAAAAAACGATTCTAGTGTGTGTATTTTGATATTTCCGTAATTTTAGTTTATTTTTCGTCCCAAAACAAATAAAAAGAACACTATCGTTGACTCACTGATAAAACCAATTAAATCTTTGTCCATAATTTGTCTCTCAAATGCCATTTGTCCTACACTTAGATACACAGAGACCCAATAACGTGTAAGTAATACAATCAGCTATAAGAGCCATTCAATTGATTGCTGGCTGAAATTGTTTATGTTGCCCTGAATGCAGTCAAGAACAATGACCCATTTGGTCAAACGATCGCATTGAGAAGTCCTGCATCCAGAGACGCGCCTTTGTATTTAATTAACTTGATAAGGATTAATTATCTTATGTAATTGTTGTTTGTTAAGACACTGTTAGGAATATAGAGGGCGGGACTTATACAGGGTGTTTCAAAACAAATGCGAAAAACTTCAGGGGGTGATTCCTTGTTCAAAATAAAGGGTAGTTTGCTTTATAAACGTTGGGTCAAAAGTCAACCATTAGGGAGATATCGTGGTACAAAGATGGCGGAAAAATAATGTTTTTATTTTTTATCTTGAAACCGAAAAGAGATAGACTAATGAAATTTTATGGAAGCATCACTGTTATGAAAACACACTTTCAGGTAATTTTTTTACTTTTTTAAAATGAGTGGAAGGGGTTGAAATAAACTACTAGAAAAATCTTATCAAACACATGCAAATGCTTTAATTTGGATAGTTTAGTTTGTTTAGAAACTTTTTTACCTCTTGTGTTTTTTTGATAAAACTCACCGATTGGAAATTAAAAAATAAAATGTAAAGCATTACATGTCAGGACAAAAAACATTTTTAGATTAAGAGTCTAGTGATAATAACGATAATAATAATCATCTAAATAATAACGTATTGCAGTAGAGTAATGTCAAATAAAATAATATTAGGAACATCCTAAAAAGTAACAGCGGCCGACTAGATTTTTTCCTAAAAAAATTACAGCAGCCCACTAGATTCTTTATCAGAAAATGTTTTTTGTCATGACATGTAATGCTTTACATTTTATTTTTTAATTTCAAATCAGTGAGTTTTATCAAAAAAATACAAGAGATAAAAAAGTTTCTAAACAAACTAAGCTATCCAAATTAATTTTTTTGCATGTGTTTGATAAGATTTTTCTTTAAATTTCGTTAACAAAAATGATGGGGTAGTTTATTTCAACCCCTTCCACTCATTTTAAAAAAGTTAAAAATTACCAGAAAGTGTGTTTTCATAACAGTAATGCTTCCATAAAATTTTATTAGTCTATCTCTTTTCGTTTTCAAGATAAAAAATAAAAACATTATTTTTCCGCCATCTTTGTACCGCAATATCTCCCTAATGGTTGACTTTTGACCCAACGTTTATGAAGCAAACTACCCTTTATTTTGAACAAGGAATCACCCCCTGAAGTTTTTCGCATTTGTTTTGAAACACCCTGTATAAGTGCAATTATTTCGACCGCCCGTGGTAAATAAACATGTCTACATGAGGTTTTTGTCTAAAAATTTTTAAAAATTGGTATATTTCGATAAAAAAATATATCTTTTTTATTTTTAGTTTAACATTTTTACTATTATCTAATGTTGCCATATTATCTTGAAAATCCAGTGGACTTATTTGAAAAACGATAAAAAGAAAATGTATTTAATATCAATTAAACTTTTAGTTACGTAATCGAGGGCGCGATTTTTAAATTCATTGTTGCCAACCATGGACATATTCGGCGCCGGGCTGACTAACTGGAATTTAAATTTCGCGCTGGGAATTCAGGTGGGAGTAGGGGTGGATGGGGAAGTGGAAACCGGCCCGGGAATAACAGGCATCCGGCCCAAATCCACAAAAACAAAATGACCATAACGAAGAAACATAATTTATTTATTAATATACAGGGTGTCCCAGAAATAAGTGAAAGTTTTTTAAGTGGTAGTATATTTTGGCTTGGAATATCAGTTTTTTTTGCGAAAATTTGGAATTTTTTGAAGAAATTTTTGGGTTTTGAAATGGGTTTTAAATTAAGAAAACATAATTTCTTGATAATCTCTCAACATAGGTAGTAAATTTACTTCCTATTCAATACAGATTTTCCCACGGTATGGTTCTTAATCTTTTATATTACGGCACAAAAGAGATGCAAATACAGAAAGATTTAGGTGGTTTTGGACTTTTTGAAAAAATAAATCACTTTTTATTTTCAAAAATTCAAACTTTAATAACTCGGTTATTTTGGACTTATTTGAAACACAGTAAAGAGAATATTTGCACAAAGCAGCACAAATACAAAGGTGCACTTATAGACTCACCTTGTATAATAAAACATTTCAAATGGAACAACAAACAACAGATGTTTATTAAAATTATAAGTGTCTCAGAGGAAGACATCTAACAATAGTTATTTCACAAATTGGTGTTTATGTTTTAAAAGCAACTAACGATTATATTGATGCAAATTGATTATTTTTAGGCAGTCACTAAGAATCTTACGTATTGTTTTAGTTAGAAGATTAACCATTTAATTTTTGATAAATCAATCTTTTTGAGCTCTGATCGGGATCGGGACCGGCCCACCGGCCCACCAGTCGGGAATTGTTTCCCGTTTTCCCATATGGCCCATCCACCCTTGGGTGGTAGCTCTGGAATAAAAATGTCAAGTAGCCACATTTATTTATTTATTTCCTGACTTTTGTCGTTCGTTTTGTCACTTTAGTTTTGTATTACGAGTAAAAATGTTTACTAGCAGACCTTTCAGTCCAACATTATTCTTTTAGAACCTCTTTTAGTGTGAAATGTACAAGACAACTTAACAGCCGTAAAAACTCATTGCAACTCTCATAGAAATAATGTCGTTGAGCAGGAAAGCGGTAGTAATGGCCCCTTTATGTCCATTAAGTGCTGTTAAGAAGGTGAGTTTTGTTGATAATTGTTATATATTTATAATAATTAATTTATTTTTGTTTTCTAAAATATTTTTGATTAAAAAAGAAAATATATCAAAGCTTGAATTACGTCACAAAAAAGTTTATTTGGTATGAACTGTATGATTCTTTTATCGATATTTATCAGCCTTTTATTCAAAGTTTCACGAGTTTTGAAACAATAATTGTTACCGCTGCAGGATACTAAAATTGAAGCTTGATAAAAAAACCCAGGCTATATTACTAAATGTGGCGGAAATTGTAGAAACGCGTGAAAACTCTGTCGAAATAGCAGCTGGGAGCGGAAAATCTGCACACCGCCGTTTATTACCTAAGATGAAATCGTTGCTTGAGTAGAATTCAGCATAACTTCCGCACAGGCAGCTACCTAGGGTCTGCTTTATAGAGCTTTTTCAAGGTTTCGCCTTGTCAAAAAGAAAACGACATTTTAAACAGGTGGATTCAGTTTACAAAAAGCTTTAGAGCCCATTTCACTATAGTCCGAAAAAAGTAGTAAAATAACCGTTCGCGCGGCATTTAACGTTTTAAGTAAAACTGGCTTAGGTATTTTTACACAAATGAAGAAGGAAATTAAAGATAAAGGATCCTTCTTTATTTTTAAGGTTTTGATGGAGACTTCTTTATTTTTAAGGTTTTGATGGTCAAACATCAACAAAAAATTCCTTATGTTTGGACTAAATTTTCTCGAAAATAAAGCCATAATTTAAAATGCCGTTACAATACGGAAATAGAGTGAGGTTTTGTGATTACAGTGATATATAATTTATAGTGTTTTGTAACAAATTGCTCGCTATTTTATGCCAAATGCTGAGCTCATGTCAAACCATAATCAAGCCTTAATCAAAGATTCGTGTTACAAGAATTTTAGGTATGGCTTTTCACGACAGGTCCGGCTAGGCCTTAGGTAGATTTCGCGCGGCATATAAATATTTTAAGTAAAACTGGCACAGGTATTTTTACCCGACCGTATTGTAGCACATCCGTATTGTAGCACATCCGTATTGTAGCACATTTTTAGACTTCTTTATTTTTAAGGTTTTGATGGTCAAACATCAACAAAAAATTCCTTATGTTTGGACTAAATTTTCTCGAAAATAAAGCCATAATTTAAAATGCCGTTACAATACGGAAATAGAGTGAGGTTTTGTGATTACAGTGATATATAATTTATAGTGTTTTGTAACAAATTGCTCGCTATTTTATGCCAAATGCTGAAGCTCTGCAAACCATAATCAAGCCTTAATCAAAGCACGTGTGTTTAGAATTTTAGGTATGGCTTTACACGACAGGATCGGGCTAGGCCTTAGGTAGATTTCTGAAATATAATATATATTTCCTTCGGCCACACACCCGCTTTACCCGACCCCTGTTAACGACCCGAAAGTACAGCATATAAACAATGGTACAGCGTAATATACTTACCTAAGACGAAGATTGACTTTGATTTATTTTTTATTGGTTGATTTATTTGTTATGTTTCTTACACAGCCAATTAACAGAAGTCAATCAAGTCAATCTCCGCCTTTATATATTTTTTTTAGATTTTTATTATCATTATTTCAACAGAAATATCAATTTTTTAAAAGCCTTGTAAATGATACGATTCAAGAAACCTCTGTTGCCGAAATCGTACCATTATAGGCTTCCTATATCTTCCTTGAAGTTTACACATTAATTAGTTAGTAGAAAAATAAGAGACGAAATAATTGTCTATGTTGGTTTTATTTCAGTTTTTTTACATATTTATATTTAACATTATTTTGTCATATTAATTTTATTTCATTAGTATAACAGGTTCGACTTTTTATGTAAAAAGTCTAACAATACACATGTAGAAAACTAAAATACACATGTAGAAAACTAGTATAAGTATATTTATAACAAAACAGATGCGTTAAAATAACAAAACATAAAGGTAATACAAAACAAATCTTAAGCGTAAAAAGGTATAAAAATTTTACAATAGTCAGTAAGTGGTTATAAATTCAATAAAGAGCATAACCTTGATCTTTATTCATATTCGAGCCTTTTGTTTCATAGTTTTGTTCTTATTTGATTTTATGATATAACAGACATTTGTAAATTACAATTTTTTGGGGATAATGACTTCAAAAAAATAAGTTCTTAATTTAAATATTAACTTATAAATGAAATGTTCATATCTATACATAGCTACAAGCAATAGAAAATAACATACTGTATAATCAATTATAAATAACAAATAAAACAATGTAACAAATCCAAAAAATATTATTAGCTAACATTCATTCTAAGAAATTATGTTAATACCGAGTGTTTTTCAAAGGGTATCACCCCTATAACTTTCTTATTTTTTCAGATAAAAAACGAGGTTTGGTAAGTTAGTATATGACAGTTATTGTCACTCTAGATTGAAATTTAAAACATCATTTCCTAAGCAAAAATAACTTCTAAAAAATGTGTTAGTTCTTTAAAGACAATGTTTATATTTTTTATTTTTCTATACATCTAAAACAGACTGAGATATAAATATAAAATAAAAATAATAATCCGAAAAATAATAAATCTCACTTTTAAAAACGATATACAGGGTGTCCCAAAAAAATCTTCCGACCCAACCGGAATTTTTTCGCTTTTCAGGTGGCATTTTGATCAGCATCAACTTGAGTACCATTTATGAAGCTCGAATTTGGGACACCCTGTACACATCTCACTCAATCATCTCTTAATCGTCCATAACTAATACTACATTGAAAAATTTTATATCTTATTAAATAATCACAAATTTTTATAACTAAATTAGAAAACAAATAATAACAGATCAAATTCTTATACTTATACAATATAATAAATATTTTTCTTGTATACCTTTTGCTGGGTTTGCAATTGCAAAATTAATATTCACAATTCTTTAGAAAAAATTAAAACTATTAAATATTAATTTTAAAAATTTTTACCATAAACTCATACTCTCCTACCAAACTTACTATTTTTTGTTAATTTACCACTGCCGTCAAAAAGAATGGCCAAAATTTGACCAATAGAAACACCCTGTACAATTTGATCCTGATTCTTTGACACTCTCTTTCATATACAACTATAGTAAAAATTTATTAAAATAGATTAAATAAATATTCATTTTTTTTTGTTAAATTATTTTAAGATTCTGTTATGTTTTTGTGCCCTATACTGATTAATTTTAATAACAACTATCATTTTACTAAAATCTACCTATAACAGAGTCAAAGCTTTAATATAACTACCAACAATATTGGTTTATCACAGATACACACATTTTATATTACTAGGATAGTACTAATATTTGAAAATACACTTGAAAAAAAATTATTTACTCATCCTGTATATGAATTTCACTAAGAATAGCCCAGTTATCACTGTCAGAATGAATGTACAACCTCAAAGTTCTTATTTTACCAAGTACTTCATCAACAACTCCGCTAGCTATACCAACAGAATCGAATTTACCTACAAGCACATACCCATCGCTGGTCAAATTATATGCCAATTTTGTAATATTTCTGGGCATTTCAACTGGAAGAACTTCGACAGTAGTGTTGTAGAATTTATCTGCCGGATGGTCTGCGTTTCCGCTCCTGAAATAGTACCGTTTTAGAAGTACTGGTGAGCTGAAAGTAAAGGTTAGTTGATCGTCAGGCTGGGGTAACAACCCCCAGAAAAAAGTTTCACCTAAATAAGCTCGTTTAAGAGTGTACTGTTTGTAATGCTTAATGCTTGAAGTAACATCGGCTTCAGGATTGTTATGAGGTATAAATAAGGGAACTTTACCAAACTGCTTGTCTTTGAGTTTCTGCATTTTTCCTTTCAAAGAGGAATGAGTACCGATATGTTGAAACAGTGATGGTTTGTATCGAATCCATAATTTAGCTTTCTCTTTCTTGCAAACGTCGTTATTTTTTTCATAGTTACAAATTTTAGTGTACAAAAGATGATCCAGTAACCAATCTACAGGTTTATCGTTGTAAAACATCTGGAAAAATGTTATTAACCATGGCAGTTCTGCACTTTTAAACATCTTCCCTATAAATCCCAATTGACAGAAATCCAGAACAAACCAGGGTTCCTTCTTTGATGTTTTATCCAAGGCAAAATTTTTCATCTCAGTTACATACTGTGGTTTAGCTAATATATCATCTTCCAGCTGCACATAAAAGGTTCCTTTAGGCTGAGCGTAAGACATCAGAAAGGCAAAATCTAAATTCTGCTTGGATCTCCACTTAACCCTTTCTCTGGAATCTCCTAGAGTTAGTCTTAATTTTTCAAAGTCTGGATAATAGGAAGGTGAAGGTGATATAACCTCAATTAATCCAGACTCTACTTGAGCAGGGTAACGTGTTTCAATTTGTCTTGCTACATGCAACACATATTGTAAGTCAGTCTCCGCAACAAAAACAACAATCAAAGTGTCATTAGCCTCAGCTGAGTTCATTCCCTCTAACAGGTTCTGTAAGGTGTCCATAAGATAACTTTGTTTTTCTCTCTTAACTGTAGGTATACCCATGACTAATGATACACCTGCTCGACCTTTAGACAACATATATGCTAATCTTAAACTAAATGGGTCATCTAGCAAATGTGGCAGAAAGTAATAGGATGTAGAAAACCTCACTACAAAAGATGGATTTATACCATAAGCTGCGTTGAGTCCTGTCATATTCTTCACTAAGTGTTTAACATCGTTTGTGAGGCTGGTATTTGGATTAACCAAAGTGACCCCAGTTGAATTCTGAGAGAGCAAAACAACATCAATGTATTCAGTCAATTTTTGTAGGTCCTCCTGACGAATTCTGTACACTGAATCTAAATACTGAAGTCTAATTTGTAGCTCGGCTAGTCTTTGAACTAGTAATTGTTCAGTGTTTACGTCTGGAACAGAGAACAAAACAAACAGGCATAATGGAACGAATAAAGCAAACCCCAAAATCACGAAGCAGTTGCGTCTTCGCAGTGGTGAAGCTGGTAAGTTTAGCGTCATTTTGTGGTGATGGTGACTCGATTTTTAGAACATTGCAACACTCCAGACACACACATAAAATTGCCCGCAATAATCTACCAGTACATCACAGACGTTTAGATACAACAGAAATTTAAAACCAGTCTGTTTTTCCTTATTAAAACTTGTTCGATACATACATATGAGAAATCAAATTAATCAAATCTAAAAAGGGAATATTTTCAGTCAAATTTTTTACAGTTATATCATTTGAGGTTATGTAAAATCTGACAGCTCAGAGCAATAAATAATACAGACCTTGTGCTTATTTACTCTATGCCTCATCTCATATACTTATGGATCATATATATTTTCGTATATGATAAAAGGGTTTAATTTCTGGCTTTTCATGTACTAGGGATGGGCGAGTAAAAAAACTATGGAAAAAAATTGTTTTTTATGAAATGAATGTTTTTCTGAAAGAAAGGACATCCCTGGTTGTATAATTTAAAAGTGTGATCTGTTATTCTACCGATATTTAATATAAAAAATAACTGTGACAAATTCAAAGAATGTATAATGTATTTTTAAATAGTTAGGCAATATTTAAGAACTATTGTTTGGTATATTTTAACTATTTTTAATTTTAAGAATCTAAAAAATAAAAACATCACAAACAATTGTCAACAAAAAAATCACATAAAAAAGTCTTTATTCTGCATCTTCTAACCCTGCCTCTCTTCTCTTCAACATTATCTCTAGTTCTAATAAAACCATTTTCCTCTGGTGTTCAGCTTTTGCTCTCCTTTCTTGGTTGATCAAAATTCGCCTTTTCAATTGCATATTCCTCATTCTATATTTGTGCTCGGCTAGTGCTCTTTTCTCATCTTTGTCTAATCTATCTATTTGATTCTTAACTAGATTCAAACGAGGCCTGTTCGCCATATCATTGGGTAAATCCCACAAAACATCCTCGTCGGTTATTACAAACCTGTCATCTTCCAAAGTAAACTCTTCAATTTCAATGGTGTTCTGAGTGTTCGAAGCAGAAGACTCCGTCTTTATGTTATTATTTAATGGTTCTTGTGATGTTTCTAAAATATCATATTCTGTTGTTCCATTAGTATTACTTCCATTCGCCTCAAGAAACTTAAGGAGTTGTTTTTCATAATCCTCCATATCAATAAAGTCTGGAAATAGTTTTTTCTCCTCTTGTTTATTTTTAATTGCTTTTCTTCTAACTATTTTCTTAATGCTTTCATATTTTTGCCTCAATCTATCAGCAGTTCTCTTAATATTACCTGAAATAATTCATCGTTACTAAACGAAATAATCTAAAATGTTACAAACCTTCAACGGAATTAAAGTTTTGAGTAATATTATTCCAGACGATGTTTTTCACTTTCCAGGTTTCAGAATCTGTCTTTTTGTTTTCTACCATGTCTATATGATCGAAGACGAATTTCATCAAAACTTTTGTTTCTCTGTCGGTAAAATTAGGAGATCTTTTCCTTTTCGCAGATGTAGGGTCAGTCTCGGTGTTAGGGTCTACCATGCTAATGCCATAGACGACTTTAATTAGAAAAATACTGAAGAGATAATGCTATAAAATTATGCGTAAGGGTGAAAATACAAATACAAACAAGTTTTTACTGTTTTTAGATAAACAAACAGAAAAATTGCAGGTTATAAAACCACAGATTAAATAAAAGATAATAACTAAGAATGGGCAACAATCAAAATGAATCGATTAAATCAAATCGATTTGAATTTTTTCAATAATCGATTTGAAAAAATAATTGGCGAATTTAAATCGATTCATGCAATTTATATTAGAATCGAATAAACAAATCCACAGCAAATACTATAGCTAAGCTATACTTTTCGCAGAGAGTATTTATTTTTTGCTCTGCTTTGCAATCGATTCGATTGTGACCATCCCTAGTAAATCCTGCTTCGCAGTTTCTATTTTTTTGTCTATGGCTGACATAAAATTGAAATCGCTTTTAAAAACGTCAAAAAATCCTGCAATTTGACCTTGGATTTTGACAACTAACCCTTAATTTATTGTTTGTAGGAAAAAAAATTGTTTTTAATTTATTTTCAGTCCAAATACGAAATTTTTGAAGTTTATATTATGATTTAATCAATTTGTTTCCCTTTAAACTGTGACAAATTTTATCTGCGTAAGAACTTCTTTATTTCTCTGTGAAAATGATATTTTTTAAACCTGCCTGGATCAATCATGAAGGTAAAATATGTATTTCTCCTTTATTTATTAGTTTAACACGTATTTTGTGATTGTTGCAGACAACAAACCGATTTTTTCTGTCGATATACACCCGAAAGGAAACCGATTTGCTACAGGGGGTCAAGGTGGGTCAGGTGGTCGAATAGTTATTTGGAATGTTAGCCCTGTTATCAGCGAAAGCGATGAATCGAATCCTAGTATCGCTAAAATGCTATGCCAAATGGATAACCATTTGGCATGCGTTAACGTGGTCAGATGGAGCAATAGTGGACATTTCCTGGCATCGGGTAGCGATGACAAGCTTGTGATGATATGGAGATTGAGTAGCGAGGGAAGTTCATCTATCTTCGGCAGTAGTAAGGTTAATGTGGAGACATGGAAATGTATACACACCTTGAACTCACACAACGGAGATGTTTTGGATTTAGCATGGGCGCCACATGATGGGTGGTAAGATTAACAAAATACTTTCATTTTTTAACCTTCATAAACACTTAAAAATTTAAAATTCAGTAAAATTTTAAAAATTAAAACTATTTTATGTAAAAATAGTACTATCAAAATATGTATGTTTATTTAATGATATACCTTTATGTAAGAAAACATTTAAAATAGAATTAAAGGTTAATAAACAACATAATTTACATAAATTCTTTGATGTAAAACAGGTTAGCTTCAAGTAGTGTAGACAACAGTGTTATCGTTTGGAATGCTCATAAATTTCCAGAAAAAGTTGCAGTGCTTAAGACCCACACTGGCATGGTTAAGGTACAGTATTCACTTAGTATTTTAGTAGAAGTATTATGATAAAACTTATAATTTTAGGGAGTGACTTGGGATCCTGTTGGCAAATATCTAGCCAGCCAGTCCGATGATAAATCATTGAGAATTTGGAGGACATCAGACTGGGCCCAGCAAGAGGTAGTGACAGATCCCTTTCAGGAATGTTCAGCTACGACACATGTATTAAGGTATCTTATATTTGTTTTGCAGTGTAGAGATAGTGTTCTCCCCTATTGTGTTCCCCCATGCTCATTCTCTCTGGCTATATATAGTGGCGTACATATAATGTGGGGAAAAATCATGATATAATTTTTTTTTTCATATCATTACATAATAACTCAACTCATTCCTAATCCAAAAATATTTTCAGTAAGCATTTTTTATCTTATTTTTGTTCTAGAGGTTATACAGGGTTGTTCACCACATACGACACGGAGTATTGTAGCTAAACGATGAGATTTTTACAAATTGTAAGTTTTGGGTTCGATGAAGGACTATTAGAGGTACAATTTAAAAATAATTTTACAAGATACAGAGTGTCCCAAATAAGTAAAAAATATCAAAGTTGTATTTTTTTAAATGGAACACCCTGTATATTATTACATTTTAGTTTCTACGATTAAAATAAAGGTAAATTTGATTAAGGTTTATTATACTTAAACCTTACCGTTTTTGAAATATTTTCAATTTTGTGAAATTGCAGTAAAAATTTTAAGGCTTCATTTCTCCAAGGGTATCAAAGTTTTTAATACTAAATATTTACTGAAGTTTATTTATTGATCAGTTATTGTGTTGCAATAATAAAAATAATACTACCTTATACAGAGTGTCTAAAAATGTATTTTAAATAATTATTAGCTTCAAACGGCAATAACTTGTTTAATTTAAATGGAACACCCTCTATATTTTACGAGAATCAGATGCACAATTTAATTGTCTATCAAATTATATTATACCATTTTTACCTATCTCTTTAAGTTTCCGTAGAAAATGCATTTTCTTGTAATTTAGAACTTATTTATCAATATACCCATGGACTATTGACATTTTAGATTATTTTTAAAGATGTACCAAATTTTTAAAGAGTACAGATACTAATATTGTCGATATAATTCGTTTATTTCATTAAAAAATAAAAAAAAACTGTTTAAATATTTGTTAAAGAGGATCAGTTAATATGATTCCAGTATTCAAACAACATTAACTGACTGTTTGCTTTGATTAATAATAATTGCTCCAAATACTAAAAAACTGAATTTTGTATGGGCATTAGACAGTGTGATAAAAAGTAACACCTTAAAAATGATATTTCATTTTTTAATAAATGCTTATTTATAACTACAGAGACTTTAATTTGATAACTTATTATTATATTGATTTCTGACTCAAATCCACATTTATTTATAATAATTTAATAACGAACACAATTAAGTATGTAATTAATTAGTATATGGGCGCAAATAATGGTGTTATATTTAATTAATGGTATACTCTTTTATAAAGATTTAAATAGTTTTCTTTTTGCATACAAATGGGCTAGTAATATTATCGTTTTGCTAAAAACGATAATATTACTAGTCTGTACATTTTGTACATTTGTTGCTTTAAAAACAATCTAAAATGTCAATATTCCATTGATATATTGATAAATGAGGTCTAAATTATAAGAAAATGCATTTTATACGAAAACTTGAAGGGATAGGTAAAAAATGGTATAATACAATTTGATAGACAATTTAAGTGTGCATCTGACTCTCCTAAAATATACAGGGCATTCCATTTAAATTAAAGAAGTTATTGCCGTTTGAAGCTAATAATTATTTAAAATAAATTTTGACACTCTGTATAAGGTAGTATTATTTTTATTATTGCAACACAATAACTGATCAATAAATAAACTTCATTAAATATTTAGTATTAAAAACATTGATACCCTTGGAGAAATGAAGCTTTAAAATTTTTACTGCAATTTCACAAAATTGAAAATATTTCAAAAACGGTAAGGTTTAAGTATAATAAACCTTAATCAAATTTACCTTTATTTTAATCGTAGAAACTAAAAATGTAATAATATACAGGGTGTTCCATTTAAAAAAATACAACTTTGATATTTTTTATTTATTTGGGACACTCTGTATCTTGTAAAAATATTTTTAAATTATAGCTCTAATAGTCCTTCAACGAACCCCAAACTTACAATTTGTAAAAATATCATCGTTTAGCCACAATACTCCGTGTCGTATGTGGTGAATAACCCTGTATATTGAAATATATTTTTGAATACCTTCTTTATGTGTAAGAAAGAGATAGAATAAGAAGTAACGCGTCATTTAATACCGTCGGTGGCGACTGCGCAGTGATGCCAAATCTGGGAATTTTTCCCTCAATTTAGAGTAAAAAATTATTATATTGATTACTTATGCTATTGTCGCGATCTAGCTTTGGGGTGTGAGGTTCTAGCTAGGGTTGCTTAGGTTCCAAGTTCTCTTTTATGATTAAAGCAACATAATACAAAAAGTTCTATTTATTGAGTAAAAATTATAACATATGAGTATAGTAAAATAGGCAAACAAGCTAGGAAATTCCAAGACAGAGTGTATGCTGAGACACTTATAGACTTACTAACATCTCGGGAGTGTGCCGTCTCACTGACTAATTCAGCAACTCATTATACTCATCGACTGATTAACTGACTGCCTGTGCGTTGTCTTCAGTATACTCTTTTATATTTGTCTTCTCGTCGCAGTCATCGGCGGGTGTGTCATCAGTTTACAATATATTTCCATTGGCGATACCTGCGACGAACTTCACCTTAAATTCTCACGTTATGTCGACTTGATTTTTATTGCTTAATTAATAATGTTTATTATAAGAAAGTCTTATTTTTATTTTAAAGTCTTGACACTATTTTACTTTATTATTTTGCACAATTTTTGCCTAATTTACTTTGATTACCACTGCACGCCACCGTTTCAATATCTCTTGATTTATTTACTACAAAATTAACTGCATTTTTAATTACTTTTTTGTTACCGAATAAAAAATATAGGTGTTCATGGTCACCGGATGGTCAGTATTTGGTTTCGGCGCACGCCATGAACGGAGGTGGTCCCACAGCCCAAATCATCGAGAGAGAAGGATGGAAACAGGACAAGGACTTTGTGGGGCACAGAAAAGCCGTCACTTGCGTTGTAAATACTCGTTTGTTTTATATACAGGGTTGTGTAAAAAACGACGCGTTCATTAAAAGTATCTTAAGTTTTATAAACAATGTGTTAAGTCAGGGATATCTTAAAGGATTAAAATATTTTTCACTTCTTGAAATTTCCGGTATAACTGGAAGTGGCTGTGATTTTTCTTGTTTTTAATATCACACGATCGAAAAGAAACGGCGTCAGATATATGGAAAATGTCATCGATCGTCATTTCCAACCCAACTGGAAGCCGTTTTTTTTGGATCATACTGGAGAACCTATACACGGTGTCTCATATAAGAATAGACACTACAGGATTCTCATAAACCTGAAGGGATACAAAGGTGACTTGCTGAATCCTACAGGAAGGTATTTGAAAAAAAAAGGTTTTTTATAAAAAAAAATGTTTACATTTTGAATAACGCATCATCAACCGACTATCGGCTGGTCCCAGCTTATTTGACGCCCTCTGTGTTGCCACATAGAAAAGAAAGTGTACACTTAACTCGATTGCAAATACTTATTAATATAGGTATAAAAGAATATGCAATAACTGTTAACATTTATTCTTTCAGTTTAGTGGAAAATAACTGTAAAATTAAAAAAAGTCGGAACGTTCAACCGCTAACTTTTGCCCCACGTTGGGCGCCAAGAATGCAGTTGGCACTTTTGGAAAACACATTTTTCTTTATATCTATTTATTTTCTACTTTTTCCATTGTATTGAGGCATTTTGGAGGAGTTTTATACTACAATTTAAATAAGCAGATCCAAGAAAATATATACCTTAAATTTTGACAATAACATTTTTTTATTATTTTTCACTGCTCTAACAATCATCATCGAATACAATGATGAAAATTTTCTTTTTGTTTTCCGTCTTCCCGTCAAGGCAAAGCGCCAAATTCAAAGTTAAGCTAGAAATGAGCAGATATAACAGAGATGTGTGCGCTAAAAAAATAACAAGGAAATATTAGTAACGCCACTGGCTTATTAAAATTTAATCTTCGTAATTTGTTATGTAAAAATTTAAATTACTCTGAACTTATAAATACGCAAATATACAGAATGTTAGTAACGGAAGAGGTGGCAACATTGTAAAGCTTCGCCCAATACACCCTCAAGAAATTTTAAGAGAACGAATCTGCGACATTAAAAAGGAAAATGTCAAGAAAAAAACTTTTGTGTTTCGGAATACACTATCGTTTATTAAACTGGAAATTATTTAAAATACACCGCTGTATACTAAAACACGAGATTACTTTTAATGAACACGTTGAGTAATATACCCTGTATAAATTGACGTACGGTATATTTAGTCATTTTTCAGAGGTTCAATTCGAATATCCTAAAGAAACCTAACGCAGACAGTCCGAAAAAAACCACTCAGTACTGTTGCTGTGCCATCGGGTCACGAGATAGGTCTATCAGTGTATGGTTAACCTCACTTAAGCGCCCCCTGGTCGTTATTAAGGACCTGTTCGATGACAGCGTGTTGGACATTTCGTGGAACGCTGCGGGAAATTTTCTGTTGGCCTGTTCCTGGGACGGTACAGTGGCGTGCGTCACTTTCGGACAGAGCGAAATCGGCATACCCCTTTCAGTCGATGAAAAGGTACGAATGAATATCAAGTACAAAAAATGTTCAGAGAATTAAGTAAGCATAGAGGAGTTAAAATATTTGTTGACGATAGCGTGTCTCTATGTTAACTTATTTCTCTGAGACCAAAACGATTCCAAATATTAAATAAAAACGAATTTTAGAACGCTCTTTATGAAAGGATGTACCACAAGTCATTGCAGAACAGTTGGAATACGAATTTTAGCGGTACCCAAATTGTTGAAGACGCGGAACTGTTATGCGCCATCGACGAAATGAACGAGAAATCGAAGGAAGTGGTTTTGGAATTACCGGAAATCAAGGAACCGCCTAAGGCGAAAGATGTGTGTTACGAAAGTCCAATGCCCAATCAGAATCTTTTGGTACCGATCAACAAACAGGTATTGATATGTACAGATTCTTTTTATAACTAGAGATCGATTGTTATTTAATGATTTATTATTTTGTAACTGTTATTTGTGTATAACAGTCCTCAATAGTTGTTGATTTCGAAAAATAACAGTGCGCTGCGATACAAAATTTTACGTAGCCTTTGAGTAAGCGAGTGGTGTGTTATTTTTTTTTAATTTCGAATGCGTAGGTAACAGTAGCCAATTTATGTTGCAGAAATATAACTGTTATGGGTTTTAGATATGGGTAGGCCCTTTTTATAACGAGGCGCCGATCGTTATTTAACGGTCTGCTATATTTTGTAACTGTTATTTACGGATAACAGTTGACAACACTTGTTGCTCCTTAAATAGTTGCTCCTTAAATAGCGAGTGAGTGTTTCTTACTTTTTATTTCTAACGCGTAGATTACAGTCGCGAATTTAGAAATATAACTGTTATAAACCTATAACAGCCATATATCGGTATATAATATCTCTACTTATTTTTGTTCTTTATTGTTATTGAAGGTTCCCTGTTATTTTAAGCTGTTATTTTTGAACTGAGTTTATTTTTTTTGGAACTGTTACATATATTTGCTGTAACAATGTTTTACTTATGTTTTTCAATTATTGATGATTACATCAAATTTTTAAAATATTTTTGAACGATTTTTGAAAAAGTTTTCACTAAGATTCCTTCTAAAATATTAGGTGTCTTTTTTTAGGTGGAAACCAGGCTTCCTTCTGGGAAACGAAGAATAACGCCCATGTTACTGACCACAGTTTCACCATCTCCCACTACTAATGGCACTTCAAATAACTTATGGTAAATAGCATCATATATGAATTAGATAAAAAAATTAACGGAAAATATACAGTGCCTGTATAAACTAGTTTTTTTATTATTAGAGAATTTTTTTTAGAAAAATTGTCAGTTTATGTTTTCATATTTTATTTTTTAACAGGATAAATACGGAATCCACGCAGTTTTTTTCGCAATCGGCTGCGTTCAGCAAGTCTTCGCCCACTAAAAGTCAAATAATCGTCGAAACTAGAACAGAGCCTCAAGCCAGGCCTGCTCCAGTAGCGCAGCCCAAACCTGTCAGGTATTTTCTTATTTATTTATTTTTAATTGTTTTCCTGACCGACAAAAAAAATAATAAAAGAGTTATTAAGTATTTTTCCCATTTTTGTTTAAATGGAAAAAGAGGCTGTTCAACAAGAGGATCTATATGTCCATCATATGTACAATATGATCGAAAAAAAAACGTCAGCGGTGGATATGCCATTATGTAAAATTATATGGGGAATGTCATCGATGTTCATTTCCAAGCCAACGAGACGCCGTTTTTTTTTTCGATCATAATATAACTAATACTCTCCTATAAGGCTAGTAAAAACTTTAAAACATTTGCCAAGAGTGCGACGCGACGGCAACAACATACATAATGCTGTAAACAGGCGTAGATAGAGTATATTTCAATGAATATACTCAATTTATTACAAGGGTACTCTTATTACATGCGGAAATCGTCACCCAAAGCCGGCCGTTGCCAACATGGTATACCAGCCTTATAGGAGTATTACTTATATGCATTTTTATATACCATAACTTTTATCAAATTGATTGATAATTTGATTTTGCAATGTGTAATTCAACAGTCAGCAGAAGGTTCAAGTGTCAGAAACTGTCGTCTCTAAACCACCCGGTTCCGAAATCAATCAGCTGATGTGCGTCGACGTTCCTGGTGACGAACCCATCACGAAATTTATCAGTATTTTGGATCCTTGCAAGTTCACACCTGGTACCACTGTTACCAAAGACGCGGGAATCCTTAAAGTTCAAGTACGACAACCTATAGTTATCTTTATTACAATAAATGCTATATATGCCTGCTCTACTTCTGTATACCGTATGATCGAAAAAGCGGCGTCAAATTGGCTTGGAAATGGCTGTCGATTACAGTCACCGTTAATTCTACGTTTAAAATGAACGATCTTTATTTTCGAGTCAACTCTGACGCCGATTTTTTTTCGCTCTTTGGGTACATACTTTATCAACTCTAAGATTTTTATTAATATAGAAAATAACTGGTTAAAAAATCACATTTTGTAAGGATATTTTTTGCTGATATATTTTATATTTATATATTTTAGGTAACAAATAATTGCCATAGAATTACCAACAATCTGTCTTTGTCAAAAATAGAAGTATGCAAGAAATCGTCTGAATCAAAGGAACCTATTTGGGAAACATTTTTAGGTAGGAGTTAATTATTAATTAGTTATCTTTGATTGATGTTACCCTTAGTTTTATATTTTTGGAATGTTTAAGTTTAAATATAGTCTAATTGATCCAAGAGCTATCAGATAAGTCAACATATTTTATTTTAGGATCACAAATACGCACTCTGGCTACAAATCGCAAACTTTTAGTGGCTTGTTGTGAAGATTTAACAGTAAATACCTATGATCTAAAATCTGGTAAGTTCTATTTTATCATTCTTGTTTATTATACATCATTTTTACGATCATATCATAAATACCATTAGAGATTCATTTTAAAATATTTTTGTTAGTATTAAGATGTCATGAATCATCATGTATCTTATTTTCTCAGGTGCCAGATCTTTACCCCCTCTATTAATTGAAGATTTGGTTTCGTGTTTAAGTCTTTCTGAAAAGGGGCATCTTTTGGTTTTAACCAAGACTGGTCTGATGCACATGTGGGACCTCTGCCAATCAAAGAGCGTGCTCAATCGGGTGTCAGTTCGATGTTTGCTGATCGGAAAAGGTAAGTTTATTTGGGGTGTTCTATTTTTGTTTTTTAGCAGGATTTTAGTAAATATTTACTGAAAAATATATTTTAAATAGAGACTAGTTGTTATTTATTTATCAGTCTTTTATTTGAGAACTGTTATTCAGAAATAACAGTTGTTGCTTTCTAAAAATGTGATATCAAAATAACAGTGCTCCGACAGCGATAACTCACGATGTGTAAGACGGGATAGTCGCAATTTTACCACCGAGCCACTGTTATTTTTTATTTTCTAATATGCAACAATGCAGTTGTTGTGCAGACGGGTTTCGAAAATAACAGTTACCGTGTCAGTGTCAAATGGTGGTGTGAAATCAATAAAAATATCGGTAACGTATTATTTTCCAACTGTTACCAGTGAGCCGTTGTTATTTCTTATTTTCTAATATGCAACAGTTGTGTAGACGGGTTTCGAGTGTAACAGTTACCGTTGTCAGAACTTGGATGGGTCTGTGTCTAATGGTGGTGTAAAGTCAATAAAAATAATGAAAACCTGTTATTTACAACAGTTATATTTAGAAATAACAGTTTGTGAAATAATTGCTACTTTAAAGAATAAGGGGTATTAAAATAACAGTGCAACGACAAATTGCGATGTGTAGTTAGGATAACCGCGTTACGAAATTTTACCAGTGAGCCATTGTTATTTCTTATTTTCTAATATGTTATAACTAACTGTATAATAACAGTTGTGTAGACGGGTTTCGAGTGTAACAATTGTTGTCAAAACTTCAACTTGGGTGAAATGGGTCAAAAAAATATTTGTCAAATGGTGGTGTAAAATAAACAAAAATAACGGAAACCTGTTATTTTACAACTGTTATTTAGAAATAGCAATTTGTGCAACAATTTCTACCATAAAAAATAAGCGATATTAAAATAGCAATGCGTGGACCACTGAAAATGTGTAGTTAGGATAGCCGTGTTAGGAAATTTAACAGTGAGTCGTTGTTATTGTTTATTTTCTAATATGTAACAGCGATTGTTACAACTGTTGTATAGACGGGTTTCTAGAGTAACAGTTGCCATTGTGAGAACTTTGATAGGTCGGTGCTAAGGGTGGTGAAAAAACAATAGAAATAACTGATTTTTTTTTCAACAATAACAGTTCCAACTGTTATTTATCAGCTGGAACTTATTAAGTATAGGCCACATTTTTTCCTATCGCTGATTTGAAACAAGATATACATAGAACTGAAGTACGCCATTTCGGAACAATACGCCTACAATATCTAGAGATACCTTTTTTGTGACAGTATTCTTCTATACAGGGTGTCCCAGAAATAAGTGCAAGTATTTTAAGTGGTGGTAGATTTCGATAAAAGAAACATATTTTCTCTATATCGTTTTTCAAAAAATCGAGTCCGAAATAACGGAGTTATTTTACCTTGAAAATTTCCAAAAAAAATTGGTAATTTTGGTAAAATTTTGAGAACCACTGGATCTTTTCTGGATTTTTTTTGTTGTAAATTTGTGAAGTCTCCTCTGTGGAGCAGTCTCAGATACTGGCTTTTGTTAAAGCCCTGAGACTGTATGATAAGTTATAACTCGTTATAACTCAAGAAAGGGGGACACACAATGAATCTGTAAGGTCGCGGTGATAACTCCCCTTCTAAACATTCAACATTTATTCTTGTAAATTTAATCTACTACCTATGATGCCATATTATCAAGAAATTATTTTTTTTTAAATAAAAAAATTCAGAATTTTTTTCGCCAAAAAAAAATCATTGGCGTGTTTCTGGGGTTGAACTATACTACCAGTTAAAATACTTGCACTTTTTTCTGGGACACCCTGTATAAACTATTTTCTTTTTCTTAGATTTATCGTGATAATTTTGTAATTTTGGTTTATACGTTTAATTTATAATTAAGTTAAAGAAAGTTTGAATTAAACTTCGTGCGTATTTTTATAGTATTAACATATAACATTAAAAAAAACGGCGTCAAAGAGGGCTGGTAAATGGCAATCAATGATAATTTTGGCGAGGTCAATCTCTAGACGTCATTTACTAAAAATTGACATAAAACTTGTCAAACATTAACGCTAATTATAGAAATATTAAAAAAGAGTAGAACGCTTCCCCAGGCGCATAAATATATTTTCTAAAAATAATTTGTAATGAATAAAACTGTGATTTGTATTATTTTTTTCCAGCTACGGTAACTGGATGTTCTTTGACGCCATCAAATCAACCCATCTTAACCTTGAGCGATGGTAGAGCCTACTCCTATAGCCTAGATTTACAAACCTGGTAAGAAATATTATTTTTAACATTTTGAGACATCTTGTACGTTCTGTACTGTTAACAAAAATAAAAATAAATATTTGCAGGGTTCAATTGTCGAATCCTCTGGATCCGGTGAGCCGATCCGGTGCTTCCATGGTACGAAAAGTACCGCACTCACTGCCATTAGCCTCATTACAAAGGGCTATGCCCCAATATAGTCAGACTGACTCGTCGTTGCCTCCCGGCGTCACGCTCAGCTTTTTAGAATCTCAAATCACTGCCACTAATGTATTGCACAGCGTGACGGAATACCGCCATTGGTTGCTGGCACAGGTCAATCATCTGTTGGACAAAGGTACTGTCATTTTTTTGTCTAGGTCTTGAACGTAGGAAATCCCATGTAAGAAAAATTTGACATGAATGCTTTACCTTTTCTATATTTAATTTGAGGTCTAGATATTATCGTATTATTGACAAGGAGTGTATTTTTTAGGTCCAGAATGTAGACTGAAATTAATTTTAGATGATCTCATCGGTCCCACTCATTCCAGCGTGAAGAAAAGTAAACTGGATACTGAGATAATGGTAACTGTTAGTTAATACTGTCAAATAACTTATCTATTTACTCTTGGCTTACACCACAGAATATCTAGCTACGCAACAGAAGCCTCGTTACATGTAAAAAATCGTAGGTCTCAAAAGGCGACAGGCTTTTAAGGCCTGTCTCCAAATCAGATATTTTGATGCGGTAGTTTCACTACTACATAACAGAGGGCGATAAATTTAAAACAAAAAACAGTTTTCTACAAACGAAATTTAAAAGAATTTTATGCAGTGTTGCCATTGTGTAATTTATATTGTAATACTTTCTGATAAAGCCTACGTTCAAATTTGCTACATCATTTAAACATATTAAAATAGATTAGAGCTCTTTTTTCAAACATTTAAGTATTTAACTTGCCATGTTAGTTGGAGTTAAATCTTACGAGCTGAATTAAAATCACTTCCTGACGTTTGATTCTAACTGAATCCTAAATTTTGATTGTAATCGCCATGAATTGGCGACGGCGTATTATAATAATGTTGTTCTATTGAAGCACCCTTCCCTGTCGTTTCGATTATTATTCGTACCATTGTAAGTCGGAAAATTTTAACAGCGAGCGTTAGCTTGTACGTTCCGAAATGAAAATCTAAAAATAATAAATTTATATGGTTCAATTGTCGAATCCTCTGATCCGGTGAGCTGATCCGGTGCTTCCATGGTACGAAAAGTACCGCACTCACTGCCATTAGCCCGTTACAAAGGGCTATGCCCCAATATAGTCAGACTGACTCCGTCGTTGCCTCCCGGCGTCACGCTCAGCTTTTAGAATCTCAAATCACTGCCACTAATGTATTGCACAGCGTGACGGAATACCGCCATTGGTTGCTGGCACAGGTCAATCATCTGTTGGACAAAAAGGTACTGTCATTTTTTTGTCTAGGTCTTGAACGTAGGAAATCCCATGTAAGAAAAAATTTGACATGAATGCTTTACCTTTTCTATATTTAATTTGAGGTCTAGATATTATCGTATTATTGACAAGGAGTGTATTTTTAGGTCCAGAATGTAGACTGAAATTAATTTTAGATGATCTCATCGGTCCCACTCATTCCAGCGTGAAGAAAAGTAAACTGGATACTGAGATAATGGTAACTGTTAGTTAATACTGTCAAATAACTTATCTATTAACTCTTGGCTTACACCTAATCACTATAAGCATCGAATAAAAAACTACGGCTAGTTCTTGAGTGATTTATACCGTATGATCGAATAAAAACGGCGTCCAGTTGGCTTGGAAATGACGATCGATGGCATTTCCTATATAAATTTACATATAAAATGACAGCGATCTTCATTTCATAGCCATCGCTGACGCTGTTTTTATTCGATCATACGGTATAAAGTGTAATTGAAACTAGTAGTGGGAACTATCGAATGAATACTATCGAAACATTCGATAGTTGCAATTCATTCGAATAATTCGATAGTAAGAAAACATTCGTTGAAAACTATTCGAATAAAAATTATCGAATAGATCCGTCATCTGCCTTGAAATATTGTATTCTAGTAATTTGGCAGCCAAAACCATTCATTTATAAAATTCATTCATTTATGAAATTAATTTATTCGTCAGGATCGATTATAATATAATATTAACTGAATTTAGTTGTCGCCCGGCGACGTAGGTTTCTTTCCGAGAAACCCGACTTACAGAACTAATTTGTTATATTAACAACAAATTTTAAAATCATGAAATATAAACATTTATTAATTTTCTAAGCATGCAATGTAATGGAAGAAAATATAAATAAAAAATTAGAAATCAAAATTATTTATATTAGGTGCTTTATATTACTATTTAAAAATTATATTTACTTTTACTGGCATTTACTTTAAAAAATAAATTAAATATTTCTTCGCAAAAAACTACATGTAAGAGAATTAGCATAAACAAAATACAAACATCGCTAACTTTTTTTTTAAATTGGCACGTGTAAAACTTTCATTGTAATTTTCTCACCCCATAGTTTGAGTTCGATAACCCCATTTACTTAACCACATTACTTAAATATGATTATTAAGTTCAACTAATTCATATTATTAAAACAACTAAAATACAAATATGCATTTTTAAAATTAATTGTAAGTTCATCTCATCTCTCTTAAAAATTGCTACTTCTCAAAATTTCCCATTAAAAAATAGACCATATATCATATAAAATTAAATAATTGAAAGATCGGACTATGGAAAACCACACAAATTTTCGAAAAAAATTTTGACCACCTGCACATACACACAATCGTCATTAAATAAAATTAAAAAAAAACTACTATTTTAGTATTTTAAATATTTTAATGAACGCAAAAATAGCACAGTATTTATACGGCGAAGTTATAAAAATTTGGAAGAACTAATAATGCACTGACGCACACAAAAATCAATCGAATACTAAATTTCATTTATCAAAAGCATTCGATAGTCGTGGCTCAACGATAACCATTTAGCCGCACGGCGAGGTTGTCACATATGCTTTAGTATACAAATGAATGAATGATTTTATTCGAATAAAACCATTCGATAGTTGAAATCATTCATTCAGTAACCATTCGATAGTCTAATTCATTCGATAGTTCCCATCGCTAGTCTAAATCTGAAAAGATATCGGGAAATAAATCTGCCATTTTGAAACCCCTTCGTGGTCTCGTCAAGTTTGCCGATTTTTCCCTAGTATTTTTATTTAATGTTTAGATAACATTTTTGCTTTAAGAGTCTATTACGCTGTACTGTTCGGGTCGCTCTCAGGGGTCGAGTAAAGCGGGTATGTGGCCGAAGGAAATATATATTATTTTTCAGAAATCTGCTAAGGCTTAGGGCTCGAACACACTGACGACCAGGTCGCACCGGCCAGGCCGCAGCTACCTCTAAAACCATTAAATCAAATGATATAGCGCACACTAACGTCCTGGCCGTCCGACTGCACGGAAATATTATTTTCTGCCTCTTGTTGCCGCTTTTCTTCCAAGTTAATAATTTTTTAGATGAAATCCCTCAAATTCAAGGTACAATATTTTATTTTCTATAAGATATAGTGTTTTAGTGTAGTTTTTGCACACGTGCAGAAAATCCAAAGAAATAGTATATACAGACTGGATCAAAGGTAAACTTAAATCTAATCCCTTTTTTTTTATCAAGGGTCGATTCTAGTAAAAACTCAAAACATTTTTATATGACATACCTACTCTATTTATGGTTGGTATGATACCTGTTATTATGCCTTTGAGTTTCGATGTTTAAAAAATAAAAAAAATAATATTTAAAGTTTTTCTACAACCACTAGTTTTTTTTTATTAAATTAGTTTTTTAGTTGTAGTCATGTACAAGGAGGACAACTGTATTTTAAATATTATATTTAATTTAACGTTTTTCAAACAGGGTTCATTAGACTATATTTCTACTAAATACATTATTTTGAAAAAAAATTAAGAAAGTAACTTAAACATTCATAAAAATAGAAGTAATTACTGTTGTATTCTTCGTTATATTGTAAACATTGAAATAACTGGAAGCTAAACTTTCTATCTGCTTATATTTAGAGCCAGAGTCTGACGATCTTTTTTACGATGGCCCTAATATGTTTACTTCTAAAGTCGATAAGGGCGCCATATCAGTAGAAAAAAAGAAACAGAATATCTCCCTTTTTGTCGGTCGCGCGTACACAATGCTTTTGTTTGTTGTGAATAGCAACTTCGCTTTTTAGTTAACTCGGATATTTTAACATTTCTGAAACAATATTTTCTAATTGGTAAAACGTAAAAAATCGTTAGATTTGACAACTGTGTTGAAACTGGTCGTTCATCTGGCCGCAGCTAAAAACGCAATACATCCGGCCAGCCGACGGCCAGGTCGTTGCGACCTGGTCGTCAGTGAGTTCGAGCCCTTAGCCCGATCCTGTCGTGTTAAGCCACGCCTAAAATTCCAAACACACGTGCTTTGATTAAGGCTTGATTAAGGTTTGCAGAGCTTCAGCATTTGCCATAAAATAGCGAGCAATTTGTTACAAAACCGTATAAATTATATATCACTGTAATCACAAAACTTCAATCTATTTCCGTATTGTAACGGAATTTTAAATTATGTCTTTATTTTCGAGAAAATTTAGTCCCAACATAAGGAATATTTTGTTGATGTTTGACCCTCAAAATCTTAAAAATAAAGAAGTTGTTTAAAAATGTGCTACAATACGGATATAGTATAATCCTTTATCTTTAATTTCCTTCTTCATTTGTGTAAAAATACTTAGCCAGTTTTACGTAAAACGTTAAATGCCGAGCGCATATTTTGCTACTTTTTCGCACTAGTGAAATGGACTCTTAATGGTGCTAGATTTAGTGTGAATTTTTCCAAGAGAATTTTTGATTTTTAGGGTCTGTCGCGACGAAAGCTTTTCGAAGAAATTCTAAACGTGATAAAAACGAAATTGCCATGGCAACGGCTGTACAAGGAATACAGCGAGCAAATTAGAGATGTGAGTTAATGATAAATAAATAATATTTACAATTGTATTGAGAGGGAAGTTGTGTGATTTTTTATATTGATTTTACGAATTCTCCTGTAATTTGTAAGGAAGTATATCGTAGGCATGTCGCAAATTAATTTTAAGTGGCTAAAGTGATAAAAACCGAAAATAAAATAATCGATTATTTGTATAAAAATACAGAATGTTGTTGTTTTAATGTCCTTTTCTGATGTTTGATTGAAACATTTTAGATTACCAGAGTAATTCACAAAACGAAATATCGGAAAATCTACCTATATCGATATTTTTCAAAAAAGCCCATCCTTAATTTAGAGATTTTTAATTGTATTTAGTAATGTGTATTAATATCTATAAGTCTTGAAAGTATCGATAAAACTATACGACATCGATATTTTTTTTAAGAATGCCCATTTTTAATACAGAATTGTTTTGAAAACTAATATATTGCTGTTCTTTAATAAGCTCCAACTGCAATGAGTATAGATTATTTATCGATTTTATTATATTTTTATTTATATATTACTCATTTACTTAGTTCACAAACACTAGCATAAACACCATCAATCCGAATAATAACAATATCGATTTATTTTCAATGTGTCGATATAATTAAGATTTGTCGATATTTTTTTTAAAAATGCACATCCTTATCGCAATGGCGAATTTTTTTTTCGCTTAGATGGCCGAAAATTATTGTTATCCAATTAAGTATCCAATACCCTTGATCCAATACAGTTTTTCAAAATAATAGAAACCGTTTTTTAGTCATTTGTTTTTATTAAATGTCAAATTTAACAGATACCCGAGTGGAAAATTTAAAAAAAACAGTTTTTAAATAAAGTGTTTTCAAAATTCGATCTTTAAATCGAGTATTCAGCTATTTATTACTTTAAATGTCAAATTTAATAGATATCTGAGAGCAACAAGTTAAATAAATCCAATTTAAAGCAAAAAATATCGTTAAAATCAAATTTCAATTAAGGTAAATAAAAAAAGTATCGAAATTGCATAAAAACACCCCTCCCTAAGTTAGGGTCTATTTGCATTTCGGAAAAATCTTTGGTGTATTACTGGTCGCCTATATACAATCCCGTAAACGCGTCCTGCAACCTACAATAAATTATTTATCGATCCAAGCAGGATCCAAGGCTATAACCTCTCCTGTCACAAACAGAGAAACAAACAAACGTCGACGCGTCTCATATCCAACTGGATACGTGTTCTATTTATATTTTAGCAAACAATAAACGGATAAAAACACAATTTATTCGGTAGCGATGCAACGAGACGTATTATTTTCGCGTAGTAGCCCGTCCACCGTTTAATTCGCACCGTGTTTTTTTTTAAACACCGACACGATAAATGCGTTCGATTGGTTGTACATCGAAAAAAAGCCGGCTCTGATAACTTTTGGACTAATGACCCTCCAACTCGACGCATAGTATTTATTCTCCTGCAGTGGTCAGTCCAAGACCGACATCGTAACAGTCAGCGGGTTTATTCAAACAGGACCGGAACCGGAACCATCACACGAACCCTCTGAAAACCCTCTGGATCAGCTCTCTATTGGTCGGGACCCCCAGCAGACATCTCTCTAACCAATCGGCGATGTCGTTGAGGTTTTTATCTAATACGGAACGCGTCGCGTTGATGGGTTGTTGCGCTGGTAGACGCTCCTCCTCAGTCGCTTACGTAAAGTCGCTGGGTGATTTCCTGCTAACGCGAATCGTTAGCAGCAAAGCGGCGAGCCATCATCAGCAGCGGAAAAACTTCGCCAAGGAGGCGGCTCGAGGAAGCATGGCTTCGTATCAGCCCTGCTTGTCCATGGAGACGCTTAATCCCAACATCATAGCGTTGGAATATGCTGTCAGAGGTCCGTTGGTCATTCGGGCAGGAGAAATTGAAAAAGAACTGGAAAAGGTAGGTTTATAATATTATGGGTCGATATAATACAAGATTTAATAAATGCCAGAATAAATAATGCTGCTTTCGGGGTTGATATAATTTGTTTTTAGTTTAGTTTTAGTTAATTCGCGCTGTTTAAAATAATGTTTGTATCTATTGCGTTAATATTTATGAGGAAGTGGCAGTTTTATGGTAATCTCTATTATTGTTTGATTTGTCACGGGATGTAGCTAACACATGATTTTTATTCACGATTGTGTTTATAAACAAAGCAGCATTATTACCTGTAAATGATTAATTAAATTAACAATATAAATGATACCTATGTTACTTAAATACCAAATTAGTTTTTCTTTGATTTTATGGAGATTTGAATGAACGATTTTCTTTATAAAATTTGCGTTTTTCTACAATTTAACAAAAATATATTTTTTTTCCTAGTATAACAATAAGGATATAACTTGCATAACCAAAACACTAATAATATGTATTACTTAACTAGAATTTAATTTAATTAAATTAAAATCTTTCTGAACTTTTCATAAAAAAATAACACAATATAGACGTTGCTTTAAAAAAAATATTTTTTCTTAAAAAAGTAATTTAAACTTAATTTTTCTTAAAGTCTAAAGTTTGTCATGTATACAGGGTGTTTCAAAAAACATGTGCCATCTCTCGTGGGGAGATTCCTCACGTAAAAATAAGATTTATTTTTCGTATCAACATAGGTCCGATTTTGCATTGTTTCGTAGCTACAGGGTGTTTTAATATTTTTTTGATTTATTATAATTTTCTTCCAAGTACTTTAGCGTTTCGAATGAAATTTTGAGGGTAAAAGGTACTTAAAAGCTACATATTTTAAAGCTAAAAAAGTGTCGACATATTCACCAGGGATGTGCATATGGGTTATCACTGGAATATTTTTTCTAAAAAAAGCATGTACGCCACTGATTTTTCTTTCTCTTGTTGGCGAAATAGCGTAAGCAGTTTAATGCCGATTAAAAGTTGTCTCTTGATATTTTGTCGATTTCGGCCTCCTTGATGAGATAAACGCAATTATATTAGAATATGTAGGGTTTTTTTGGCCCCTTTTTCTGCTTCTTGTATTTTGTTTGTTTATTTTAATTTGCCTTGATCCAAGAATAGGAACCATTAAAAAATTTTAATATCATTAACTTGCGAACGTTTTAAATAGGTACTCATTGATTACTTATCGAAAAATATAAAAAAAATCCTATAAATGTATGGAAATGCATAGTTTTAGAGTTACAGGATGTTAAAAAAGTTTTAATTTTAAAAAGTAAAATTAGGTTTTTTTTAATTATCTTAAATACCATTATTTTTTATTTGCAATTGCTGTATGTTGGACTAATAGTAATAATATTTAATAAATTAGGTAAAATATATAATTTATTAATTTTATTAATTGTGATTAGTAAAATTGCGTTCATCTTATCAAGGAGGCCGAATTCGACAAAATATCAAGAGGTAACTTTTAATTGGCATTAAACGGCCTACTCAATTTTGATATCGAAAGAAAAAAGTCAGTGGCGCACATGTTTTTTTTTGAAAAATATTCCAGTGATAGCCCATATACACGTCTCTGATAAATTTATCGACACAATATGGTAGCACTTACAGTAACTTTTACCCTTAAAATTTCATTCTAATCGCTAAAAGTACTTGTTTATATAGGTTGCAAGAAAAGTATGATAAATCGAAAGAGTATTATTAACACCCTGTAGCTACGAAACAAAGCAGAATCGGACCTATGACCTATGTTGATATGAAAAATAAATCTTGTTTTTACGAAAGGAATATCCCCACCAGAGATGGCACATGTTTTTTGAAACACCCTGTATAGTAAGCCATGTATAATCCTGTGGGTATTATGATAGAAAAAAAACAGCGTTCAGTTGGCTTGGAAATGACGATCAATGGCATTCCCCATATAATTTGGCATATAAAAGACGGCGATCTTTATTTCAAAGCCATCGCTGACGCCGTTTTTTTTCTCGATCATATTGTAATAAGCAATGTTTGCTATTTGTAGAAACATGAAACGTGTGTGTGTACATTATGAATGCCCTTTTTTTATTAAATAAACTATTTTGATACTGTTAATGTTCAATTTATATAAACTAAATTATATCCTGAATTAAAAAATGGGTTTAAATGAGTCCCTTTATTTTTCTACCACACGACAAAAATTATTTTTTTTTAAATACAGAAGCCTTGAAAATACTTTCACAGGTTCATACTAAACACAGCTGTTTCTGTTGAGACGTGGTTTTGTCATGGAAAAAATTGATATCCTACTCAACCTAGCAGACCTTCAAATCGTAAATACCCTTGACATTGACAAAAAATGATTAATCAGTTTTTTTTAAGTCAACTAACTTTTAGGTATTTTTAAAATTCATTTTCAGATTCAAATTTTTAAAGATATTTTAATACTCATACAGGGTGTTTCAATTTGCAGGAATTTAATTTCCTTTTACCGGGTGCGTCTCGAAAGTGGCTCTTGGGCTCACCCCTATAACTGTTTTTAATTTTTTAGTTGTTTTCGGTCACTTCTTGTTTCACCGGAAATGACTATAACTCTTGATTTTTAAATGGTACCCTCGGTATCTTTTTACTTTATTCGATAGAAATGACACTCTGAATAGACGCTGGCAGTGAGTTCTACTGTTCAGTCCTAATAAATATCGAACTGCTCTCTTTTGAAGTCTGAAAATACGATAAAATTTTGTTGCGCAGCAAGTACCCCAGAACGGAAGGGCATAACGAAGATGTGACTCAAAAAGGGCATAATAGGCTATTCTAGAGGTTGAGAAGTTAAGTTCCTTAGAAACTGATCTTAGCGCAAAACAGGCAGCGCTTAGTTTCTTTGATAGAGCTTCGATGTGAAAGTCCCATTTTAACGAGTTGTCCACAACAAGTCCTAAGAATTTCACAGAGTCCACGACGTCAATAGTGGTGTTATTAAGTACAAAAGGTTGTAGTACTTTTATATGACAAAACTTTAGTTTTTGATAGGTTGAGGCATAGGAGATTGGAATCGCACCAAGATTTAATGGTGCCGTCGTAACATCTGGGCCGCTCCACGTGAAACTAGTATCGTCCGCAAAGAGGCAGATTTTAGCGCTAATGTCTAGATTTGCAATGTCGTTGATAAACACCAGAAACAAAATAGGGTCAAGTACTGAACCCTGAGGGACACCACATTCTATAGGCTTACAAGAAGACATAGACGAATGAAGCCTCACAAGCTGCCTTCTGTTGCCAAGATATGACTTAAGCCATTCGGTTTAATGATCATAATATTTTTTCATGTCTAGACTTCTTTAATTTTGAATTATACTATAAAAATAAAAATAAAACTGAAAAAGAGCTAAAAATTTAGGTGAGTTATTTTGATTCGACACCAAATCGATCCCCTGAGTGCGAGTCAAAAAATCCGCGGGCGCAGATTTCCCATATTAATCCTTTCAGAAAAAAACCTGTAAAATCGTGGTGCAGCGTGAGGTAGATCTCGGTAAAAAATCCATATAAATAAGAGAATATTACGTGTCCATTTTATTTTTAATCGATCATGAACCCGAATGAATGTCACAATCCTTTATATTTAGCAATAGGTTTATTTTAATTGATAAAACAATGTAGGCAATGGAAAAATTACTCAATAATATTTAGTATCGCCAAAAAGAAATGAATGGGATAATCAACTTGTTAATTTACGTATTCAAATTTGTTGTTAATTATTAGATTATATATTATCTAATTAAATAATAGCAAATTATTCTTTTAAACGAGTTGGACTTTGAATAAAACGATTTTTTTTTGTTTTAAATTTGATAAAACGTATATTTTTGATATCGAGCAGAAACAAAATGTACAAATTGTGATTTTATACAGAGTAATGTATTACGTAAAATGTACTAGCAATGTCGACGGAATACTGGGACACTGTATTATTAAGTAACATCTAGTATGCGGTAGATTCTTCTATTTATCAGCAAAAATGAACTTTTATAACCAAGCTAAATATAAAAGTTCATGACATTCAGGTTTGAGATGTTCTAAAAATACCATCAAACAATATGAATAGGTATCTTTGAGAATAGATATTTATACATTTTTTTTCAAATTTTATTTGAAGTTACTTTATGGATTTTCTGAATAAGTACCCAAAGAAATCTTAATATATTTTTGATTACCATCTAAAATCTCTTCAAATTTCACCTTGAAATAAAATTGAAGTCACCGTTCACCTTTTAAATAGTTGTTCCTATGTGGTCTAACTTTACTCCGCTACTTCAGATTTGTTCCTTTTAGATACATATATACGTCAGAATGAAACCTAGAAATGTGAAGTGTGTAAGATAAGACAAAAGATTCCTCTCTACATAAAATCACTTGAGGAGACTTTTTGAATCATTTTTACAAAAAAGAATTAATAGATGTACTGAAAATATACAGGGTGTCTCAAATTCGAGACTTATCGTTGAGGTCTCGGAAATTCTTTGAATAAGAAGACTAAGGAAGGAGCATATCAAAAATCTTAGGTACACCGCGATGGGCCTCAAATATGGCCGACTTAAATTCCGGTTTATCAGTGTCGTTCTAATTTTATTTAAAAAATGTAAAACTATGATGTAGGGTAGACGTGGGGTAGACTCAATAATTTGTTGTTTTATTTTACGTTGTGAATAAATATTGGTAGTTATTAAAATTGTTATAAAATATATAATTCTATTAAAAATAGATAAGTTATAATAAGTATTTATTAACACAAACATCCGATACGCTACTGAAGCAGGTAAGTCAAATTAACGTATCTAAATTCTTTGACATCTAATCTTTGACAAGTAATAAATAAAAGCTAAAATGCAAGAAAAATATATAATTTAGTTAATTTAAGTGAATTTCATAAATGATTGGTTTACTACACGTATGTATATTATACATATAGTCACTTACTAGCGAAAAGTTGTTCCATTATTTCACTCAATTTTTGCCGAGATCTACCGCACGCTACACAACCAACTATTTTAGAGTCTTTTTCGATAAATCGCGATAGTGTCACTGTTAATTTAAGTTCTGCCACAATTTCCATCTAGATTTACTACCTTTATACAACTATCAGTAGTAGAATAAATAATAAATAACATAAAATAAGCTCCGTAAAGACTGACAAATCCACAAAATTTCAAATCAAATTCAAATGTGTCAAATGAATCATCAAACAGAACTGTCAAGGATCCCCACCCTAGAGAGCTTTTATGGTGGCTTTTCCGCCCACCATGCATGAATACATGGATAGCATTATGCTCCTTCCTTAGTCTTCTTATTCAAAGCGGAAATTAGATGAAATACGAGGTCATGGAGGCAAAGTTGCGCTATTTCATGCTGATCAAAAATTGTCAAAAAAAAGACCTAAAGTTTAAAAATTCGGAAGATTTGAAAAACACAAATAATTGGAATTTGATTTTTTTTTGGGCCAAATTGGGACACTCTGTATACGGTAAATTATTTTTTAATTGATGGCCAATGATTTAAGCACATTTTTAACTAATACAAAACGATTAAAATTTTGTGTTGGTTGTATTATCACTGTGGCAAGCTTTAAAATTTAAATTAATATTACAGGTTTAGCATCTATAAAATATAATTAACTTTACAATTTTAAATATTAAAATGTCTGTTCTTATATTTGAGGCTTTATAAGATTACTATAAAAAGTAATTAGCGTTATAATTAGTATAAATATTGTTTTGTTTGAATTTTACGCAATGAATAATATTCTATAACACACATCATATATTATGCAATTTCGTGACCATAATAGGTATACTCCATATAGATATTTGTTTATTTTTCGGCCTAATTTAACACTGACTTTTAAGTCATTACTTAAGAATGTGAGCTAAAGTGCCAAGATGAACAAGCTAAACGCATTTTTTGAGTTTATAACTCATTAAGAATATACATATAATCCGAAATTTATATGAATTATAAATCTGATATAGTATAATTATTAAGATAATCTGGACTAACTCGACTGGACCAACAAAGGATAGAATTTAGATAAGAAAAAGAGATAGAAATTTTAAAATAATTAAAAGAAGTAGATATTGATACTCCGTTTAAAGAATATTCGATAATAAAAACTTGGGTAAAGAAATTTTGCCATAAAGGATATAAAAATTATAGATAAAAAATAAAGTATTTTTAAAACTAGAGTAAATTATATGCGTTGTAATGTATCCTATGTTATAGGGCTTGTTTCTCTCTACAATTTCCTGTCTCGCAATGTACCGTTTGTGTCCAGGAATGGTTCATAGTTTCATAGTTGTCGATTTTCGAAAGAAATCAGTACCTGTATATTATTTCCTATATTTTTAATTTTATTGATTTTATGGAACGCACTGTTCATTAAAATGTTGTATCCTATGTTACAGGGCTTGTTTCTCTCTACAATTTCCTGTCTCACAATTTACCGTTTGTGTCCAGGAAGGGTTCATAGTTTCATAGTTGTCGATTTTCGAAAGAAATCAGTACTTGTATATTATTTCCTATATTTTTCATTTTATTGATTTTATGGAAAGCACTGTTCATTAAAATGTTGTATCCTATGTTATAGGGCTTGTTTCTCTCTACAATTTCCTGTCTCACAATGTACCGTTTGTGTCCAGGAAGGGTTCATATTTTTATAGTTGTCGATTTTTGAAAGAAATCAGTACATTTATATTATTTCGTATATTTTTCATTTTATTGATTTTATGGAAAGCACTGTTCATTAAAATGTTGTATCCTATGTTATAGGGCTTGTTTCTCTCTACAATTTCCTGTCTCACAATGTACCGTTTGTGTCCAGGAAGGGTTGATAGTTTCATAGATGTTGATTTTCGAAAGAAATCAGTACCTGTATATTATTTCCTATATTTTTCATTTTATTGATTTTATGGAAAGCACTGTTCATTAAAATGTTGTATCCTATGTTATAGGGCTTGTTTCTCTCTACAATTTCCTGTCTCACAATGTACCGTTTGTGTCCAGGAAGGGTTCATAGTTTCATAGTTGTCGATTTTCGAAAGAAATCAGTACCTGTATATTATTTCCTATATTTTTCATTTTATTGATTTTATGGAAAGCACTGTTCATTAAAATGTTGTATGCTATGTTATAGGGCTTGTTTGTCTCTACAATTTCCTGTCTCACAATGTACCGTTTGTGTCCAGGAAGGGTTCATAATTTCATAGTTGTCGATTTTCGAAAGAAATCAGTACCTGTATATTATTTCCTATATTTTTCATTTTATTGATTTTATGGAAAGCACTGTTCATTAAAATGTTGTATCCTATGTAATAGGGCTTGTTTCTCTCTACAATTTCCTGTCTCACAATATACCGTTTGTGTCCAGGAAGGGTTCATAGTTTCATAGTTGTCGATTTTCGAAAGAAATCAGTATTTGTATATTATTTCCTATATTTTTCATTTTATTGATTTTATGGAAAGCACTGTTCATTAAAATGTTGTATCCTATGTTATAGGGCTTGTTTCTCTCTACAATTTCCTGTCTCACAATGTACCGTTTGTGTCCAGGAAGGGTTCATAGTTTCATAGTTATCGATTTTCGAAAGAAATCAGTACCTGTATATTATTTCCTATATTTTTCATTTTATTGATTTTATGGAAAGCACTGTTCATTAAAATGTTGTATGCTATGTTATAGGGCTTGTTTGTCTCTACAATTTCCTGTCTCACAATGTACCGTTTGTGTCCAGGAAGGGTTCATAGTTTCATAGTTGTCGATTTTCGAAAGAAATCAGTACCTGTATATTATTTCCTATATTTTCCATTTTATTGATTTTATGGAAAGCACTGTTCATTAAAATGTTGTATGCTATGTTATAGGGCTTGTTTGTCTCTACAATTTCCTGTCTCACAATGTACCGTTTGTGTCCAGGAAGGGTTCATAGTTTCATAGTTGTCGATTTTCGAAAGAAATCAGTACCTGTATATTATTTCCTATATTTTTCATTTTATTGATTTTATGGAAAGCACTGTTCATTAAAATGTTGTATGCTATGTTATAGGGCTTGTTTGTCTCTACAATTTCCTGTCTCACAATGTACCGTTTGTGTCCAGGAAGGGTTCATAGTTTCATAGTTGTCGATTTTCGAAAGAAATCAGTACCTGTATATTATTTCCTATATTTTTCATTTTATTGATTTTATGGAAAGCACTGTTCATTAAAATGTTGTATGCTATGTTATAGGGCTTGTTTGTCTCTACAATTTCCTGTCTCACAATGTACCGTTTGTGTCCAGGAAGGGTTCATAGTTTCATAGTTGTCGATTTTCGAAAGAAATCAGTACCTGTATATTATTTCCTATATTTTTCATTTTATTGATTTTATGGAAAGCACTGTTCATTAAAATGTTGTATCCTATGTTATAGGGCTTGTTTCACAATGTACCATTTGTGTCAGAGTTCAAGGAAACTGCAGGTCGCACAACTCTCAATAGAACGACATTGGCGCACCAAATTGACGAACCGTATCAGCGCATAGTGTGAGTATGGGGCTTTAAGAACGTTTCAGGAGGTATATCTGGAATTATACTCAAAAATAATTGCCAAACAATTTTTTGGAATTCAGAAAGTCATTTTATTATTACTAGTTCGCCCTTGATTTTTTGCATCGTCCTGTTAAAAATAAACATTGGATTGGAGTGCAACTAGCGCGACCATATGTTTTGGCAAGACATGCCGTTTTGTTAGGTAATCGACCACTGTAGACAGGGTAGGCTTAGGACAATATTTTTATTCAGTCTAAAGGAATCTATTTTATATAATTTATTTAAACCTTTGAATAAAATGATAATCTTTGAATAAGAAGACTAAGGAAGGAGCATTTCAAAAATCTTAGGTCCACCGCGATGGGACTCAAATATGGCCGACTTAAATTCCGGTTTATCGGTGCCGTTCTAATTTTATTTAAAAAATGTAAAACTATGATGTAGGGTAGACGTGGGGTAGACTCAATATTTTTATTTTATTTTACGTTGTGAATAAATGTTGGTAGTTACTAAAATTGTTATAAAAATATAAAATTTTAATAAAAATAGATAAGTTATATTAATTGGAAATGTTTTCTCCGTTATTCCTTGACTCATTAATTTGTTGTTTTATTTTACGTTGTGAATAAATGTTGGTAGTTATTAAAATTGTTATAAAAACATATCATTATAATAAAAATAGATAAGTTTTAATAATTATTTATTAACACAAACATTCGATACGCTACTGAAGCAGGTAAGTCAAATTGACGTATCTAAATTCTTTGACATCTAATCTTTGACAAGTAGTAAATAAAAGCAACAGTGCAAGAAAAAATATATAATTAGTTAATTTAAGTGAATTTCATAAATGATCGGTTTACTACACGTATGTATATTATATAATCACTTACTAGCGAAAAGTTGTTCCATTATTTCACTCGATTTTTGCCGAGATCCATCGCACGCTACACAACCAACTATTTTAGAGTCTTTTTCAATAAATCGCGATAGTGTCACTGTTAATTTAAGTTCTGCCACAATTTCCATCTAGATTTACTACCTTTATACAACTATCAGTAGTAGAATAAATAATAAATAACATAAAATACACTCCGTAAAGACCTTTTAAGGTAAAGACTGACAAATCCACAAAATTTCAAATCAAATTCAAATAATGTGTCAAATGAATCGTCAAACAGAACTGTCAAGGATCCCCACCCTAGAGTCCTTTTTCCGCCAACCATGCATGAATACATGGATAGCATTATGCTCCTTCCTTAGTCTTCTTATTTAAAGGGTATAATGCTATCGGCATCATTACCCCCATTTTGACAATTCTGTTTGACGTTTCAATTGACACATTTGAATCTTATTTGACTTTGATTAGCAATTTGGCGAATTTGTTGTGCTTTTTATGAGCTTCGGTGCAGCTGATGTCGGAGATGGAGAGCTGGCCTCTGTGAAGCCGTCTCAGATACTGGTTTTTGTCAAAGAAAATCTCTCGAAAAATTTAAATTCCCAATCTAAAGTGATTCTACTTTATACACAATTTAGTCTTACAAATATCATATTTTATTTGTACTAAGCACAACGTCAATATCTAAAAGTCATATTTCCGTGTTTGTTACCTATATTTTTTGCAACAAGAATTGTATTTTTTTTACTTTCTAACATCACTAGGCTTTACTTTAATACAAGAGGTTTATGTCTTTCATTCTGCGTCACTCTGTATAAACAATCTCATATTTTCCAAACAGATAAGGATCATAAATGGTCGTAAAAATGCTTGTTTAGATCTTGAACAACTGTAAATATTTATTACATTAATTTAGACTTAGTTACGATATTTTTAAGTCCGGATTACTGCTTTAATCTTTTGGCTGTGATTGAACTATTTTTTATTATTTTCAAAACATTAATTATTTCCTCACAACAAATAGTTGATACTGTCTTAATTCCAAACATTTATTTTGTTCCAAAGGTTGTTTTCTGTGTAACTTTTATGAAATTATAAAGTATACATTTTATCAATACATAATGTTGTTAATTCGGTAATAATCTTTTATACAGGGTGTCCTAAAATTAGGTGCAAGTATTTTAAGGGGTGGTAGATCTCGATAAAAGTAACATAATATTTTCTCTTTATCGTTTTTCAAGTAAGTCCAAAATAAGGCAGTTGTTTTACTTTGAAAATTTAAAAAAAAAAAATTTTTTTTAGCTAAAATTTTGAGAACCACTTGGTTTTTTTTCTGGATTTTCTTTCTTGTAAATTTATTCTAATACCTATGTTGCCATATTATCAAGAAATTTTGTTTTTTAACTAAAAACAAAAGAAATTTCAAAACAACTTGTTTATCTCGATTTTTGACCAAGATCTACCGCACGCTGCACCTCTATTTTACAGTCTTTTTTTCTGGAATTCGCAATAATGTCACTGTTTTTTAATTTAAGCTGTGACAGAATATTCTTCTAGATATACCACCTTTGAACAAAACAGGGTGCAATGATTTAAATCAATTTGATATAAATCAACGGATTTTTTTTATTTTATTCATGGATTTAAATAAAAAAAAATCAACTTGTTTAAAAACTTATGATAAATCGGAAGATAACTGTAAAAAGTATAAAAACTTTTTCTATAAAGCTATAAAAAATCATCAAATAAGTACAAAGTTACACTTGCTGCTGTTGTAACGTTTAAATACTTCTATAGATCGAAAAATAATTGTAAAAGATATAACATATAAAAAATATCCCAAATATCTATTAAAAAATGTTGGACTTATTTTTGAAGTTATTTCGTGGGAATCCATTACAAAATGACAGAGATTTATTTTGAAATTGTGATGTGCCATGATTTCGGTATTTGAATACATTTCATTCGCATACTCTAGTGCAGGGACTAGTTGCTTCTGATGTCAGGTTATATTTTTATTCCCGAGGACTAATCAGTGTCAAAAGATAAGCTGGAGTCAAGGCTGTTTACTTTACTAGGATTAAACCTGGACAAAAAACTTAGCTGGAACTCCCATCTGGAAAAAATATCAAAAAAGGCTTGCTATGCTCTATGGGCATGCCGCCGAATTTGTGGTAGAAACTGGGGATTAAACCCCAAAAATATGTACTGGCTATACGTGATAGCCATCAGACCTATTATCACGTATGGCGCAGTTGCCTGGTGGCAGAAAGCCAACCAAACAACGGCAAAGAATAAACTGTCAAAATTACAACGACAAGCATACTTAGCGGTGACTGGTGCCTTTCATTCTACGCCTTCAAAAGCTATGGAAACCCTACTCGACTTACCTCCTCTTCAAATTATTTTGGAGAGGGAGGCGAGATGGGCTACATATAGGTTTCTAAATATGGCACGAGAGAGCCAAGGAACAATCATGTTCATACAAAACCGACTAGTAGATGAACTACAATCGGATGAGATTCTGGGAATGGTCTCGGATCTCACACCACCAATCCAACTCTTGACGCGCACCTACAACGTCCTGTTTCCGAATAGGGACGAATGGGATAAGCCGAGAAACGGCTTATTATTTGCGGAAATGTGTTGGTACACGGACGGATCCAAAAACGATAAAGGATCTGCCGCAGGAATTTACTGCAGCAGTCCAAAGACTGAGATCTACCACAGTCTTGGAAAACAAACCACTATTTTCCAAGCTGAGCTATATGCGATTGAAACCTGTGTGCAGCTGCTGGTAGAACAGCAATACACCGGGAAAACAATAAGCATATTTTCGGATAGTCAAGCCGCGTTGAAAGCACTTGAGGCAACGAAAAGTACGTCCAGGACGATTCTTCATTGTAAGAAACTACTCAATATATTAGGAGATGGAAACAAAGTGTCGCTAATATGGATACCGGGACATGTCGGCCTAGAGGGAAATGAACGTGCTGATTCCCTCGCCAAAACTGGTGCAGGCTCGCCATTCGTGGGCCCAGAACCGACACTTAGCGTACCAAAAATCTCGCAAGAGACAGGCTCTGTGAATGGGTTAGGGTGTAACACTTCGGGACTGGTATGACAGTCCCGGAATGGAACATGCCAAAACAATCCTAGCAGGGCCATCCAAACGTAGAACAGATGAACTCCTAAAGGCTGGTAGGAACGGAGCGCGTACGCTTACTGCAGTATACACGGGCCACTGCCGGCTGAGATCACACCTACAGAGGATGGGACTGGTGGAAGACGCCGAATGCCGACTCTGTATGCAAGATGACGAAACAATGAAGCACGTTATGTGTACCTGCCCCGCTGGGGGCAGGACCAAGTTAGACCTAGAAGACATATCACCCTCGGTACATAACGGCCTATGTTAAAAGGCTGGGTCTTGAGGGCGAACTTTAATGCTCTTTTTCTATTAAAGAGCTTGTAGAAACTGAGCCACAATAGGCCCTCGCGGCCTCAGTGGATGGTCCCACCTGGGACTCACTCTTAGTAAAATACAATACAATACAAGGCTGTTTTATACCTTTTTTGAAACAGCTGAATGTTGGTCAAGCTAACTTCCGCCTTCCCCAATTTATCTTCTATTTCATTCCAAATTTCTACCGACATTTTGTTCTGCAATAAGTACCTATTATACTTTGCATTTTGAACATTAGATGGTACTAATTTTATTCTCGACTTAAGACATCATTATCTTCATATCAACATCATATTTTTAAAATAACACCTTTGGTCTAAGCGGCTGATTTTTTTTTTTCGGGAAATAGCAGCAAAGTTTACAGAATAAAATATATCGGTGACCGATGTGGAAAAACGACACCCGCCGTAGAAATGTCAATATTGTCAATATCGGGCAGGGTTACAAAGATTTAGCCATTTAGGATAGGACTTTAAATAGAGAATTGATTAAAATCAAAAAAATCCGATTAAAATAAAAAAAAAATCTGATTAAAATTTAAAAAAAAACGATTTTTTGTATTTTTTTAAAAAATCATGTTTTTTTTTGCACCCTGCCAGGAGATAAGATTATGGAAAGGAGAAGAAAAAGGAAAAAGTGGGCTCTAAGTTTAAAACGATTTTTTATTTGTTAAACATTTAATTTTGTAATAGTTTCTACGTCTTTGATGACGTACACTTTTATTGATTTCTTCGTATTGTTACACAGTTAATTTAGTTCGCATATGATATTTTATTTTAAATTCAACAATACATTTAATATTTTTTTGTTTATACAGGGTGTCAAGAAACCATTCACCGAAGTCATCAAAGCCAACATCGGCGATTGCCATGCCATGGGACAGGTGCCCATCACCTTCATCCGACAGGTACTGACCTTGGTGACGTCTCCATCTCTCCTGGACGATCCCAGGTTCCCGGATGACGCGAAGGAAAGAGCCAGGACCATCCTGAAGGGATGCAGGGGCGGATCCGTTGGTTCGTACACAGATTCACCCGGAATTGAGATTATAAGAAGACACGTTGCGCAGTATATCGAGAGGAGGGACGGTATCCCTGCCGATTGGCAGAATGTCGTCATCAGTGCAGGTGAGTTGATATACAGGGTGGTCCGAATTGTATTCGGGAAACTACGGCAGCATATTCTGCAGATACAAATAAGTAAAAAAATTCGTATAAATGTATGTCCTAAAATGCTTCATTTGGAAGATACAGGGGTGTTAAAAAAAATTCAATATAATTTCTGAACATTTGGCGATATTTGGATGAAAATTGTTGTCTGGGTGTTTTTTGACATGAGAAATTCGATTTTGATGCCAATCAGGGTTGGGTAACGACGAATAAAAAATTAATTTTCCACGTGTAGGGTAGAAACACCGGTTGTGGCCAGGTTAAAGGATTTTTAGAGTTTAACTTATCAGAAAAACTATTTGTAGTTAATTTTGGAGATAAAGCAAAATTTTTGGTGCTTCTCCAAACATTTTTCTTTCAAAATCTGCTTTTATTGTAAAGATTTGTATTCTTAATAAACAGAAAATAAGCATTTTATGAAAAGATACGATTTTTCCCATTTGTGGCCACCTTGTACCAAATGTGGCCACATTTACTACCATTTGTGGCCACATTCTTGCAAAAATATTCTCTATATTGAATTTTGCAGATAACAAAGCAAATATTATTATTTTATTTATTAATTTCTTTCAAAAAAATACCTAAAATAACATTTGGCACTTAATTGTTTATATTTTTAACAAAAAATAACATGAACGTTTATTCCTATAATTCTTAAAACAAATCAAGTGATACCTAATACCTTATTTTGCTTTTTGTCTGTTATACAAATGTTAAATAAAAATTAGGTACATATTACTACTACTGTGAGGAACAATAAGCAAAAGTACACTATTTATCAGAATATTCTTGAATATTTGTTAGTTCAGGTACCACATATATGCCTCTTGAATTGACTTTTTTAGACTCATCAATTTTCATTGTTATATCACTCAGTTTGTACCAAAGCAAGTCATTTTTACTTCCAATTGCCGCAGATTTGAACCATTATAGTTATAATATTCATTATTTTCAATTTGTAATATTTTTCCTGGATTCAACTAATTTCGGTACTTTAAAATAATAAAATTTCCTATATTTAATTCACCAGATGTCACAGAAGTTTAAGCTGGTGTTGGTTTCTCTTTTTCATTTCTACTAGAAAGATCTTTATTTTCTTTAAATTTTATTTTCATTGTTTTCTTTTTTGTAAAGTTTTCATTGTAAGTTTTTGTTTTTTTCTACTTTCCTTTCATTAATTCAATCCACTTATCACAGGTAATGACTAATGGTAGATGTAGCCTCTTTCTTTTTAAAGATTAACATCTTCCCGGGCATTATCCTATGTCTACTAGTCTTCTTTTCTTGCATGGTTTGGTCTAGTGGTCCTGAATCATCTTTCTTTGAATTCTCATAATTTTTATTTTCATCGCATTCGTTCATGTTTATTCCATTTAGTTCTGTATCTATATTATTTTCTATGTTCCTTTTCTCATCTGAAGGAAAACTTGATGACGATATATGTTCAGATTGGTAATCTTGGCCGAGAATTGTATTTGGGATATTATTATATTTAAGTACTATTATTCAGCTTTTATTAAAAGCTGAATAATAACAAATAAAATGTTCTTCATATTATGTTGTCCGTCGTTTGCACTTATATTATAAAGCTAAATAATATGTGGCCACAACTAGATTTCGATTGCACCATTTTTGGCCATAACCTGGCCACAAGTAGAACATAATTAAAATTTAATTACACCTTTTGTGGCCACAGAAAGAATTCCTAAATATTAATTATTTGAATATAATAAATTAAAAAATAGTTGCCAGATATATAATATTTATTAAAATCATGGAAAATTAAACCTCAATACAGATCATTGTTAATAATTTGAGTTCTACTTAACAAGCTATCCTTAAGAAATGGGTTAAGAAAACAGTATCTAGTAAATATGTGCTACTATTTTTTGATCTAACGACCGACTTTTACACCAAATTTGAATATTTTCTATCGAATATGGTGCTGGATATATCTATTTAGAAAATTATAGATGCACGGTTGTCACAATGACGTGAAAAAGCTTAAATTTTAAGATGTTTTTAAAGAAGTGGCTACAACAGTGTCAATGGCCACAAATGGTGCGTCTACCCTATGTAGAAATGTGCGTAGAAAATGTAGAATATTATGTAGAAAATGTATAAAATCTGAGAACAGGTACAAAATTAATTTTGTATATTTAAAGTCACTTTTTTCACTTTAGAGGTTTCTTCCTTTCTTTTTTCTTTTAATTCTATAAGTGTTAAAACTGTAATATGTGTGCACGCGCTATCTCTCTATTTGTGATGGTACTAATTCCCTGAAGATAAGAGACAGTAATCTATCTGAAGACTATTAGAATATTTTTTTCTGTTTAATCTGAAAGACAGAAAAGTCTGATTTTTTCCTTTGAAAGTTTTCGTTGTTTCTTTTTTTAATTTTACCATAGAAAGCCTGTGGTTTTATAAACTATACCGGGTGGTTTCATAAACTATATCGTCGTTGGGAACATAGGAAATCCCATGCAAAATTTGAACTGTCCAGATATTGGCTCCCCTCAATAACAGTTAACATAATAGGATTGCTCATTCAGCCAAAAGTGTCCGCCAGGTGCATGCGAAAACTACTCGCTTTGTAACGTCATTGTAGTCCTTGTCATGGTTATTTGTCCTTATCCGGCAACCAATAATACACACACGTGCATTATTGGTTGCCGAATACAAACCGTTCATTGTCACGCATCCTGCCGTTGTACATATCAATTTAGAATAATATGGAAGTTAATAGTTAAGCTTTTTTGGCATACTATATACTATCCATTTGTTAAATGGTAAGTAACAATTAGAGATATCATTATTAGTTTATTTCTTATACTAATAGTTGTGGTTGAAGTGTTTGAAATAAATACAAACTCAAAAAAGGCTTACAATATACAAAACTAATTTTCTACGTCCGGCAATGTAAAAATGTAGCAAATTAGTTGCAGTAGAAAATATAGAATTTTATACCTACCCAACCCTGAAGCCAATATGATTCCTATTTTTAACTGTTTTGGAGAGTAATAACTTTTCGGCCCTACCTGTATAAAAGTACGGAGTAAAACGTAAAAAGGCTTCTTGATAAAAATCGCTACGAGTTACCGTTTTCAGATATTTGAAATGTAAATTATCAATACGTCATTATTACAAAAATAAATATGTTGACTAAAAAGTTAATATAGAAAAAATATTTATTGTCTAATACTTTCATTACTTATAAATAAGTTGTAATCATGTTCTAATAACCTACTTAACTAGAAAATGTAACATTGAAGAACTATTAATAAACACAACATAATGGTGCTGATAAAATCAACGCGCGTGCTTAATTCCTTACATGCACCGTAAAAAAAATTAAATAACTGCTCAGCAAGTAGCATTTATTAGCAGTACTAATTTAAAAAATCTATAACTGTAAGTAGATATATTTAATTTACTTACCATTGTATCCTTCGGAAACCCGGTGTACAACAATTAAACTCCATAAAACACAAATTGTCCCACCATTTTTAAAAAACATTGTCTAAAACCGAATACTACCAAAAAATCTGAAGGAATTTAGTTTTACTATAATTCGACTAATCAAAACGAAATCAAACCGTAAAATCACAACAAAAACGTCTCTGAGTGTTTCGTGTCAGTTAAAAATCAAATTTTATTATTGTCAAATATTGACATTTGCATTTTGTTGATATTGACAGTTTTAATATTTTGCGCCTCTGCATCTTGGAGGAAAAACTATTTTAATGAACTGTCATTTCCATTTAAGTTTCCCAGCCATGGTCTTAGCGCTGTCTACTCTAACGTTTTACCACAGGTTTTACCTGTCTTGTAAGGCGGATTAAAAATAGCGTATGCACTGGAAGTTTTTTTTTATCAATTACAGGTATTGTGTTTATTGAAATTAAAAAGAAAAAATATGGAATTTTACTATAAAATTGTATTTATGGTGTAAAGTTCTTTATTTCAACTATGTTATGTTTTATTCAACTATGTTATTAAAATAAGTCTAACATTTAATATGCACAAAACAAGATTTATTCGATAAGAATATGTTTGAAATAAGTACATCCGTACTAATTTAAAATCACTACAGTCAGTTGCACGGATTCGAGTTTTCAAGGTACTTACACATCTAAGTACTTTATCAAAATTGGTTTACTTTGTAATAATAAATTTTCCTACTAATCTAAAGTACTTTTTATCACCGGGTATATATTTTTTTTACGTTTAACGATAATATGTTGTTACCAATTAACAATATTATAACAGATCTTTAAACCATAAATGTATTTCTCATAAAATATAATGAATTTATTATAAAAGGTTTTTTTGTGAAAGCGTTTTGAAATTGATAGTTTTTGATATTTATTTGAGATTCGAAAGGACATTCTATTAGACACTAGTGTCTAAAAGTGACACTTGTTTAGACACTAGTGCCTAAAAGTAAACAATGAAACTTTTCTTTGCCTGATATCCGGAAGCTTTTCTTTTTAAAAATGCAATAAGATTTGTGAATTTGCTAATATCTACGTTTATGTTCAGGTAAATCATGGTGCGGAGCATCGAATATTTACTCCACAGAGTTGACGGTTTTAAGGTAGTGGATAACTTCAGGAAATAGGCTAGCAATACCTTTTCTGTGAAATGCTCAACATGTTTTTCTTTTACCCAGGTTTCAAAGTTGTTGTAGGTGGTCTCGTATACATTTTTCGATTTCTCCGACACCAACGTGGATAGCGCAGTTTCAGCAGCTTGTTGAGTATCTAAATCTCGTCATTATCACTAATTTTTTTACAAAACTTTGTAGGAAATACGGCGACGTTTGAACCTGACAGAACTTTGTCATTAAAAAATGTTTAAAAATAAATAATAATAATAGCATGAAAATCTCAAATTATCCGCTTTCACAAAAAATCTTGTATGAAATTCGCTGCGAAAAGAGTGTTTTAAGCACTCGACGCATTGTCCAAGCGCTTTTAGTTAGTTTGCAAAGTAACTGGCTAGTTTTAAAACTAGCCAAATATCCATTTTAGCCGTAACATATACAGAAAATGTATTTTTGTATTTTCAGGAGCCAGCGACGGCATCAAAAACATCCTCAAACTCATGATCTGCAACGTGGGCGGCAAACCCCCAGGCGTCCTGATCCCAATCCCCCAATACCCCCTCTACTCGGCGTCCCTGGCCGAGTTCGGCATCAACCAAGTCGGGTACTACCTGAACGAGTCGAAGAACTGGAGCCTGGACATCAGCGAGCTCCAACGAGCCATCACCGAGGCCAAGAAGAACTGCGAAGTCCGTGCCATCGTCGTCATCAACCCGGGGAACCCCACAGGGCAGGTATTGCCTCGCGAGAATATCGAAGAAATCATTAAATTCGCTTACAAAGAGCGCCTATTCGTCCTCGCCGACGAGGTGTACCAGGACAACATCTACGCTCCAGGTTCCAAGTTCTATTCCTTCAAAAAAGTCTTGATGGAAATGGGAGAACCTTACAGTTCAATGGAGCTTGCCAGTTTCATGTCGTGTTCCAAAGGATACATGGGAGAATGTGGATTGCGAGGTGGCTACACTGAGGTGGTGAATATGTGTCCTAAAGTTAAGGCTATGTACCTGAAGGCGATCAGCGCCATGTTGTGTCCCACCGCGTTGGGACAGTCTTGTCTGGATGCCATTGTGAATCCTCCCCAGAAGGGTGAACCCAGTTACGAGTCGTTTATTAAGGAAAAGACTGCGGTTTTGGATTCTCTTAAGGTAAGGAAATGGTCAATAAGAGCACTTGTGTGTGAATGTGAAATTAATAATATTGTTACGGATTCCCTGGGTCCACTAATTTAAACTCACGATAAAATAACGAATGTATTTTTTTCTCACTATTTTACACACAATTTATACTAATTTAACACAATTAACTATTTATAAAGATTCCTTCGCCAAATTGTCCGATTCACAATTTCAAACGCGGTATTATCAAACTTCAGAGCTGGCCCAACTGCCGAGCGAGGGCTTTATATACTCTATTGCAGCGGCGTGCGGTGACAATTACAGGCGGGGAAGCGAATCGGTAAAAAAACCTATTTCAAGACATTACTTTTACATTTTCTTAAAAAACTTACCTTTGAAAATTCCGAGGCCAATTCCATTGTTCAATTAAAATTCTATCGAAAATTGTTGAACAAACAAAAACACATAAAGTTATAATAGTTAAAATACGATATTTTAAATTAATTTTCCGAAGCACTTGACGCGCGATAGGCACCATATTTGTATTTGAGGTCTATTCGTCTATCAGCCATTACAAATTTATCTATAACATCATCATAAAATTTTGGATTTAATTTATTATAATATTACCTATAAAATCGCAAGCGAACCCGTCCCGATAAATTAAAAGTCGAGAAAGGTGGCCGAAAGATCGCTGCCGTGGCTAGCAAATGTGCGCAATTTTTCGGCTTATATTTGTCGTTTGCGTTCGAGGTCAATAACACCTACATGAAGGAGGGATAGGCGACCGGCGGCGATTCCCAGGCGCGCATCCTTGCAGTAAAAGGCTAATTAAATCTACTAGATACGTTTATGTAAGGTTTCAAATAAATAATTTTAACAAATTAAATTAATCTTTTGTTATAAAATAACAATATTATTAACGTTTAACTATTTATTTTTTCTATCTTTAAAAAGTTTAGGGAAGCGGTGCTTCCCCCGCTTCCATGGACCGCACGCCGCTGCTCTACTGACTGTTTCTCGAACCTTCTAAAATTCTCGGAGAGCGTTCTACCTTCTAGTAGTAAATTCTATTGCTGCCTGATTCGCTTTTATACTTAGCTAAGAGATGGCGCCTCAACAAAAATGTCTTTTACTTTCTGGTGAATTCGCCAGGCTTCTCAATACACTTTGCGGTTTAGTTTCTCGCTTCTCCGACTGTTATCGATATATCGATAATCAACGACATATCGATATCTCTCTATAATAATCGATATATCGATGTTTATTAAAGTATTGACTGTTTCATTGAAGTCGAGTTCGGAGGCTTTCTAATGTCAAAGTAAGTACGCTAGCTTTCAACTTACTTGAATGCTACGAAACCGTCCCACTCAACTTTGATAAAATAGTTGATACCATGAATGAAATTTTAAGGAAAAATGAAAAATATACCTTAGTTTTTTTTGGATAAAAATATTATTTTATATAACAATTTTGAAATGTTCAACCAATATTCAGACTTTAAAAAAGGTAAATTTAATTATATCCACAAAAATTGTTACATTACTGGGCTGTTAGTTTAGCCCGTTGATAAATAAATAAATAAAATAAATTTCGATATGTCTATCACTATCAATGTATCTATAGTTATCAATAACATATATTTATGGAAATGCTATCAGTACAACGCTAGCTATCGACATACCTATAGGTGTCAAAATATTGATAGGTAACGATAGGTATCGTTACAATATAGCGGGTGCGTCTCAAAAGTGGCTCACCCCTATAACTTTTTTATTTTTTCCGATAAAAAAAACGAGATTTGGTATGTTAGTTTTTGACATAAATCAGTATTGATTGACGTATTCAATTGTTTTTGGCCACTTCCGGTTTCACCGGAAATGACTACAACTTTTGATTTTTAAATGGCACCGTCGATATTCTATTACTTTATTTGATAGAAAATGACACTCTAAATCTAAATAGAATGACATATCATATGTCAACTTTTGACATTTTCGAATATGGCTTATTTGAAATTTCAACATGCGATTCATAACGACAATTTGACTCGAAATGCCAAGTGTGTGGTACCAAATTATTCGTAAAAAAATGTTTTTTTCCAAATATGCTATTGAGCCACCCTCCTTCCATTTGAAAAAATTGAGATATGTGTCATTTTCTAGCGAAGAAAGTAAAAAAATAACGGGGTTTTGTCATGAAAAAATCAAAAGTTGTAGGTAATAATTTCCAGTGAAACAGGAAGTACCAAAAACAATTGAATACGTCAATCAATCCTATTTTATACTAACATATCAAATCTCGATTTTTATCTGATAAAATAAAAAAGTTATAGATGTGAGACACTTTTGAGACACACCCAGTATATCGGTTTATATCAAATTTTTGAAGTCACCTATTGTTACTCGGTATATTATTGATAACTATCGATAGTTATTGATATATATCGGAAAAAATCCATCCCTAGTCCTGTGGAATTTTAAAAGGTGTTACAATATAAAAATTGCAGTTATTTACTTCATTACACCTCGTATTTCTCTCGATAGGTAACGATATATTATCGATATGTACCGATATATCTAAAGGTGCCGACATATCGATAGATATCGATTTATCGATAATTTTGAAGATACCTATTGTTATTCGATTGTGACTATCGATATCTATATCGGAAAAAAATCCCATCCCTAGTCCTGTAGCCTTATAATTTTAAGACTACATTAAATTATTTTAAAAACTGTAATTCTTTTCTTTATGACACCTTGTTTTCTTTTATTTACAGTTACGAGCCAAAATGGTAGCGGACACGTTCAACTCCATGGAAGGTTTCAGCTGTAACACAGTTCAAGGAGCGATGTACGCCTTTCCCCAAATAACCCTCCCCCAGAAAGCGATAGAGGCTGCGAAAAGCGAAGGCAAACAGCCCGACGTGTTCTACGCCTTCGAGCTGCTTGAAAGCACCGGAATTTGTATCGTCCCCGGATCGGGATTCGGTCAAAAACCCGGAACATATCATTTCAGGACGACTATCCTTCCCCAGCCCGAAAAACTGAAAAGTATGCTGGAGAAATTTGCAGAGTTCCATAGTCAGTTCATCAAGAAGTATTCGTAATTTATATCGATTCACTTAATTATAAATTATACATTTTTTATGTCAAGCAATTTTGAATAGGATTCAGAAAGAGTATTGTTGGTTGTATGTTGTAACCAACCAAACTGAGTCGTGAGTAGGGATGGGCTATAATGGATTTTAATTATCGATAAGTTATCGCAATTCACCTATCGATATATTTTACTTATCGATAATTTTAAACTCATCTAAAAAATCGAGAACTGTAGATAGTTATTGATATATCGGAAAAAATATCCTATTATATATCCCTATAATCATAAGTATCTATTTTAAAAAGTTTTTTTTTGAAATTTTGAAAGAAAAACTACGAAATACCGGGTACGTCTCAAAAGTGGCTCACCCCTATAACTTTCTTATTTTTTTTAGTTAAAAAATCGAGATTTGGTGTGTTAGTATATGACAAATTAGGATTGATTGACGTATTCAATTGTTTTCTGTCACTTTCTGTTTCACCGGAGATGACTACAACTTTTGATTTTTAAATGGCACCCTCGGTATTTTTTTACTTTATTCGATAGAAAATAACATTCTGAATAGAATGACAGATCATATGTCAACTTTTGACATTTTCGCATATGATTTATTTGAAATTATAACATGCGGTTCGTAACGAAAATTTGACTCAAATACCAAGTGTGTGGTATTAAAATACGATTTTTTATTAAGCGAAAGAAAATGTCAAAAGTTGACATATGATATGTCATTCTATTCAGAATATCATTTTCTATCGAATCAATTAAAAAAATACCGAAGGTGCCATTTAAAAATCAAAAGTTGTAGCGATTTCCGGTGTAACAGGAAGTGACCAAAAACAAGTGAATACGTCAATTAATCCTAATTTACGTCATACACTAACATACCAATTCTCGTTTTTTAATTGAAAAAATAAAAAAGTTATAGGGGTGAGCCACTTTTGAAACGCACCCGGTATAATATGGCCATATTTTCTTTGAATAAAAATATTATTTGATGTAACAATTTTGAAATGTTCAACTCATATCAGGTTTTAAAAAAGGAAAGTTAAATTATACCCAAGAAAAATTGTGTGTGCACTAGATAGATGACGATATATCGATAGTAAAAAATCCCATCCCTAGTCATGAGGTGGGAGTTGGTCTCTCTAAAATAAGTTTACTCGTTTATTTTAAGAGACAATAATGTGTTATTTAGGATATTTTATTTCCTCTCTACTTTCTTGTCCTTGTGCTAGTTCAAGGACAAGCGATTGTTAATTTTTAAATTCGTTTTACTTATAATAATATATTATCTATTTTTTTGTAAATTATAAATGTGATGATAAATCGCCTTGTTATTCGAAAATATACACGAACTATACAAAATGCACTTGTTTTTTTATTTATAGACTGTAGGGGTGATCAGCGTTGTGTAAAAACAGTAATTTCTTTTTAATCCTCTCAATAATTCTTACTAAGATACTTATGGAATAGACAGTTTTATATAAAAATAATACCAACGTTTATCTCCTCGCTCTTATATATTCCTGAACAAAATCCATCATTTCCAGATTTTGAACAAAAGTTTCCAAAAAAAATTCAACTTGGTAAATAGAAATAAAATAAAAAGAAATGTTCAGAAATTTAGATCAAAAATTCTTGACAAAATGGTGAAGGTAACTTCTTACTCCCTGGTACCGAAAAATACCTCCTCGCTCTCATATATTCCTGATATAAATTCAAGGCGTCTCACTTTTAACAAAAGCTGGCCAAAATAATTTCAACCTGTCAAATAATGGAGTACCCGACCAACGAGTTCGAACGAGTTAGATTTTTTCGAAAAACGGCCATAACTTCTAAACTAAAAGAGCTATCGAGGAACGGAACTCGGCATTCGATTCGCCTTTCAACCATCTCTAAGGGTGCATAATTAGGGCGCGATCGGAGACAAAAAAATTTTTTTGGCAAAAATGAAGGAAGGTTAACCCCTTACCTCATTTTTCGCCAAAAAATTTTTTGGTCTCCGATCGCGCCCTCGTTTTGCGCCCTTATAGAGGGTTGAAATGCCTATCGAAAGCCGAGTTCCGTTCCTCTGTAACCCTTATAGTTACCGAGATATTAAGGGTTGAAGTTTGGAAACGAGTTCGAAGTGCTAGAGATAGCAGAAATATCGTTGATTAACGCTATATTTACATGTGGTACTAAATTTGCTCCTTGCCTCTTCACTCTTATGCGATCCTGATAGAAATCGGCGACTTTGGACGAGGTTTAAAAATTTTCGTGCAATCTTTGTCAAAAATTGAATTTTCTCGGGTATGTATCAGGAGTACATAAGAGCGACTAGGTAAATATTTGTACAGAATTTACCTCTTCACACTTATGTGTTCCTGATAGAAATCGGTGATTTTGGACAAGATTAAAAATGTTTTGTTCAATTTTTGTTAAAATCTGAATTTTCTCGGATTTGTATCAGGAGCACATAAGAGCAAAGAGGTATATACTTAAAATTTTTGTGCAATTTTTATTTAGGAGTACACAAGAGGTGAGGTAATCGCATAGGTATTATTTTTATATAAAATACTGTCTAATTTCTGAACAATTTGTTAAGTTTGTTTAGTATCAGAATATACTGTTTGCTTTGATAATTAAATTGTTTTTCTATTTGTTCGATAATGATTAGACAGTATTTCTAATATATTTTGGTTCAATCAAACTCATTTATTATTAATTATTGTTTATTAACATATTTTTATTAACAATAGTAATATAAAAAGTATATTAAAATCCAAGGTGTTGATGGACATGCCGATGCCTATGTTGAGGTAAATGAATCTTCTGGCTACCCTTGGACCCTGGAAACTCTTGGTTCTGCAAGAAAAATATAAAGAAATAATTATTTAATTGTTCACTAACAAGCTCAATTAAAAACTATTACATCTATAACTTTAAATAGTCAGTGAATTGATAGGATGCATCAAATATTACAAGATATATATAGAAATCTTCGTAACACAAGGAAAAAACATAGTTAAGTTGGCTGTATCTATAATTGAAAAATATTTTAATTACAGTAATTAAAAAAGCGTTAAAAACTCAATTAAAAATATCAAACTGATAGTATAGGCAACTCTATATACACGCAAGTGTATTTATAGTTGCCTAAAAATAAAAATAATATAAATTTTTAATGTATTTCTGATTGCCTATATTACAGTAAAAATTGCGCCAAGATATTTTATTTGAAATTAACCATTTACATCTACATATTTTACAAAATACAAAACTATTAGGTGTTTACTTTTAGTATAATTTACCCAAAATTAATTAGATTCCTCTTCAATAATGAATTTCATTCTCAATCCACTGTTGAATGTTAAACTTAATCAACCTAATGGCATCTTGAAGAGGGTAGTTGAATTGAAGTGCAGCTGTTCCAAGATATCCTTGTTCCAAAGCAGTACAATATCCCATTCAAAGACTCAGTACAGGAATTAGAAAAGAAATGAAAAGAAAATCAGATAGAAAGTGAATCCAAAATTATAAAATTCCATGTAGGTGTCAATAGAAATAAGTTTAAAGACTTAGAAGTCTTAGAAGAATATGAGTAAAATAAGCAATAATACACAGAGCAAAACAGTTAGCCTTGTTTGATAGCATATCTCTTAAAGAAAAGTGAAACTTTGTGAACTCTGTGTCTTATGGTCAGAATTTGCTAGTACAATACAAGAAGAAAATATTTAAAAATACAATCGAAACAGAAGTAAAATGTCTAATTACATGAAAAAAAAAATGATCAGAAGAATCATTAGTCAGAAGAATGGCACAAAAAAATACAAATTATAAAACAATCATTGGAAACAAGAAAAAACAAATAGGTATATGGTCAATAAGAGCTGGAAAAATTGGCAAAAGGTTATGCTGAGCCTCCTCCCAGGAATATCTATTCAAAATTTGAAAATCAGATAAAGAAAAAATCCTCCAGAGCATTTAAGTTCGCCCCCCTTCATCAGATTTAACCCTTGGGCGACGATTAAGCCTCACCAGTCAGTTCCCATCCCAGCTAAGCAGCCTCGTCTCGGGTCACCCTCGTCACCCCTCGAGCGGACATCCACCGGGACCCCCTACAGGCGGACCCCCCTCATCATCTTCAATGTGTCCGATATCCCGCCCCCTCTATTGTCGAGACGTCACGGGATACGTGCACGAAGAAGTCTCGTAGCTTGGGTGCCAGGTCGTATCCGGCCGAAGCCTCTAGCGTTAGAACACCTAGCTCGTAAACCAGAGGGTGGTGACTCCCTTGGGTACCCATGCATGCTACATAGGTCATCGATGCCCGAACATCAGAGTTAGGGGGTGACCCGGGCCTCCTCCTCTTAGGGGAGGCTAGTTATAATGCTCTGGAGTCGATGTTACTCAGGAAAATTCATTGGAGAAAATGCTAGGAAAGCCAGAAATGACATCATATGTGGACGAGTCAGATTTTTTTAATAAATGGCGAAAGTTATTTTTCCACAATGAAGAAGATATTAGCCAGTCAAGCTTATATTATAGAAAAATGATGATATGAAATCAACGAAGTAAAATTCTAAGTAGATGGTATGTTTTACCATTGTCTATAAATAATTAGATATTTACCAAACAAATAAAACCTATACACAAATACAGTCCATGGAATATTGTATAGAAATAGTAAACCATATTTTCCCACAATCAAGAAAATATGAGAGGCAAGCTATAATAGAGAAATAAAAGTACACTTTACCAAACAAATAAGACTTATACAGTCAATAGAATATTTTATAGAATTGATAAAAGGTGATATTATTTCCAAAATCAAGAAAACATAAGAGTCAAAAGCTATAGAAGAAAGAAATAAGACCTATAAATATGCAGTCAAAGAAATATTTTATAAAACTGATAAATGAATATATTATGCCCACACACAAAAAAATATAGAAGGCAAGGTATAACGGTATAACAGAGAAATGATTAACCATAAAAAAAATGCTATTATACAAATGAGTTCTTAGTAGAGGTATATTTTATCAAACAAATCCATAGAAATACAATCGCTGGAATATTTTGTAAAATTGATAAATGATGATATTATTCCCACAATCAAGAAAATATAGGAGTCAAGTTATTATAAAGAAATAAAAATAAACCAAAAACAACTTGAAGGTAAGTTCTAGGTTAGGTGGTATTCTATCAAAAAGAAAAAGTAGTGACCAAAAACCAAAAAATTGACCAAATTAAAAATAGGTGGTCTCAATTTATGTATCTATAATAAGGAACCATAAAAATGTATCTCGAGAAACTGAAAAAAAAAATGATAAAATCCACTGATGAACATTAAAAACCAGCAAGAATATATTGAGCCAAAGAAATAAAAATTAGATATACTATATATATTATTATATATATACTTATAAATCCTGATGCATTTGTTGGTAATATTCATCAAAATGATAAATGTACTGCCCTGGAACTGTATACATCCGTCAATTTATTGTACAAAATCTGCAAAAAAAAATTAAATAATATTACATTTGATATAATTATGCTATAATAATTGTGTTTATTTTTTATTGGTTCATATATTAATCTTAAATACATTTTAAAAGATATGGTAAGTCTGTTAATAGTGTTAATAAACATTTCATAAATTTATTAAAACAGTTTTTAATAATAAAATAAACTTACTTCTAATTGGAAAATCGAAAACCAATCCAGTAAACCAGAACGATGATGGACAAATATCAGAATTTTATAAGGAGTGACCCAGGTCTCTTGTTTTAGGTGGTTTTTATGTGCTATATCTATATCTATAACAAAACCATTATAGCCAGAATGATCGCCAGCGTCCGTAGCGGATGGGCACTCTAAGAAGATGTGCTGAGTGTGTATTATTATAAATAACATCCCTAAAAAAATTATAATTAAAGCATTATATTAAAACAAAGCAAATGTGTTAACTAAAAAAATATGGCGACAGCTTTTAACATTAAAAATATGAAATGTTTCTTTTTATATTAAAGTGTTATCAAGGGTATTATGTAACTGTTCAGAATGGGGGCCCCTTTAGTATACCATAACGCTGACTTATTCTAAAAGACGTAGAATATACTTGTTTGTCTATATGAATAAACACATAAAAAGTTACCTTTGGGAATAAAAAACATCTTTAAACACTACCAAAAAAAGTGCTTCAAAATATATCAAATATCTCTAAATATTGAGCAATATTCTAAGTAAATATCGTCCTATTGCTGCCAAAAGTCACTAACTAACATTTTTCCGAACAACCAAATTCAATCACTAACTATATTTTGAAGCGGAGAATCGATTGCAAAAGTCATTAACTACGATTTCTGGCTATTTGTTTTATTTTAATACCGAATAGTTGCTAACTATAACATCTTTATGCAATGCAATTCAACTTTAGACGCATTTTTCTCGGAAGTAATAAAAAGTAAGTTAGTGACTTTTGGCGGCAATGGGACGATATGTTCTTAACATACTACAGAAACATCGAGGAAAGTATCTATGTTTTCATACACCCGATTTTGAAAAAGAAAATTATGAAAATTTGAAAAATGTATCAGCTGGTAATGATGATGTAATTGAAATATTTCAAAGTGAAAAAAACTATAGAAAACAGGCAAAGCAATGGTTACTTACATTTTCAGAAAGTTAAAAAGACCTTAAGGAATAGAATACACTCAAATACTGTACAGAAAAACCACTTTTTCTATTAAAAAATCAGAAAAATTGTAAGAGCGACATAACTATCACGCCGTTAACGGAAACGGAAAATGTAGCACTGTCAATGTTGTCAGATTCAGCACGTGTAAAAATGGTGTAAAACCATGTAAAACAAAATGGTCATTTTTTGCAGTATAATGCGGTGTCTACAAATGCATTTATTTTAACTGTGTGTATATTCTACAAATGCAGGCTCTTAAATAAACATATATATTTTTTACATAATATGATTAATATGCGTCGGCGTCGCGTGGCGTTGAGATGACCCTATATTTATTCGATTAAGGTAGCTGAAAGGGTACCGTTGTGCCAGGCCCTTACAATCTCCTTCACTTTCCCTACTCCATCAGGTAGTGAATACTCCCACTGAACGCTCTCATTGCAGATGTTTGTCTTTGTCCATTACTTCCAAGCACCCCTTTCCGGGCAGTAATCACTAATTTATTCTTTTTAATCACCAAAACTATAGCATCAGGATGGTAGCGATATTCTGTCATTCTGTCATAGCCAGTTGGATCGTCCAATTTCCTTCGCTATTTTTGATCCAGTCTGAGAACCCGGAGAGCCTTTTGGCTTCCTCAAAATTAAAATTAAAAAATCCTGCCATTTTCAATCTCACAAAGTTGAATAAGGTAAAGTGAATCTAAAAGAAATAATGTTATTTAGGTAATTTATGCTATTCAAACAATATTTATATGATATAATTAATATATTTATCATGATTTCTTAACGGTTCAATTTGTTTTATACTTACAAAAATATTGATTTAGATTAGTTTAAAGACTTCGCTAACATCTTGGCAACACAGGTGTAAAAAATCAAATCACAAATCTAAACTGACCATTAGAAAAATAGTTTTTATGAAACCTGTGAATAAAAAAAATAATTTGTAATTTAGAAGGATATAAAGCGTTAAAAACATTTCTATGAGTATCGTATCTCTGATTAAAATTTAAATGACTAACCAGACAATATTTACGAGGAGCACATGCACATTAAGAGCAAATGCAGCAAATAGACGTCTCAAAGTCAATCTGGACATCTATTTGACAATTACCAAACTAACTAATTATAAAAATCTGTAAAAATATGACATGTGGGGACATCTAACTCACATTAAGCAAATTTTAAATTTAGAGAAATCTGTAATATTTATACTAGATGGGGCTGCCATCTAACGTATAGTATCTGAATTTCAACATTAAAGAATACTGTAAATTTTTGTTACAGGTGCCGTCATCTATGAGGCAATTGCCAAAGTGCTTAATTTTATTTTAAAGAAACCTGCAATTTTAGGCGAAAAACAATGTTTTTACAGAGCCCTCTATTATTTGAAAATTATACTATTAACAATAATTTTCAAAAATAACGTGTTACAAATATTTATCTTTTAATTTTATTTGTTTACCCATCATTTTCAATATACCGCATGAAAGTATAAGGTTAAAAACACTAAAATTATATAATTTGTTCTTGTTTTTATTTCAAATCGTCCTAACCTGAAACAATTTTGACACTTGAGGAAATGACCTCTGCGGTGGATTTTGCGCTGTTGTTTAGTTCTTGTTTTGTGTTTGCTTTCGTGGATGTGTATTTGTAATATTTATCGTATAAACTAGATGCGTTTGATACTGTAAACATGGAAAAAGAGCCACACGCCGACCCTCTGTGGCAGAAAAAGACGAGCGTTCAGAAACCTATGAGGCTACCGAAAGACCAGCAAACTGGAGCTGCTAGCACCCCCTCGCTAAAAATCGACGTCGAACAGTCCACTCTTAAGCCCGACGCACCAGAATTCATCCCCCAATCCGTGAGATTCGAGCAACTTTCGCAGTCGCTGCAACAAAACGTCGTCATAACAAATCAGACACCAAAAAGTCATGCACAGAATAGAATTGCCCTTATTAGAAATTCTAAAAACAATGAAGTAAACACAATGTCTTACTTTTCCTATAATTACTAAGATTAATCCTTTTTTTAGCCTAATAACCATGAGTATTCAGATTATGAACACGTTACCAACGGATATGGTAACGATGAATCCCTGGACATGCTGAGGTTAAGACAAATCATTTCTTCCCTTATTAAGTATCCTGGGCAGTTTGACGATCTGCTTATGGTCTTTATGGAGACAATTTACCCATATTTTGATGATATTCTGGCTATGTCTGAAATTACTAATCTTATGGTAAACGAGGTAAGAAATTTGAATTTTGTCTATATATTTTATAATTGACTCTGTAAAACTTGACTTTTCCAGGCAATAACATGTCCAAACTTCCGTTACAATGGTGCAAGGCTTTGTTGGTACGTTGAGCAAAAGTGTCCCAGTTTCAGGGCAGATTTACATTTGAAATGTCAAAAAGCATTAAACGACCATACCAATAAACAGAACGTTGTGCTCTTTATAGCCGAGTTATACACGCAACTCCCCCATGACAGTTTATATGGGGCTCTTTTGGTTGAGTCCTTTAAAAAACTACTCACATCTGGCGGAGATGACAATGTTAAGTGTATTTGCCAGGCGTTAAAGGTTAGTATTAATGTCTTAAACGTGATTATTATTAATAAAAATGTTTTGGATATTAGTTGACGGGTTATTCGTTGGAACAAAACAATAAACAGGCCCTGGACGACTTGTTTGCGCAGCTTCGATTGCTGAAGAATACTATAAAGGGTTCCGCCTTGACCTTGCTGGTTTCTGTGATAAATTTGAGAGAGTCGAATTGGGGTAGGGGAAGTACAGAGTCTCCACATAGTTCTGAGTAAGTTAGTTATTTTTATAGAAAGCAGGGCTATAAGTTCGTATAAAATTGCAAATTCAAGCGAACTTTCTAGCACACCCTGTATAATAATGGATTTAATGTTGTTTTTCTTTTATAGTTATACAGAATATGATCATGATTATGAGGAAATGGTGAAAGGTATTTTGTATGAGAGCAACGGAGAAGTTTTGACAAATGAGGAGAACGAATTTTTGGCTGCTTATGCAACCAACAGCGAGTATCTTATGTAAGTTTTACAAAAATAAACTAATCTCGTATAACTTTATACACTTAGATGCAAAAAAAACGCAACGAAATTTTTTTTGTCAAATTTAAAGTGTTATAGTAATTTTTTTTATTTTTAGCCCTATTTTTATATTTTTTTTATCAAACCGTATATAAATATAACAACTTTAATTCGTAAATTCAGTTTTTTATAAACTTTAGTATTTGGCTAATTATACAGGGTTTTTTGGAGGGTCGTTTTTTACCTTAACTTTAAAACACTTTTATATATAATATACTTTTTGATGTGATTTTTCAATATGACGAGGTGGCTTTGGTGACTATTGTATTTGGTGACTATACACTACTATGAACTGGCCGGCATGTTCAACAGATATGAACTCTATAGAACATGTTTGCCAGGAATGTTAGAGTTCGCGAAGTGGCGCAAGCTTAATAAAATGAACTTTGTTTGGACCTTACAGCAGAATGGGAAAACATAACACAATATTTGCAGCACTTGGCAATATGAACCGACATCTACAGGCAGTTATAGCAGCCACGGGAGGCAATACAATGTATTAGGGTCTTTTTTACAATTTTTTTTGTTTGTGTATTTAGTTTTTACAGTTGTTTTCTTTAATATCGTTAGTTCTGTTATTGTTATTAATCTTTTTTTAATGTAGCTTCAATATGATAGTATGACAATAGCCACCAAAGTCACCTCCTCATATTAAAATCTAATACCAAAAAGTAATGATAATTGAAAAAATTGCACATTGTTGGTGGCATGTATACTTCGCTCTTAAAAATTAACCAAGGCATCTATTGACATGAGCCAAAAAACAAAATGCTCAGGAGACATGGTTCTGGCCGAAAAATATGTCTCAGGAAAATTTTCTGACGAAATTATTGCACAGGGTGTTTTAAAGTTAGGATAAAAAACGACCTTTCGATTAACCCTGTATAATAAGCCAAATAATAAAGTTTATAAAAAACTGAGTTTAGGAATTAAAGTTATTAGATTTATATACAGTTTGTTAAAAAAATAATGAAATTTGGTCTAAAATTAACAAAAATATAACACATTAAATTTGACAAAAAATTTTCCGTATCTGTGTCCGTAACGAAACGTCATTTAAACGTCAATTTTAGTGACAATGAAGACCCTGACGCCCTGTGCGACCCCGAGCCGGAAATGGACGAGGAGATTCAAGCAGCTTTCCAGGAGTTTGTAAAATTAAGTAAAGGCTAATTCTTTCTTTTTCCATTGTGTTAAAAGTTGCTTTACGAACAAAAATGAAAAAAAAACTCGTCTGATTAAGTTAACTCTTTTTATTTATTGATTTTCGGACTTTATATTAGAATTGTGTAAGAGATAAAAAAAACCGTGTATTTAAAGTGGTGTTTTCAAAAAAAAAAGGTGGTTTCTAAAAGCTTCAATTAGATTTTTTTGAGAAAGAAAGTATTGGGGGAAAATAAATTGACGTATTTCAAAATGACAATGACATTTTTCGGAGAAAATAAAAAAAATCGCAATTTTTTAGCGAATTAAACTAAATTCCAATATACAGGGTGATCCATTGTTTTGAAAAAGTCTCAGGTTTCTTATTTGAGATTGTATATAGTTTTTAAAATGGAATGTTGCAAAAAAATTTACCATTTTTAAAAAAGACTATAAATTCTTGATCAATACAGAGTGTTTTTTCAAAGCTGTCTATTTTTTAGACTAGATTTTCTGCATACTCTTTCAAAATTATAAAATAGGAAATATTTTATAATTTTGTCCTTTTCAATACTAATTATACTAAAATACACGATATTGCACGGTATGTACAGGTTAAGTCAAAACTGTATATACTGTATTTTCTCCACAATTTCAAATAAAACATATTTGAATCACCCTATATGCCTATTTTGGAGTAAAAATATTGAGGAAAACACATGATTGAGATTCTTTGGAATACTAGGTCACCCTGTACACATTAGTAACATTTTACTATCTTTTGTAATTTGGAAATATAAAAAATGATTCTAGTCTGTAAAAATCAATTTAGAAACATCTTTGTATCCAATACAATATATACAGGGTGTCATTGAAAAGTAAATAAAAATAAAATAATTACCTGTGGAACCCAAATAACCTGAAAATGAAAAAAAAACATTACTCAGATGTCAATTTATTTGTTAATTGATGAAAAATATAATTAAATTTTTGATAGAAAATATTAAATTTATTTTCATGTTTTTTAGAAACTGCCGACCTTACAGCTATAATAGCGTTCTCGAGCGAGAAACTTTTTTTAAACAAATTACAGGATTATTCTTACAGCGGTTTGGTACCTGTCAAAGTTCTTATCAAATAAATTGAACAAAAATGTTTGCCCAAACTAATTTGTTAAAATTTAGTGTGGTATAAAACTGCTGTTAAATGCTACAAATTAAAAAAAGGACATCCTGTAGGTACATATTATTATATCATTTGAAAAAGAATGCGTGTTATGTAAATTTTGGCTCGAATACGTATAAATAGCTTAGATATTCGTTAGATGTCCTTATTTTGTACGTGTTTTGTTACATTTGATTCGGGGTTTTCTTAGCGCGTCCATCGTTTTGGAAACCAAGTGAATATATTTGTAGTAAGAGTATCTTAAAAAGTAATATTAATGCACCCCAAAAAAATAAAATAAATGATAATTTAAGGTATTTCTTGCAGTTTTATTTCATTCAAAACCTCTTTAAAAATAACCCCTGGTTGAGCCACCACATCTCTTACAGTTTCCGAGATTCCTATGATGAGAATCGAATTTTAAACATCCGGTATATATATCATACGATAGAAAAAAAACGGCGTCAAAGACGGCTGCGGAACAACAATCGATGATAATTTTCTCGAGGTCAAGTCCTAGACGTCATTACTCGGCCCATACTCTTCATTTTTTAATAGCGCTTACTGCCCGTTGGCCTTAAGAAGGATGTTTATTGTTATATTGAGTAAACATGATTTTTAAATGGTATAGTTTAAAATTCCAGAAAAAATAATTATTTGAAATAGACGTGTCTGAAAACGTCCAATCTTTTTTTAATATTTCCGTAATCGATGTTAATTTTGACAAGTTTTATGTCAATTTTTAGTAAATAAAGTCTAGAGATTGACCTCGCCAAAATTATCATCGATGGTCATTCCCCAACCGTCTTTGACGCCGTTTTTTTTTCGATCATACAGTACCATACAATTGAAAAATAAATACGGCGTCAGGGATGACTTGTGAATGAAGATCTCTGTCATTTCATATATAAAATTATGTTATAATAGATCGTAATTTCCCAACAAACTTGACGCCATTTATTTTCTCGGCCACAGCGTATATAAAACGTATTGTTCACGTAATATGACTCTTGCTTCTTAACATATTCAAAAAATATCACACCACACTTCATAAACTTCACTAAAAACTAAACATTTTGTACAGGGTGTGTACAAAAAGTCCGCAACAAATGTGTTTTTTGATACTGGACGTCAAAATAAAACACTAAATCACCACAATACACCAAAACACTTTTACTTTTACACTGGACGCGCGTTTTGCTAACCATGTCTTAATCATCTGCTGATGATGCTAACATGATTAGTAAAAAGCGCGCCCAGCGTAAAAGTGTTTTGATGTATTGTGGTGATTTAGTATTTTATTTTGTTGTGTAACACCAAAGGTTCCAACTGTAATATTGGACTTATTGAAGAAATTCTGTATAAACTTTTTTAGAACAAAAAAAAATTTGTTTGTCGCAAACTTTCTGGCACACGTAAAAATTATTTCAAAATATCAAACTCAAATATGGATGTTAAAAAAAACACAATTTACAAGAAAAAACAGTTGATTTATTGGTACCTAAATATATTTATAATTACTATACACAAGTAACAGTAATGCTGTAGTATAATAGCAACCATTTCATCAGAAAACATGATGCATTTCCATCATGGAGGGAAAAAAAGACAAAAAATCTTCCATAATACACAAGGAACTCCTATATAATGAAAAAATCCATCCTCTATCTCTTCAGGTCAAACAACCAGTCATCATCAGCATCCATGGTAATATACAGGGCGAAAAAAAAAATCAACGTGGCCTTAAAATCTATCACTAGCCTTTGACTCTCTTTTGGGAAGAAAAAAACGTATTTCTTCGTGAAAAAATACTCGCTAAATTGATAAAAAAAGCAGCTGCAGAAGACGTTTCGTAGACCACAACGTATTTTTTAGGAAAATTTCAATTTTTCGGAATATAAGTTCTATTTTATTGGAAAACGGATTCGGGGAGCGTGTTCTTGAGCTCAGAAATTGGCCAGACAGGCCATGCTACTTTTGCAATCGATCGATTTCTTTCCTGGGTCGGCGTACGCCAATGAGAACGGCTCTAAAAAGTCGAGGCACTCTTCGACAGTGCGGAACGCCAATTCTTTGGCTAGGAATTCGACGGCGACCGTCTGCCGGTAGCTAAACATAAAAACAGAGTTAAGTTAAAGGTCGGAATAGGTCCCCCATCAAAAGGGGGAACCCCGAAGATGTGCTTTCAGTAGGGAAGGACGTATTTAAAAAAAATCGATACTTTGAATATCGATATTTGAAAAATTATCGGTAAACCTATCATTAAAAAGCTTGTTTTAAAAAGTATTGTCCCAAGTACCTGTATTATAATTGACAGACGACTAAAAACTCGTTTTAACAATTCAAGGAAAGAAAAAAAGATTTGTATTTAAATAAAATTTAATAAACTAAGTTTACGAAAACTAATTAATCAAATTAATAATAAAATAAACAAACCTACTTTAAAGCACATCTTCTGTAAACCAAATATAGAGTATACATACAAAAAAATAAATAGTTCTGTGCAATTTTAAGTCAAAATTGAAGGACAGTAGTATAAAAATAGAAAAAAAAACAATACTGCTTTTAAAATATGACAGTTCAATTATTAATATCCAAAATTCTAAAATAAGAACCGATCATAAAATAAAACGGCGTCACAGTGGCCTTGGAAATGATAAACGCTGATTAATTTTGTCAGGTTGACCCCTATAAGTAATTTATTAAAATCTATCGAGGTTGGCCCGACAGAGATTATCAGCGATTGTTATTCCAAAGGCCACTCTGACGCTCTTTTTTGCGATCCTACAGTATGTATGTTTAACTTAAAATCAGATAAAAAAATACATACGCCATCAACACCTGAAAGAGAAACTAATTATAAAGATATAAATGATAGAAAAACGAATTTCGATTAGTAGTCCATTTGTACCACTAACAAAATCCGGTCAGAAAGCGAATGCGTTAACACAATATCAACGGTGTACTGAACGAAAATAGTTTCCGTCATCAAATGAAATTTTTAAAGTAGATAATTTGTATTAAATCAACATAACTCAATGAATTGTACTTTATGCTAATTTTATTACAAAAATAATGTAGAGGCCGAATATTAGCAATAGTTCATTTGTCCCGATGAAAATATTTTGCGACCGTAGTTTTTTCAAGCTGTTTCCTTTGAAAATCCGCTTCGCTTAATTTTTAAAGTAGTTCATTTGTATTTTGTATCAAATCTAGATTTATCTAGATTATACTTCACGCTAATTTTACTACAAAGAATCATGCAGAGGCTGAATATTAGCAGTAGTTCATTTGTCCCGGCGCAAATATTAAGCGACCGTAGTTCTTCCAAACTGTTTCCTTTGAAAATTCGTTTAATTTTTAAAGTAGTTCATTTGTATCAAATCTACAAATCCATAAAACGAGCGACCGTATTATAATTTACGCTAATTTTATTACAAAGAATCATGGGCCGAATATTAGCAATAGTTCATTTGTCCCGATGAAAATATTTTGCGACCGTAGTTCTTTCAAGCTGTTTCCTTTGAAAATTCGCTTCGCTTAATTTTTAAAGTAGTTCATTTGTATACAAATTCATAAAACGAGCGACCGAACTATACGAAGAATCATGCAGGGGCTGAATATTAGCAGTAGTTCATTTGTCCCAATGAAAATATTTAACGACCGTAGTTCTTTCGAGCCGTTTCATTTAAAAATTCGCTCCACTTTATTTTTAAAGTAGTTCACTTGTTTTTTGTATCAAATCCAGATTCATAAAACGAGCGACCGAATTATACTTCACGCTAATTTTACTACAAAGAATCATGCAGAGGCCGAATATTAGCAGTAGTTCATTTGTCCCGATGCAAATATTAAGCGACCGTAGTTTTTCCTTTGAAAATTCGTTTCATTTAATTTTTAAAGTAGTTCATTTGTATTAAATCTACAAATTCATAAAACCAGCGACCGAATTATACTTTACGCTAATCTTATTACGAAGAATCATGCATAGGACGAATCTCAGTAGTAGTTCATTTGTCCCGATGCAAATATTAAACAATCGTGTAGTTCTCTCGAGGCGTTTTCTTTGAAAATTCGCTGCCACCTACCTTTTGACGATGCACTTAAGGTACGCTTTTCGCTCCCGCTCTATAAACCAATCGATAAGGAAGCCGGTCATGAGCGGCGCGGTGAGGTAGAGGACGAAGAATTTGTGAAAATTGCCCGCGCCCCACGCCGCTCGCACCTGCAACGCGAACGCTATGCAAGGGTTCGATTTGTCGCCCTTGGGCAGCGATTTCAGTATCGTCATTATATCTGAAACGAAAAAAAAACAAAAATAATGCATATGCAGAACTATCTATAGTAAAATGGGCTGTAAATACTTATAACAAAAAATTAGATGATTTTCATTAAAAATGCCGACTTACCCAATGTGTTCTTCGTGAAGATGAAGTACAGGATACGGTAGGCGATGAATTCACTACGATTTTTACCGCCGACCTCGTTATAGAGCGACTTTAGTTGCGTCTGACACTGATTAAATTCCTCGTGGTCGCCCTTTTCTAGAGCTATGCGCGCGTGCGTTTCGTATACCTCGACCGTGAATTCGTTTCTAATTCCCTGTACCTAAGAAAACAAAAAAAAATCAATTATTTTCGAAATCCCTTAATTTTGAGAATGTCTGTTCGTATTGGCAACGTTGTAGAAAAAGGGAAAAATGAGTAAAATCCCTTAATTCGGACAATATTTCCTCCTACTGACAACTTCGCAAAAAAGACAACAAAATATAAATTATCTATTGTAATCGCAAAACATTTTCCGATGCACGTCATCAATCATATCGACATTGATACTAAAGTCTATAAACCCGACTAAATGAAATTTTGGTAAAAATGTTTAAATTTGTTGTATAATTTAAGATACCGAGCAGCTCTTCATTTTATTTTATAGAGCAAATGATTATAATAGATATTTTATTTAGATTAAAGCTGCAAAAATTAGTTTAAATCGAATTTTATTATCGCTACAAATAGTGATGTTGGTAGCGAATATTTCCATTCGAATTTTGCAGGAAATTTCAGAAATTTCCGAAATATTCGGTCCCAAAATCGCGAATATTCGCAAAAATCCGAATTTTGCAAGAAATTTCTTTTCAAAATTCAAGACATTGAGCAAAAATTTAACGAAAGTGTATCAAGTATGCCTATTCTTAAATCAGAAGAACAAAAATGCTTCTCCGCCTTACAAAATAGAAAACGTATGGCTCTTAAAATAATGCATTTTGCCGCGAATCTCTTGGCCCCCTCTGTTTCCTGGGAGAGCACCTTAACAATGAAGAACACATAGCCGCTATGGAATTTATTAACAATATCACCAACAAACATCCTCAGTTTGTCAATAATAAAGAAGCCATTTTTACAGACGTAACAAATTATTGCGCGTTTGGATGTCAAAAAAATGTAGACTGTCTAAGTTGGTGGCAGGCAATATGTAAAAATACTCAGTTGAAATATTTAGCTGTTGCTCTGCTGTCTTTACCAACGTCATCTGCAGCCACTGAGAGAACTTTCAGTACTTACAGTTTTATCCATACTAAAAAAGGAATCGCTTAACTGCACAAAGAGCCGGCAAAATAATGTTCGTAGCTCATAACAATAAATTATTACCACAAAAACAAAAAGTGGATATGGAACATGATATGCAACAACATGAAACTCCTCCAGAACCACTATAACCCGTGGAGGTAGAGGTCCATCCTTCAGAATCAGAACCAGATGATACATCAAATATACCTGATTTGGAAATAAAAACTGACGAAGACAGTACTACTACTACTACTATAATACCCTATGAAGATGGGACCAGCTCGGCGCCTGAAAGTATTCCGGAATAGAATAATTCAGTTATTTGTGTTTTACGTTTTTTAAATTTATATTTCGTGCTTTTTTTTTAAGTTCATAGTCATAGGTTTATGTACAAAGTACAAATGTTACCAAATTATTTTTGTTATATGTTATGTTTATGACTTTTAGGAGTTATGTATTGTTTATTAAAAATATAACAACTAATATTATGTTTATTGTTTTTTTTCCACTTACATGTTGGTATCAAATGTCTATCTAATTTATTCATTGTATCAACAAAAAAATATGTAAAAATTATAAAATTTAGATACTCAGAATAATTCAGTTATTTGTGTTTTACGTTTCTTAAATTTATATTTCGTGCTTTTTTGTTTTTTTTTAAGTTCATAGTCATAGTTTTCGTCATGGTTTATGTACAAAGTACAAATGTTACCAAATAATTTTTGTTATATGTTATGTTTATGACTATTAGGACTTATGTATTGTTTATTAAAAATATAAAAACTAATATTATGTTTGTTTTTTTTTCCACTTACATGTTAGTATCAAATGTCAACCAACCACCTAACCAACTAAAAATATGTAAAATTGTAAAATTTACTAAAATTTCATAAATTTCCGAAAGTTTCGGAAATTTCCTACATCAATCAAAAGTTTCCGAAATATTAACATCACTAGCTACAATGTGTTAGTCCCATTGCACCGTGTTCAGCAACGTTGTCGTTTATTATTTGACAATTATCCTAATGTCAGTCATTATTTTGTATAATATCGTGTTGTTGAATTTTTATGAGCAATTCTCGTTTTTTTTTATTACTTTGAACGAGAACGTGACAATAAAGGTCCTTTATTACCCTTGACTGCAGTCAGAAAAGTAATTTTGATTGATAAGCACATTATACCGTATGATCGAATAAAAACGGCGTCCAGTTGGCTTGGAAATGACGATCGATGGCATTTCCTATATAAATTTACATATAAAATGACAGCGATCTTCATTTCATAGCCATCGCTGACGCCGTTTTTATTCGATCATACGGTACCACTTTCAAAGTTAGTTTTTATTAAATTCTGTGATTATTAGTTTGTGCATTACTAGCACCCTCTTATTTGTTATTACCACTTATGGCGTTGTAAGATGTATATCAATAAATAAATAACCCATAATAACGCTTGTAATTATCTTCATAACGAACTAGTTTTTGCCAATATGTAATAAGTAAAATAAGCTATAAAACCAATAAATCAATTACTTTACCAAACCATAAAATATTACTTATTAAATTAAAAATAAAACGTGAAACTCTTTAAAAAATATATAATAAATATGTTGTTTGTCAATTTTAAATTAAGATTCATCTCATAAATCCATCACAATCTGGCAGCGCTGTCGCCATCGCTTGTCACTCAAAGTTGATCACGTGCAGCGGAATTTGTTTTGCGATTACCGTACATATAAAGAACGATGTACAGCCGTTAAACGGTAGCCTACTAAAATGCCGTTAATAGATATTGTGACGTCGTTCATGTCGGCGGAAAGTAATGCCTGGTCATAAGCATATTGCAAGAGCACCTGTGGCTATCGGTTCGTATGCGAATGGTCCGGGGTTCAAATCTCACGCTGACCAAGACTTTTTTATATATTTTTTTCTTATAGCGTGATCTTATTGCATTCGTTTCACTCATTTTGGTTGGATTGATTTAGTTATTTGGCGGGTTGGTTAGCGTGGTTATTTGGAGGGTGTTAATTCATTGGTTAGTTGGTTATTTGGTGAGGTTGGTTGGTTTTTACTAATTTATATTTGTTTTTTAATTTTTTTTTATCAGTGTCGAGGTTAGTTGCGTTGGTTAAATTGGTTATTTGGTGGGGTGGATAGCGTTGGTTAGTCCTTATAAAATTCCTATATTTCATAAAGCCGTCAACTGCGTCACATCAACGACGTCATACCTATTAACAGCATTTTAGTAAGCTACCGTTTAACGACATTTTAGTAAGCTACCGTTTAACAGCAGTTTAAGTACAGCCTATAAAGAAATCCCAAATAAAAATGAACTTACCGTTAAATCCTGCCTGATACTCTTCAACTGGTCGCAAGCGTAGTAATAATCCTGCTTTTCCAGCCACTTATCCTTGATATTGTCCAGAGATTTCCGCAAGATTTCCACCGGACGGACATCACAAGCTTCCGGAGCTTTGGTCAGTCTAAGAAACGACTTTTCTATGTCCTGACACGTTCCTATGATGTGCATGCCCGTCCAGTCCAAATCGTTGGCCGAGGCGTCGCCCACAACGTCTATGGCGAACCGAATTTGAGAACTTACGCTCGGACTATTAGAAGACCTGGAAAGAGACTACCAGGTTTAATAGACTGTTTTTTATAAGGTTTAAAAAACGATAATTCCATCACCCGGCTGGATAGCTGTGAAGCGCCAAGGAGAACGGTAGTTTATATCGAAATGAAATTTTGGCAGCATAATATGTAGGTTAACTGAACGCATTTTTTAAAAATATATAGAATTATACAGGGTGTCCCCAAAAAAAGTTACACATCAAAGTTGTGTTTTTTCTTATGGAACACCCAATATATTAATTAATTTTCGGATTATAGGAAAAAAATAAAGGTGAGTTTAATTAAAGAAGCATATACCAAAAATCCAAGAATTTTGAGATATTTCGCATTTTGTGACAATGAAAAGTAAATTTTAAATTTCTATAACAGCTACCTAAATTTTAGTTGACTCTGTATAGCCTGTTATTTAATTACAGTAACCATTGTATTTTAAACCAAATTGAAGGTGGGACAAAATTAATATGGACATTAGTCACTTCTAAAAGCAAGTTACTCCTTTATTTTAAATGGAACACCCAATATATTTTTCTGGTGTTCAATGCGGAATTTGTATACCTTCAAAATATTATTAAAGTTGCCTACCACCAGACAAAGATTTTCCTAGATATTTTAATTTTTATGATTTTGCTTCAGTAGATCTTTATTATTTGAAAAAATCTAGGTGGCTGTGTGATATACCTTTTGTTAATTTAACAAAAATTAAAGATTGTAAAATACTCAACGGTAATAAAAATATACACGTTTAAAACATATTTTAATTATTACAGAATTAAAACTAAATATAAACCTATAATTATGTGACAAAAATTAGCTAGATGAAATCAAATGCTCAAAAGGCTTCCTTTCCTGTTAACTGCATAAAATTATTGTCTTTTCAAAAGGATCTTTTCATTTTAAAAAACAATACAATAATTTCTCTCATGTTGTTGACAATAGTTGATTGAGTTTTGTAAACACTGTCTTTAATATATCCCCATAAAAAAACCAGACTAGATAAAATCAGGAGCATTTAAGTATTTTATTAATTGGTGAATGCATAACCTAACCAACTACAACTAATAGAATCATATCAATTCTTTCTGATGTAGGATAAGTTTGCATTTTCGGCAAATTTCTGATTTTTTTTTGTTTTCACTGACACAAAACGATAACTAGTTGATAAAGTTGGACTAATTAGACAGCTATGTTGAAGTAACGTCAGACATATCACCGCCACCTAGATTTTATCAAATAATAAAGGTCTACTCAGATCAAAACATGTAAATGAAAATATCTAGGAAAATCTTTGTTTGAGGGGTAGGCAACCTTAATAGTATTTTGAGAAGACATGAATTCAATTCTCTACAAGAATATCTTTCGACCCATCTAGTGCGAAAACTCGTTAAGAGTTAAAAAATTCCAAAGTTGCAAAAAAATCCCATGTTAATCAAATGGACATTTTCGATGGGGCACCTCTTAATATTAATATTAAGAGAATTAATATTAATCAAACTCTTTCACAGTATTTTTTTTTTCATAATTTCCAACATTTTCAGATATAATTAAGGAAAAAAAATAGTCGATTTTTTTGAAACAGTCTACTATTTAATATACAGGGTGTTTCAAAACTTAAATGGCTTTGACAACAATAAATTTTGATACACAGATGTATTTAGCAGAAAGGAAAGCTTACCTATTGATACTGTTAAATCTGGCGGCTCTCTGTTGAAGCACCTCATTGTTCTCTTCCATGTTTTGTCCAAACGACTGATAAAAACTAGCCTTTTTCTCCTTGGCTTTCTGTTTCTTGGTCATCTTGTTGTTAGGCTTACCTTTCTGCGGGCCCAACCTATCTGCCAGTTTACTTTTCTTTGTGTTTTTGACAGCGGGCTTGACATCTTCATCGCTCGATAAACTGGATGAACTATAACAAATTATCTTTTTTCAGCAATAATTTTTCCTAGTTGTTCCAAACATTATGGCACACCCTGTATATCTTATGTGTGCTATAAAGTTTGTGCCTGTATGATAAAACTCTAAGTAATTTCTTTTGGTACTTCCTGGATGAATACATTGTATACCCTGTATATCATACAGGAAATCCCAAAGGAAATCACCACTTAATATTTTACACATTTATTTTGCAGCACTCTGTGTATAGGGTGATTACTTTATGATACAGAAAAAAAAAATTGCGTCACAGTAGATGCCCTTATAATATTAAGTATAATTTCTATGATTGAGACAATTCAAAGACTTCTGAGACGCAGATTTTTCTTTCACCTGCACCAGTAGATATATAAAAAACATACCTGGACCTTTTGTGTCTTCTCGGACTCCTAGATCTGCTTCTTCCTCTTCTTGGACTCCTCGATCTCGACCTAGAATTGTTTATCTTGCCTCTGAAATTATTTTTACCACCCAATCTGGCCCCCAAAGCGGGGGATAAGCCCTTCTTGGGGGTGTTTTGGAACTGGGCTAAAACGCCAGTGCTTATTTTACTCTGCCCTGTAAATTTAGGCGATTGTTGTTGCTGAGTTTGCTGTGTTTCTGAATGTATGCTGGGCAAAGGTTCTTTCGACCAGTCCTTGTTTAACTGCCCTGATTGATATGCGTGAGTTATTTTACCCTTTAGGATAATCTCCACCTAAAAATATGTTTTTTTTTTCAATCCTGACAATTTTAATTCAGAAAATAAACTTACCTGATTCTTATCAATAGTAGTTTTGCATTTCGAATAACAATTATGAACGTAATCCTTCAAACTTTGAGGCCAATCATCGGTAGGATTGTCTGCCGCGTTCTGCCCGCCATTTTGAACAGGGTTCTGTCCTGTATTTTGAACAGAACCACCTGGAGGAGGCACAGAAAAATTGGCAGACAATTCCTGCACTTTGGCCATGTTCTGGGACAAATCTGAAGTTTTAGGATTATCGGGGGGTAAGGGAGGTAATATTTCCGGAGGGGGTTCTGGCTTAGGAATATTTTTCACATCCTCTGGCAGAGGTAGTGGCGGTGGCGTATTAAAATGATTCCCAAACGACATAAAATTCTGGTTATTCTGTTTATTATTCCTGTTTTTCTTACGCTTCTTCTTAGCTGCGCCACTATTAGGCGAATTATTGCTGACTAAAGCATTCTGCATCGGTAATCTCTTACCGTTTATTTGAAACCTAACAGGCTTATTTGCATAAGGATTCATGTTATTCATGTGATTAGGCATAGTGCCTGGTAAAGGGGGATGAACTTTATTGTTAAAATAAGGGAAACCACCCCAACCGAAGTGATTTTGGGGCATGTACGCACCGTAGGAAGCATAATTATTGAAATTGTGCATGTATGCCAAGTAATTATTCCAATCGGCCTGGACATTTTTATTATCCGGAGGTGGTTCTTGGGGTTCAGGCTTGGGAGGGGCAGGAGGTAATGGTGGAGCATCATCTGGAGGTAAAGGTGGTGGAGATATCCCTGGAGGCGGAGGTATCGATGCTAAATCCGTAGCGGTTTCTTCCATCATGTAGGATACCTAAAAATAGCAAAAAATTTGATGTCTGATTCGATTGAAATGAGTGTGAAGTAATAAAGTGTTATAGCATGTTTTAACATTAGTCTCTAAAAATATAGAGAAATAAATATAAAGTTCTAAAATCGCCATATTGGCCGAACTTAGAACTCACCTAAATCGTTGAAAAAAACGATGGAATAAAAGGAAAAATGCAGTATCTGTAAATAAAATTTGATGAATAGATAAAGCACTAAGTGTTCTGATTAATATCTAGCACTATAAAATCACGAAAACTAAATATTTCCGATAAATTTCTCACGAGAAACGACACAAGTTGTCATTCTTTGAAACCTACACTACATCCAAATTCCAAAATGGACTTCAAATCTTGCATCGTGATTGGATGTTTTTTAGTTTACCCATCTCTTACTAATACATGATAAAAGAAGAAGGAAGAACTATATTGCAATTTGTATTGACAGGTGACAGGTCGGTTTTATACATATGGTTTTATACCGGGGGCGTTCAGAAATTAGTATAAATAAATGAGGCGGCAATTTTGAATTTGATCTATAGGTATCTGATATATTTTTAATTTGTTGTAAAAATCTGGCTTCAAATGCTTATTTTATGTAAGTGTATTAAATTATCGCAGTTGTTATTTAGATTTATGTTTTGATAAATCATTTTTAGTCGATGTTATCGTTAATTTTATTACCTTGTAGTTCTTGTGGTTACCTTGTAGAGTTTTTACATACAGGGGTGACTTGGTGTTCAAAAAAAGCGCTATAAAAAAGTTTCTAGTTTGAAATTTTTCTCACCAATCTTTTTCATAAAACATGCGAGCAATAACGGACATTTTAAACATTTTTTTGTAAATATACAGGGTGTTCTAAGTTCAAGCCTTATCATTGGTATCGCTGAAACTAGAAGAGATACAATCGGTTAAATGGAAGCCAAGTTGTGTAGGTGGATACTGATCAAAATGCCAAACACTTAAAAGTTTAAAAATCCCAATTATCCACTTTCGAAGATTTTTAGAAAAAAAATCAATATTCGCGATTTAATTTTGATTTTTTTTGTGAAAATATACAGGGTGTCCCAGAAATAAGTGCAAGTACAGGGGTGGTAGATCTCGATAAAAGAAACATATTTTCTCTTTATCGTTTTTCAAATAAGTCCAAAATAACGGAGTTATTTTATTTTGAAAATTTCACAAAAAAATGATTTTTTTGCTAAAGTTTTGACAAACTGGTTCTTTTCTGGATTTTACCTACTAATACCTATGTTGTCATATTATCAAGAAATTATATGTTTTTTAACTAAAAACTAAGAAAAATTTCCAAAAAATTTCGAATTTTCAATAATTTTTTTTCGCCAAAAAAACCTCATGCATTAGGCATGGGGTTGAACTATACTGACAGTTAAATACTTGCACTTATTTTTGGGACACCCTGTATATGACATAAATTAGGATTTATTGACGTAATAAACTGTCACTTCCTGTTTCACCGGAAATGACTACAACTTTTGATTTTTAAATGGCACCCTCGGTATTTTTTTACTTTGTTCGATAGAAAATGACACTCTGAATAAAATGATATATCACATACGTCAACTTTTTGACATTTTCGAATATGGATTATTTGCAATTGCGACATGCGATTCATAACGACAATTTGACTCGAAATATCAAGTGTGTGGTACCAAATTATATTTGAAAAAAAATATATTTTTCGAAATATCCCAATGAGCCACCCTCGTTCCATTTGAAAAAAAGGAGATATGATTAAAAATACGATTTAGGCATCTTTTAACCGGCCAGGACAAGACACTAAAAACATTAGACAATCAAATCTATTTTTCTAAGGCTCCTTCATTAAAAATTAATGTTTTTCACAGCCATGATAAAACACAAAAAGTAAAAATAATTGTTTTAAATCATGAAATTAATGAATCAACATCTGCTAGGATATATAAATTATTATTTATCAAAACATAAAATACTGGTTAAAATCTGCGATCATTTATCTATAATTTGAAGGATATTTTACCAAAAATTAAAAAAAGAACACTGTTAGACGCTTATAGGTCAAACAGTGTATTCTGACTGTCCATTATTGAATGGTACTGTTATTTTATAAATGTCAGTTCAAAACAACTTAAGTTACTCAACGAAAACGTATACTATTATTCATCAATCGTTTTCGTATTCTATCAAATAGTACTACCGCGACGGTACCAAGTACCATCAACCTACTGCGGCCGGTACCATCGCCGAACAGACCGCGGGCAACTCCGCGGCTGTGGTGCGCCCGGCAAAAGATAGATACAAACATTTGCCGGCCTCCGTACCACTTGGTGCCAGCCGGCGGGTCACGCAGAGCGGCGGGAGTACCATCGCCGTCGCTGGTACCGCTGCTGCGGCTGCGATGCCATGGAAATTCAATGGTTAAACGAGAACGGCGTTGCCACGTTTAAACGCCACAAGAAATTAAAGTACTATGCTGAAGAAGTACAGTAGAGAGCTGCAACAAGCCAGTTTTAAAAAGACTCAAGTCTTAAGTCATTTCTAAAATCAAAATGATTTAAGTCTTAATAAGTCTTTGACTTAAGTCATTTTATTTCAACTCAGGTCATTTTTGTAAAGACTTAAATCAATATAGCATGATTTAAGTCACTAAAATGATTTAAATCAATATAATTACCCTCAAGTCAAGACAACCAGAATTATTCAATTTAAGTACCTGTTTCTTCTTTTTATTAACGACATTGCGCTAATATAAACATCAGTGGTAAAATATGTCTTTTTGCGGACAACACTAGCTTCACTTGGAGCAACAAGGACGTCACGGCACTTCATGGGATTATATCAAATGACTTAATCACCATTAAATCTTGGTGCGATTCGAACCTCCTGAGTCTCAACATTTCTAAAACTAAAGCTTTGTCGTATAAAAACTCGCTGCAGCCTTTGGTACTTAACAACACCACCATTGACGTCGTAAAATCTGTAAAATTCTTAGGGCTTGTTGTAGACAATTCTCTAAAATGGGACATGCATATCGACGCATTATCGAAAAAATTAAGTTCTGCCTGTTTTGCATTAAGATCTGTTTCTAAGGAGATTAACTTGTCAGTGGCTAGAACTGTTTATTATGCACTTTTTGAGTCGCAACCTCTCTCAGGTATGCCCTTCCATTCTGGGGTACGCGTTGTACGACTCAATTTGACCGCATTTTCAAGCTCCAGAAGAGAGCTGTTCGATATTCACTGGGACTAAACAGGTGCCAGGAACTCATCGCCAGGACTTTTTTAAAAAATTAAAAATATTAACTCTTCCTTTCTTATTTATATTTGAATCCGTTTGCCTAATACGTAAGCATGTATATATCAGCTTCTCAAGAAAGGCCATCTCACACTTATGCACTCAGGAACGCGGAGCAAGATCTTTATCTACCTACCCCACGCTCAGAGTTAGTTAAAAGTTCAATATTATACAAATCGAAAAAAAAATGCACAATCACCTGCCATTTGAAATCAAATCCATAACAACATCATTTTCTTCATTTCGCAAAGCATTGAAATCTTATTTACTAGACAAGGCTTTCTACGCCGTAAATGACTTATATTTTGATAATCGAATTTGATTTAGTAAACACCGGTCTAATATTTGCTATTACTATATTTACTATAAACTTACTAAATATTTTTGAATCTTATTTTTATTCTTTTATTCTTTGACATTGTAAACATTTTATAAATGTTTATTTTAAACAATAAGACTGACAATATAATTTGTATACTTGTTTTGTATTCTCTTTTGTTTGTTTACTTGTTTTGTTACTTTGTTTGTATTTTATGTACTTTACCTTAGTCTACAAATTGTAAGATTTTTTGACAATAAACACTTTTTTTTTATAAAATAATATATCTATTACTATTAAATTTATGAAGTATCGAGTATAGTAATAATTATTTTATTTACAACCAGCTATGGTAATGTTGATATTACTGGCATAGAAAAATTATTAACCATATATGATAAATTTAAGTATAAAGCGTAAACTGTGGCAACATGGTGGGACAAAAAATTAACAAATAACACTTCATTGTATTCAAAGTATTTGTTCTTGTATTTTTTCTGAATCTCATCAGAGATGCGGTTTGGAAAGACGAAAGCATATACACATTAAAAAGTAATATTAGATATTATTTTTCAATTTACATTTTTAATTATTTGTGTGTGAAAGATCTCCTACAGAACCGGAATTTTCGATCTGTAAACGTTTCCACATCATAAATATTAAAATAATTTATTTATTTGTCTATTTGTGTAGAGTGTAGTAATAACGTTTACGCTTTATTTAACATTATTTGTTTTAAATGTTTTTTTTTTCAGAAATAACTTTTAAAAATTGGCGCCGGGAGGCACGTATAGCTGCCGTTGGTAGGCTGTTCTTTTAATTTCAAAGTAAAGGAATTTTTCCAATTTTTTTTTATCTCAAAAACTGCGACTTTGACTGATTTCGATGTTATTACAAATTTTGTTACAAATATTATTCCTAATCTTAAATTGAAAACCGCGTTTCGCTAGCTGCTGTAATATTGGAGTTACGATTTTTTTTTAATTTTTAACCCCCTCCCATACCCCCTTACCAACCCCCCACCCCCACCAAAAACTAAAGGCCAGATTCTCGGGTGCCACAGTATTTTTGTGCCAAATTTGGTTAAAATCGGTTCAGCGGTTTTTGAGTTATCGTGTTACAGACGGCAGACGGACAGACGGACAGACGGACAGACGGACAGACGGACAGACGGACAGACGGACAGACACGGACAGACGGACAGACGGACAGACGGACAGACGGACAGACGGACAGACGGACAGACGGACAGACGGACAGAACGGACAGACGGACAGACGGACAGACGGACAGACGGACAGACGGACAGACGGACAGACGGACAGACGGACAGACGGACAGACGGACAGACGGACAGACGGACAGACAAGCACCATGAAAATATTTTGTATTTAGGTCATTTATGACCCAAATAACTCATTTTGAGTGAAATTAAAAGAACTTTTTTTTGCCGATCTTAATAGCCCATATAACACACAATATCCGCAGGATATTCATAGAATGTCGGAATGTCCCATTATAAGATCATCTTATAAAGTCATCTATAGGATATACTCCAGACATCCTGAAATCCTGTAGATGTCTCAGAATAGAATATCCTATGGATATCTCTGTCGTATATCTAATGTACATCCAGCTGAGATATCCAAACGTGCTCATGATAATAAGATATCCTAACAATATCGTCTAGATATTTAGGAAAAATAAATAATGTACTACTTTTTATATTACATAAAATGCAATAAACCATACAGATAGATATATATTACGTCAAGGCAACAAAATATCCTGCTGGTATCTTCTGGATAATCTGGATATTTATGAGCTTGGCCACTCCCAGTAATAGAGAGAATTTAAAACGCCCGCCCAAAAAATTCTCACAATCCATCTCAACAGTTGTTTGATTTTGCATCGTGTGTTATTCAGTTCTTTGATTTAGTGAAATTCGAGGTGGATTCGGTCGTTTGTCGATATTGAATGGGCTTAAAATGACTGAAACTAACAAAACTGGTTGAGTTTGACTTAGTTTTTTCTTATACTCATAGTTCTAGCCTTGTTCTAGCAGAAATTATATCCTAACCTCAGCTAATGTCGAAAAACGACGAACGACTACGACTCAGGGTCTCACAATGAAAAATTTGTTACAAAATTATAGGTGAAAATTTGTTGAAAAGCTCTTGTTCTTTATCCATAAACCCATTTTCGTGTTTGATCTATTCGAACAGAAATCCTATTTTTGTGTTTTATTGTGAGTTTCTGGAATGTGTGGTGTTAGAAATTATACCTGTATCCTGTGTGCTAACTTTGATGTAAACTGTTGCTGCTAGACATAAACTGCTAGACTCCATAAAGGGTAGTATAATCTGGTATAATACCATGGTACAAAGGATGGTACAAAGGTATAATACCATACGATCGAAAAAAACGGCGTCAGAGGTGGCTTGGAAATGAAGATTGATGTTATTTTGAATGTAAAATTATATGGGGAATGTCATCGATCGTAATTTTCAAGCCAATTGAAGGCCGTTTTTTTTCGATGGTACAGTATAAATTGAAAGCTCTTAACTCATACAAATAAACTTCTAAATTTTGACGCAAAATTCATTGACATAATATTTAGGTATATTTTAGAGCTGTTAATAAAAATATCCAATGAATAACGTCAAAATGTGGCTAAATAAAACTAAATCGCGAACGTTTTTACTATAAACTAAGGATGAAGTAAGTATTGTCAAATAACAGTCCTCATATAATAGCCTAAAAATATTCTATAATGCTCCCAACATGATCCTTGTATTATCCTATAAATATCCCAAATAATCGTAAAAGGCTTGCCTAGGGATGTCTTGAAGATGACTTTTTTTGTCCCATCTGGATATCCCATAAATATCCTCCTCTGGTTTTTGGATATCCCTAAGATATTTACTATATCCTTGGTGGATATCCTCAAGATATCTATAGGATTGTGTTGTGTTATATGGGATGCTAACTTAATTCTTCTGCTGAGACTGTTGATTTTTGGTAGTAGAGGTACCGAGCTGTGTATTAGTTGTCCTAATGACATATATTCTTCTACTATTTCCAATGTTTTGTTATTTATTAGAATGTCTTTGCTTTCCACTAGTTCGTTGTACTTTACTTTAGTTTTCGCTAACTTCATTTTAAGACCCACTTTATTGTGTGTTATGTACCCATTTATATATGTAAAGATATACAGATATACACTAGTAGGTACTTTATCGTTTTTTAAATGGGGTTATTTAGCTGATAAACACATCAAAATGACATAATATCCTAATTGCCCACCAAAGTGTTAAATACTAGATTTTAGGACCACAGTTGCCAGATGTTAAGACACAAAATTTACTTTAACTAAAGCTTCTTTAAGTAACTGTAGATTGGGTGTTAAAAATTATAAGCTTGACCTGAAATATTATTTCTATGCCTATCGCGACGTTATTTTTTACTGATTCGTATGGTTTATATTTAGTATATATATTTAATGTTCATTACAAATAATAAACTAATGAACTAATTAGATTCAAAATGGTTTGTAAATAGAAATTAAAAAAAATCATCTTAATTTAATTAATTTTCAGTAAAATTCGTTTGATATAATTAGTGTACAGTTCAGAAATTCCAAATCTAATTAAAAATCAAGGAGACAACCGTTATTCTATTGCTATTCATTTAATTGATCTGTATAAAAAAAACAATTTTGTTTGTTAAAAGAATTTAATTCGTTAATTAGATAAAATTTACCGTGTAATTTTAATACAAAATTCTTTTAAAATATTTTTTTTATTATTTGAAAGCTTAAGATCAATTGGCAGTAAGCGCCATTAAAAAATAAAGAAGAGTACCGGCCAAGTAAATAATATCTAGCGCCTGACCTCGCCAAAATTATCATCGATTGTCGTTCCCCAGCCGTCCTTGACGCTGTTTTTTTTTCGATTATACGGTATTTAACTTCCTAGTGTGATTGATATACAGGGTCCGGCAATAGTGCGTAGGTCATATGTAGAGAATAAAATCTTTTGTTTAAGTGCACTTAGGGTGGCTCAAAAAAGTGTGAGTGGATCAGGATGATTTTTTAATGGAATACCCTGTATATTATTGCATTTTTGGCTTCCTTTCAAATCACTTTGCATAATCCTACAAAACGAGTAAATACATTTCGATATTTTCAGATATATTAATAAATAAATAAAAAAAAATAATTTTGCAGCCTTTCTTAAAAAAATTATTAAAAATACAAAAGAACCTGTTTTGAAATCAAAACTATATTAGGTATTTACTTCAGATGGTCTGTACTTACATTGCTATAAATATTGTAATTTTAAATCATACAGGGTGTTCAAAATTCTACGCCAAACATTCTAAAATATAAAATAATTTTTCTTCGTTTTTTTTAATTGAACACCTTGTATTTCATATGGCATTTTCCACAGTAAATTTTTATCAAAGCCACCCAATTATTTTTCCCTCGTATTTTTCCATTGAAACATATATATGAAGTAATACTGCGTGTATATGCAAAAAACCATTTTTCAAAATTCTGAACTATTTTAATTGCAAAAAATGTTAATTTCTTAGTTTTCCATCTTTTGGAAAAATAATATACAGGGTAAAAAAAAATAAAAAAAGACAACGATTAAAATTATTTTACATTTTAAAAAATTTGACGTATAATTTTAAACACCCTGTATGATTTTGAGATTACGATATTTATAGCAAACTTAGTACAGACCATCTAAAGTAAATACCTAATACAGGGGGTCCCAGAAATAAGTGCAAGTATTTTAACTGGTAGTACAGTTCAACCCCAGAAACACGCCGATGAGGTTTTTTCTCGAAAAAAAAAATTAGAAAATTCGAAATTTTTTGAAACATTTTTTGGAAATTTTTTTAGTTTTTAATTAAAAACATAATTTCTTGATAATATGGCAACATGGGTATTAGATTAAATTTACAAGAAAGAAAATCCAAAAAAGATCCAGTGGTTCTCAAAATTTTAACAAAAAATCATTTTTTTTTTGGAAACTTTCAAAGTAAAATAACTCCGTTATTTTGCACTTATTTGAAAAACGATAAAGAGAAAATATGTTTCTTTTCTCGCAATCTACCACCCCTTAAAATATTTGCACTTATTTCTGGGACATCCTGTATAGTTTTGACAACTATATTTTCATGTTTTTTTTAATATAACATACGAACATCTTTTAAAACACAAAATACACTTAGATCTATTTTATCACTTACTAAACCAATGAATACAGACCAACAAACAAGAATTGTAATATACCAAATATCCTGTGAATGCGATAAATTTTACATTGGTGAAACATCTAGACCCTTAAATGTCAGAACTAAAGAACATAAAGATTATTTAAGAAAGGGAGATTTTCACAAATCTAAGATTTGTCAGCATTCTTGGGACACAGGGCACAGAATAAATTTTAATAACGCCAAAATTATAATGAAAGAAGCGATAGCCTCTAAAAGAAAAATAAAAGAGGCTTTTTTAATTCAATCTAATAAAAATAAATGTATTACTCATGCATCTGTAAATGTAGGTAGTAGGTAGTAGTAGTAATGTTTGGCAATCGCTTTTTGATTTTAAAGAACAATAGATACAACAAGATAAATAAACATAACATACGTAAAATTTAAAAATAATCATACAGAAAGTTTGGGGCTTTTTGGTTTTACCTTATTAAGTAATTGTTATCAGGTAGTAATTGTTAATTTTGAAGTTTAACTTGGATTTAATGTCATTTTAACAGAACGTCATCGGTTTCTTGTAGACGTACCTATCTGTCCGTAAAGTGTTCTCGAATAGTTGAATTTAAATATTTTAAATAGTTTTTTTTCTTTATTCTTTGTATTTTTTTTTGCTTCCGACGACGGAAAGAGATAACTTTCCGAAACGTTAAGCATTTTTTTCTCTTTGTTGGGCAAATTTGTATTACTACAAACATAACTTCTGACAAGCAGCGTCCGTTTAAGTTTAACGCAGAAGTGTTTACAAAAAAATAAATATTTTATTTTGTAGATTTTCTTGCAGTGCAGTGGCGAAATACCCATATAGTTAAACCACTAACAAAAATCGTTCTAAAATCGTAAAACACCTTACTTCATACCGGCAAAATACAAAAATACTATACGCGCTACCTGTCCCAAAAGAAAACCGTATACATTTTACATTCATCAGGAACATTATGCGCACGACACCTGTTTCACTTCCCTATATCGATCATCCAGCGCGTCTCGCGACAAGACCACCCCGCCATTCAACCCAAACGAGTGCGACAGAGACAGATATAGCACCGGGGATTGAACGAGGTGAGTTTGGCGAAAGGCAAAACGTATAGTGTAGCCGCGTCAAAGGTTCGAAATGAACTCGGAGTTTTAGTAGAGACCGGGCCTTAGTCGACATAGGATATACTCGATTTCCCTACGTAAATGAAAGGTGAAAACTCGCTCGTTACACGTCATAAGGCCTGGAAAAACTCCCGCGACGGGACGTAAGAAAGAAAAACTTTTTTTTTCGTGTGCGCGCAGAATTTTCTTCAGTGTAAATATACTTTTTATTTTAATTTAATTAAATAAAAAGAACTTTTCGATAAAGTGATGGAATTTTTGTACTAAAAAAAAAGATGAATTTGGAAAAGTGGTTGTGCGTGTAAAAGAACTATTTTTGGATCGAAGTTCAAAATGGGGTGGTTTAGTACTGATCACCGACATAATATAGGATGGATTTTGTTACCTCTAGTTAGTTTGTGGACTATACAGTTGATTTTCGCCGAAAGTACCAAGTTAGCGTTTGGAGCAGGTAGGTCAATTTTACAGTACTACTTTACGTCATAAAAGAGTACCTGTTTCTATTAAAAAGAATTTAAAAAGTTTTCAAAATATTTTTGTAGGGATATTTTTTAAAGGTACTGCCGTAAAAAGTACCGTATGACCAAGAAAAAGGCGTCCTGGTGGCATTCGATGATAATGTTTCTCGGTAAAAACTAGGGTTGTTATGTTTAAAACATTTTATTTTTTGAACTTAATACTTAATCACTTAAATCTATTATTCTGTGCTACAACTCGGAGATGTACGCTTTATCTTTACCCAACCTAGGCACTTCTTAATTTTGAATGGGTTTTAGAATAGTTTTAAACATTAATCATGTTTAAAACAATTAAAAAATGTTTTAAATGAAATAAAAACACGCCTGTTTTGTTTAAAAACTAAAAAAAACATACTTCTTCAACTCTATCGACCTTTTTTTTGCTAAAAATCGACATAATATTAATCAAAAATTTTGAATTAATTAAAAAATTATTAATTTTTCACAGGTTTTTATATACATTTTTAATAAAGGACTCGATAGTTTACAGAAATTATCATGTATCTTCTGTCGTTTCAAAGACTACTCTGATGGCGTTTCTTTTTCAAAAGAACTTCAGAATCTATTATTCTGTGCTACAACTCGGAGCCGTACGCTTTATCTTTACCCAACCTAGGTACTTCTTAATTTTGAATCGGTTTTAAAATAGTTTCAAACATTTAATCATGTTTAAAACAATTAAAAATCGTTTTAAATGGAATAAAAACACGCCCGTTTTGTTTAATAACTTAAAAAACACATAATTCTTCAACTCTATGAACCATTTCTTGCTAAAATTCGACATAATATTAGTCAAAAAGTTAGAACTAATTAAAAAATTATTAGTTTTTCACACAGGTTTCATAGTCTAGATAGTTTACAGAAATTATCATGTATCTACTCTCGTTTCAAAGACTACTCTGATGGCGTTTTTTTCATCGTTTTGTATAAAGATAGGTAAACGTAAAGACTTTAGAAAACTTATTTCAAAAAAAATTAAAACTACAAAGTCTTTTACGTATTTTTTTTTAATAAAAAACTTATTTATTAAATATAGAGGTTTCTTGTCTATCATAGCGTTGATGTCTTTTCTATTACAGGTGGTTTTAATAGGGAATCTTTGATTTTTGATTGATTTTATCAATGTAAAACGTTTGAAAAATGAATTAAGGTTGTTTTTAGTCGTACTTTAAAGAGAAATCCCCACAGGTTATTTATTTATTATGTGGTACCGGTAGGAACTGGTTACCATTTCATTGCCAATGTCGCGTAAAAGTTTTTACGAATTTTATGCTGAATATTTTGAAGTCTTCATTTAAATAAATGACGTTTGAGATAGAAATGGTGTTATATTAAAATATTATTTTATGTTTTTAATGATAAAAAATGTGTCTGTTTATAAGATATACCGGGTGCGTCTCAAAAGTGGCTCACCCCTATAACTTTTTTATTTTTTCAGATAAAAAAACGAGATTTGGTTTGTTTGGTTTTTTTTCCCTCTCACGGATACCCCGTAGCTACAGAACGGACAGACGTACTGTATATAAATTAGGATTGATTGACGTATTCAATTGTTTGACGTACTACAACTTTTGATTTTTAAATGGCCCCTCGGTTTTTTTTGCTTTATTCGATAGAAAATGACATTTTGAATAGAATGACACATCATATGTCAACTTTTTACATTCTGGCTTAATAAAAAATCGTATTTTAAAATTCAATCTAGAGTGCCATGGCTAGGTTAAAAACACTAATCCTTAATCGAGAAGCCTTGGAAAAATAGATTTGATCGTCTAACGCTTTTAGTGTCTTGTCCTGGCCAGTTAGAAAATGCCCAAATCGTATTTTTAATCATATCTCAATTTTAATCATTAGCATAATTGGAAAAAGCATTTTTTACGAATAATTTGATACCACACACTTGGTACTTCGAGTCAAATTTTGGTAACGAACCACAAGTTATAATTTCAAATAAACCATATGCGAAAATGTTAAAAGTTGACATATGATATGTCAGTGTATTCAGAGTGTTATTTTCTATCGAATAAAGTAAAAAAATACCGAGGGTGTCATTTAAAAATCAAAAATTGTAGTCGTTTCCGGTGAAACAGGAAGTGACCGAAAACAACTGAATACGTCAATCAATCCTAATTTATGTCATATACTAACATAGCAAGTCTCGTTTTTTTTAACTGAAAAAATAAAAAAGTTATAGGGGTGAGCCACTTTTGAGACGCACCCGGTATAGTGAGGGACAGCAATATTAGAAAAAAAAATGTTTATAACTTCGTGACGATAATGAAAATTAAAAAATTCTGTTAAAATTACGTTACCTACATGAAGTCAAACTTCAAACTAACAATATCTACTGTAAACCTGATCACAATATAATAATGAGGTAAAACCAAAAAGCTTAAACTAAAAAGTTATTTATTAAAATAAATATAATATATATTTAATATTTTATGATTTTTTATTAGTAATATTTTAACTATTACAAACTTTTATAACAACAAAAACAAAACAAACACACAACGCTTTATTGTATAAAAAGCCAAAACAGCTTCATCGACAAAGCACTCACAAACAACAAAATCACAAAAAAATACACCATACAAATAATACAATTCAAAAAAAAATAAGTCTTTAAAATTACAAAAAGAATATACATGGATAATTTTAAAACAGTACGCAGTAAATAGATATACTTTTAGAGTTATAAAATATTAAATACTTGAGACCTTTGACCAGTGTGTGATATGATCAAAATTTTAAAATTCAAAATTGTTCATAATTAAACATCAACAAAAAAGTCGTTTACCGCATATAGGGCTCTCTCCAGTAAGTATGATTTTAGAGCTTTGCCAAATGCGGGAAAGAATGAAAGCGACTTGATATTCAAAGGCAGATGATTAACCTTAACAGTATTGACCCTTTAGCTAGTTCTGAGCTCGGGGTTGGCAGATAAATTCTAAGGGCAACGTGGCTGATATGAGTGAAAAAAATTGGATTAATTGGTATACAGGGTGTTGTTTTTGTGAGTGTCAACTGCAGGGAACCTTGTCGAACTTTTTTGTCGCACGCCACTGGATAAATTTGTATTTTTTTTTCTGATACCTTCCGTCCTTTTACTAACTTTTTTTGTTCTTAAATTTTTTTGATATGTCGCTTAGTTTTCGAGATATTTCACAAAATTCCGGACATAGCTCAGCTGCGTTCGAAAAATGTTACTTAATTAGCAGCATGCCATATGAAATATAATTAAAATTTTAGCGCCAATTTACTCCAAGCGGAAGCGTTTTTGGAGTATGGTTTATAATACAAACTATCATTATTTCGGTTAGTTCTATCGATACCTGAAGTTATTCTAGTAAAATCTGAATCACCCTGTATATAGGTCATGACTGGTAGTACAGATTGGTCGAATGTTTTCTTTTTTAGATAAAGTTGCATTCTAAATTTGAATATGATTGAGTTTCTTCCATAAGTACTCTATGCTAACTTCTTCTGTTGATTTCTGGTAGTAAAGATCCCGAGCTGTGTACCAGATAGAGGTGTGTAGTTCGTGAACGAACTAGTTCCAATGAACTATTCCAACCCCGGAATGAAAGGAACTAGTTCCTGGTTTCTCAAAGGACTAGTTCCTCAGGACCTATTCCGGGATCGAGACTGTGTCCGATATAGAATAATATGCGACGGATCGGCTAGCGCGCGTAGCCCGATGGTAGGCAGGAGTGGGGAGTGCCAGCCTTATGCCGTATGTTATCAGATCCGGACCTAAAGGAACTATAGGAACTAAATAAAAGACTAGTTTACGTATGGATCAGCCAGCGCGATTGATGCTAGTGCGTGGGGAGTGCGAGCCGTATGTTATCGGATCCGGACATAGAGGAACTATTAAAAGACTAGTTCACGGGAATCTATTCAGTCGGCAGATCCGAGATATAATACAAGGCGACGACGATGGATTCGGCCTTGTCTATTGCTGCAGCCGGCGCCGGCGCGGCGTAATTATCACAGAAAATTGTCGTGGATGCTGTTTTTCATTTTTAGTTTGTTTTTTAAATATTTTATGGGAATGTTTCACTTTAGGTCCCTAAAATTAAGAAATATCTTATAAAACGAAGTAGATATTCTGAATTTTTAGACAAAAACAAAAAGCCTGAAGTGAGGAAAAATGCAATTTTTCGTAAAATTTTTGTAATATTTGCTCCAATTGATTTGTGATCTAGTTTTTTAAATTCTGATTTGAATTTTTTTTTAATTTTTTTTATCTGCTATAAAACTTACCTATATGTTTTTAACATACACAATTACACGTCTCGTTATATCTCCGTACATTATAAAAATTATACAGATACTGTGAATAGTTCTGACTGACAACGAAACGCATTAGCAAGCAAGGGGGATGTCAATGTTAGTCGGGAACTATTGTGAACTAAAGACCTAGTTCAAGGAACTATTCCTCTGGAGGAATTAGAACTAAGGAACTAGTTCCTCCCATTTTTTTTTAATTAAAAAAATTACGGATATTCGGATATAAAAAAAATTATTTGTATACAGGATCAACAACAGAATAGACCGACAGAACAGATCAACACAGAACATAAAATAAATATTAAAATATTAATATAAAATGACACACAAACGAACAACAAAACTATAAGGTTTGCTTATATGCCTATAAAGGTTTCCTACGTACTTTTTTGTTCGCAAAATTATCAATTACCTCATCGTAATTGATAGTTACGTAAAACTGCCAAATGATTTACACGTTCTGTTTCCATAGTGGTAAATAAGTTTTAATACGTTTCAATGCAGAAAACCAGCGTTCAGCAGAACAGTTAGTAATTAAAGTACATGTGAAGATTCTTAATGCTATGAAAGTATTTGGAAACAGATCTTGAGCTTTTTTTTATAAATTATTTTAAGAAGCTCTCTAACAGATGGTTTTGCTGACTTAATGCATTTTATAAATTCACGAAAATGTATTAATTCATTAGGCATTGACTCATCTAAATAATTTGGATAACAGGTTATTAAATGTCTGGACTTATCGGTAATGTCGTCAATACCTAAAGTAGATAAATCACTAAAGAAACCAAATTTGGTTTGGTTTGGTTGAAAAGTCATTGTAGGCACTTTTCCTGTAGGAAATTTCAAGGATTAATTTATCAATAATAACATTAAATACATTTATCTTAAAATCGTCCCTAGCGTTAAATAGAGTTTTATCATCACTGGTTTCATCAAATTGTCGTTTCCGTTTCACTTTTCTCTTTTTATCTGCTGGATTATTTCTCACCGAACAATTCTATGGCCCTTCTTTCATATTCCTCAAATGATTTAGTATTATCTAGGTTTCTAATTTCAGAAAAATATTTTCCAATGAGCTATATAAATCTGCAGCAAGTTGTAGATCAACATCCACCATTTGAAGCTTATGTAATCGGCTAAGGCTATTTTCGAAATATTTTGTTAACAAATAAAAGTTAAAAAAAAGATAAATATTTTGGTATGCTCAAAATTTGCCGCCCCTAAAAATCTGCCGCCCCAGGCCCGGGCCTAGTTGGCCTAGACCTAAGTCCGGCACTGACTATAGTTCTTTATTGTAATAATACTTTATAATACTTTAATAATAATACTTTATTTACTTTACTTAATTTTTTACAATTTAATTTGGAAGAAGTAAATGTGAATGTTGATGTTCTAAGAAATTTTCTTTGTGAAGTGAATATATTTTATAAAAAAAATGCAATTATGTTTTTAAAATTATCTCTGTCGTAGGTACATTTTTACCCGAGATTCTCATTATACACAACGAAACCGGTTTATTCTCAATCTAATCGCGTCTTTGTCTTTTCTTTTCTAGAAAATACCGATACCGATCTACGTAAGAGACGTATATAACTAACTGTCATCGTATTTTACTACTATAGGTACGTCGTACCTACAAGCACCGGACAGTAGGGATGTTGATTTAAAAAGAAATATCGATACTTTGAAGAGGTATTCATGTTTAAAAATTTCGAAATTATTTTTGTGGATGTTAACCCTGAAATATAATCTAAATAGACAAACTTTACTTTACAAACCGAAGGTACCAAAGATACTACCACAGGTCATACAGATTATAAACTTTGTTTTTTTTTATAGTTTTTCGTGGTTCCAATTTTCGGAATCGGGCACTTGTTAGGATACTAGTGTGCGCACATAGCACGCCCACTTGTGGCCTCTAAAATTGTGCACAGCGCCTGACCGGCACAGTTATTAGAAAGATATCGGAAAACCGAATAGCGTCATGCAGTATTTACGCGTACCTTATCATGGTTACGATATGCGCGAGTCAATTTTTAACGCAACACCCGCTAATAACGTTACCGCCTGACGTAATTTGCGGATCAATTACATCAAGCGCTATTTCTCAATAACGTTCAAAAATTGCTTAAATGGGCATGTGCGGGTACATTTGACAACCGGGGCCGGCCGGCGAGCGGCGAGATCTTTTATTTTAGGTTATGTTTGAATTGTTTTGAATTATTACTTTAGTTTTATTAGATAATTTGATATTTAAGTAGCTGGGATAAGTTTTAATTAAATAAATATCCCAAAATATGGATTCCACCTCTTTCAATACTAAAGAACTTATAAAGAGTCTTAGGTTTACAGCAGATGACGACTTAGCCCTTCTAAGAGAATTTGTTGCTTGTTGCCCTAAACCCACTGTCAGACGTTGAACAATGAAGCACTGGAAATAAGCACTTTAGCCCTTTAGTTTTAAAATACCTAGTAAACAAAACAATTTCAAAGTTTTAAATTCAAAGTTAGGTTAAGTTTAAATAGCGGACGCGATGAGAACAGAATTCTTTCCGATCCGATAACTATAAATGAAGAGAGTTAATACCACCTCACGTAAAGGAAATAACATCCTTATTAACGTCCATAAATTTCGTCTATTCGGTTTAGCGATATCTCTCTATTACGCTGTTTATTGTTATTTTACGCGAGTTTATTTTTACTCGTTTGCACATCGTCATAAAAAACAATTTTCGTACCACGAATTAGGGATAAGATTTTTATCTGTATACATATAGTATACCTAATCTGTGACACTACTGCCGGTACTCGCTGACGAGTATTTGACACGCATCAGAACATGGTTACGCAAGCCGTTTTCTTTCATGAGCTTTTCTGTGACTGAAAAGCCCGATACGTGATGTTATCTCTCTTCCGCCCTTCGGATATTCGAAATCTCATTACTTTGTTACCTCTTTACTTTTTGTTGTTTCTAACTGAGTTTACAATTTCTCCATTGTGTTCTATTGTGAGCTGCTTCCTCCCACTGGTTCTGCATGCTTATCCCTTTTAAGTTTACATGGAAACCAAAGATATATGGGCCAGATGATGTAAACAGAAAAATGCTAGGTTGCCACATTTTTTTTTAAATATCTAATGAAGATTCACAGTCACAATGACAGTTACGCCTGCTAATTTAATTCACAGGTAAATTGTATCTTCTGTCATTTTTTGTTTGACGTCTGTCAAAATCTTCTCTGGCTCATTGCACAGACTCTATTAATATTTAATATTTATTTGTTTCGGTATCAATAATTCATAATAACATAACTTTAAATTGAAAATTTATATACGTCAATTATGGGCCTTAAAAATTCAATTTGAAAATACTGCTGTTTATTGACATGTTAAGACCATTGTTTACAATTTTAAGCTTCGTCTAATGTATTTTTTTAAATCTCTGCTTAGACTTTGTGAGACTTCTTTTTCTAAATCTAAGACAAAAATTCTGTGCGATGATACCTATGAAGTGCATGATTCATGATTTGTGAAATTTACAACAAAAATGGAAAACAACAGTTTTCTAGTAAGTATTTTGGACAGTAGCATGTAGTAAAGTCGTTTCGCTGATATATTGTGTCTGGATCATATACGTAATACCCTACGATGGAAACAAATGGCGTCAAAGACGGCTGGGGAATGACAATCGATGATAATTTTGGCAAGGTCAATCTCTACACGTCATTTACTGAAAATTGACTTAAAACTTGTCAAAAATTAACACTAATTATTGTAGAAAGATTAAAAAAGGATAAAATGTGTCCAGATACACAAATCTATTTCGAAAAAAAATTTTTTTCTCGAATTTTAAACGACACCTTTTAAGAATCATTTTTTCTCAATATAAAAAAATATTACAACCTTTTTGAGGCTAACTGGTAGTAAAGGTCATTAAAAATAAAAGAGTGCAGGCTAAGTAAATGACGTGTAGGGTTTGACCTCGCCAAAATTAACATCGATTGTTATTCCCAGCCGTTTTCGACGCCGTTTTTTTTCGATCGTATGGTATATGATTAGTCCATCTTTTATACATGTCTACGTGATAGATATTTACGGAAATATCGATATTTCGATAAAATATCGATACACGAGATACGTCCTTACCGACCGGCAAGTAAACGATTGAAAAAAGCCACGTTTCCGCGAAAGTAAGCCACTAGGTTAAAGTAAAGCGTTAAACAAAGTCGACCTACATTGTTTTTGTCATTCAACCCGACGACCAATGGGGGCACGCCGAGCGCATCATTTTTTTTCGATACGAAATTTGACGCGATATTAGACCCAGTCATCATCTACTTTTACCAAAACGAACATGACCACAAAATAACAAAAGACATGATTAGTTTCTAAACAATATACGTACAAAACTCTTTCTTGTTTGCAGTTTTTCTTGTATAATTTTTTTTTAATACTTATTGGGGGCTTCCCCACAGCTAGGGGGCTATACTAGGGGGCTTCCCCACAGCTTCACCGGTAGTGTTTTTAATGCTAGATCTGATAGTGTTTCCACGAGTTGCTAGGGATAGTCGGTCCACTTCTACAGAGCCCCGCATGTAGAAAAGGGGTAAATACAATGGGGTGCCCCCTGATTCCCCAAGGTTGAGGCCAGTAATGGTTAGTCGTCTATCTAGCCACGCATCCCTTTGACCTGGTCCCACCATCGTAGGATTTAGGTTTTTGGTGAGGTTGTCTCCTCTTGGTCCAGGCGGTTAAGCCAAGACCCCCCACACCCTCTACCCGCGAGACATGACCACAGTCAGTAGGGGATGCCTGGTATGACGGACAGGGGTAGCTCCGATAAGATTTTTCTTTAAATTTCGTTAACAAGAATGATAGGGGTAGATTATTTCAACCCCTTCCACTCATTTTAAAAAAGTGAAAAAATTACCCGAAAGTGTGTTTTCATAACAGTAATGCTTCCATAAAATGTTATTAGTCTATCTCTTTTCGTTTTCAAGATAAAAAATAAAAACATTATTTTTCCGCCATCTTTGTACCGCGATATCTCCCTAATGGTTGACTTTTGACCCAACGTTTATGAAGCAAACTACCCTTTATTTTGAACAAGGAATCACCCCCTGAAGTTTTTCGCATTTGTTTTGAAACACCCTGTATAATCTACCGTAAGATTCTCCTCTTTAAAGCTGCAACTTAAAAATTAGATCTTATTTAAATTTTTGATTTTTTTTAATATGTCCTTCTGAATTCTTTTTTTTATTTCATTATTAATTTAGTTAGAAACTAAGTTAGTGCATAGCACAGAACTATATCGGAACGAACTATGCGCTATATACGTGTATGAAATAAGGCAAAGAGACAAGAGAGCCGAATAGCAGCTCCAAATGAGATATTCGAAATTTCTGCATATGTTAATCTTAAGGTTAACAACCTGCTGCTCGCCTTTCAACAGGGAATACGTTCGAGTTATAATCGAATTTGTGTTGGTTTATAGTTTCGAAAAACAACTACCGAAGTAGTTATTAAATAAAGAACACCTATACCGGGTTTTTCATTCGATTTGTCTATTAAAGTTTTTTTTAGGATCTAATTTAGTTATTTCTAGGTGTACTTTCTATATTTTAATTATTTCCCACTTTGTTACATGTCCTGTTTATATCCTTATACCATTTCAATTAAAAGAGGAGTCTAATATTACTTATACCTGGTGGTGCATCCCCGTTGGAACAGGAAACTTCATGCAAGTTTTTGTCAACTGTCCAAATATTGGCGCCCCTGCTAATTTTACAGCGAAGTCTTGCATAGTTTTTTTTAAAGGCCTGCGTATTAGGGTGAGCCAAAAAAAGTAACCTATGGAATTTATGGATTAAAATGAACCTAATAACCAGCGGCGTGCGGTGACAATTATAGGCGGGGAAGCGAATCGGTAAAAACCCTATTTCGAGACTTTACTTTTACATTTTCTTAAAAAACTTACCTTCGAAAATTCCGAGGCCAATTCCATTGTTCGATTAAAATTCTATCCAAAATTGTTAAACAAACAAAAACACATAAAGTTACAATAGTTAAAATACGATATTTTAAATTAATTTTCCGAAGCACTTGACGCGCGATAGGCACTGTAGCGTTTTTTTAAAACATTATCACTGCGAACGGCAGCTTTTCGTTGGTAGAGCAGTCGTGGATAAGGTATTTCACTGGAAAGAAACTAATTAACAATAATAACTCGAAATTATAAATATTGGGCGCCAGGCATGTACAGAGAAAGAAAACACAGTTGTATATTACTTAAAACTAATGACTATATTTATTCATGATGTTCTTAGATGGTACATGACATTGTAGAGTTCTAATAAATGTTATATGTCAAAGAAAGTGGTGGTAAGAGTCGTACTAATTATCAATGAAAACAACTACGATAAAATACAAGACATGTAAAGTTTAAGAGAATATATGAAATGTAGCATTACTTTAATTAATTTGATATATTCCATATGATGCTAAATCGAAGATGTTGCAACCTGTAGATTCTAGAATCTATGTTTGGTTATTCCTCTGTTAAAATAGTGCGATAATAATATCTATAAAAGTAATACCATTACAAGATGTAATGCAATGAAACCTAAGATCTAAATTATATTTAATATTAATTTTTATATTAAATATTAAATCGACATGAATGTTCTTAACAACTAACCACTAAACATAGTCTGTACGATATTATTTAAGATGTACGTTATTGTTTAAGACTGTAAATGTTTTGAATGTTAAATGCATAACTATAACTTAAATCTACACTTAGCTGTTCTTTATGCAATCCTGCTTTAAACAGTAACAGCGTGAGGTGGTCTCGCATCTCTGTACTCAGCCATCCAACACAACCAAAGGGGCCAGAATGAGGGCACCATGAATTGGTACAGCCGTAACTAACTAGCTTACAGCTGGGAACGAAGCAGCATGGGACTCAAGCTACATCAACGCTGTGGCACTTATATGTAAGAAAAATCGTTCTTACTGGGGACACTCGTCCACAGGACATCCGTACATAAGATAATGTCCGTACATAAGACACTACCCGTACCTTGGACACAGTCCGTACCTTGGACCCTAAAAATATGAAACTCTTGTTTAAAACTAAACAAGGTCTAATAAACAAAATAAACCTACCTCGAAATACTTCCGAGGGCTCAATAAATAATAAAAAACATGTCCTTTCTTCCATGTGACATTCTGGAGGACAAAAGAACACACAAATACAAGTTGGGACATCCGTAACTCTACCCTAAAAATATTCAATAATAATATCGAATCTATAAAAGGTAATAACTCATCTTTACCTATAGCCTCGAAATAGCAGCTGATTCAAATTATACAGCAAGACTTAAATAATCACCATTTCCAAAAGCTGGGATACAACAGAGCGTCAAAACAAAGTGAGGTTAAGCACGGAGAGAGTTGACAGAAGCGATGTTGACAGCGCCTCCTCAGAGCGATAACAGGGTTGTGTCAAACGATAACAGGGTTGGCGACTAGGGAACGTTAAAATTACGCGTCAAATAAACTATCCGGCCTGAACGAGAGGGAATCCGGTGATGATAGGCCAGACATCATATATTATATATAAAAAAGACATGTAACGAACTAAAAACGTTACAGCACCTATTTGTATTTGAGGTCTATTCGTCAATCAGCCATTGCAAATTTGTCTATAACATCATCATAAAATTTCGGATTTTCCGTTAATTGTTAGGCCTACCAGACTTAATAATGTCACTTTTTTCTTGGAAGTTCCGACTAGAAAATCCCTTTTTTAATATCACACATACAACACAAACACAGTCTAAATTATTGTCCACACTAGCAGAAACAGAAGATTGTCCTTCTTGACCCTCCATTACAAACGAAACAGTAAACACTAAGTTAAATTTGAAAAAAATACAATATTACCTATAAAATCGCAAGCGAACCCGTCCCGATAAATTAAAAGTTGCGGAAGGCAGCCGAAAGATCGCTGCCGTGGCTAGCAACTGTGCGCGATTTTCCGGCTTAAATTTGTCGTTTGTGTTCGAGGTCAATAACACCTACATGAAGGAGGGATATTATTTATATACCCGCGGCAATTTCCAGGCGCGCATCCATGCAGTAAAAGGCTAATTAAATTTACTACGTTTATGTAAGGTTTCAAATAAATCATTTTAACAAATTAAATTAATCTTTTGTTATAAAATAACAGTATTATTAACGTTTAACTATTTATTTTTTTTATCTTTAAAAAGTTTAGGAAAACGGTGCTTCCCCCGCTTCCTTGGATCGCACGGCGCTGCTAATAACCGAGAAAAAATATCCCCGGAAGACAGGATTTTTAGCTCAATTTTAAAAGGTGTCGGTGAACATTATTTACATCGCGGATTCTTGTAGAGCATAAAATTTCCTAAAAAATCTGTCTGAGAGTAATCTAGTTTCTTTTTACCAAATATGAAAATTTTTAATCAATAAACACTAAAACTGATTGATTTTTGATTGAAATTGATTTTCTTCACTGTTCAAGGCTTTTTTGTTTTATTTTTTTTATTCGTCCCTTCAAATTGTGTTACAAAAACTGTTACTTAACATGTCCTCTAACAAATATTTTCATAATACATAATCAGTGATTTTATTAAGGATATTATTATTAGTATTTATCCTGATTTTTGTCGACAATAAAAACTCTAAATCTTGTAATAGAACATCAATTTTATATTTCGTAAAATTATTTTGATACAAATTCAATTTGTCAAAATTCAAGTCATTAATATATTGATAAACAACCCAAATTATTCCTAAATATTTTATTATAAAAAAAAAACTGTTACCGGTAAGTTTGTAAAACACATTATGGTTTGTTTTAATACTAGAAAAAATCATTTAATTTTTGCACAAAAGAAGCTTGCCGATCCTTATTTGTCCATAACAAAATTCTGTATGTACAACATACATATACCTAATTTATTATTAAGAAAATTAGATTATATGATCTCAGAATTTTAAGAAAATGTTTTTAAGATAAAATAGTTTCTTCTCAACTGTAATACTTTGGCCTGTATTTTATCTATTTAAAAACATGGGATTGACAATCCCCTTACTAAAATACATACTGGAAGGTACTGATTAAGTTTCATTGCATCAAATACCTTTGCTATAAATCCTGGCTCACAATTTAAGGCCATTGCAAAATGCTTTTGAACTTCATCATAGATTTCACAAGAATAAAAGTGTAATATTGAAACAAACACTCTTAAAGTAAAAGGGTAAGCTTCATGACTAATAGTCTCATTTTTATATATATAATATATATAAAATATATATAATAAAACACTCTTTAAATATCATCTCGTTAACAATTATGAATATCATATGATTTTTCTCAGTGATTTGTGGCACAGATACGAATTAATATATGCCCCATAACAGTTTTTAAATAAGAAACTTCTGCCTACAGATTTAATTTTCTTATTGGCATAATACCCTTTCTTCCTATATAAATCTTGCCATTTTTTCAGTCAAATGTTCCTTGTTTTTACAGTTGTAGGAATACTAAAAATGTTGACTATAGAACTCGATACTATGTTTGAAAAAGCCTTCATACCTGTAACTGAGCATACATCTAATTAACTGAATTCTTCTGCTCTTGACACTCTGAACACTGCTGCTGCTAATGTTAGAAATATTTAGCACAAAACTACAACTGCCTACAACAAACTTTACAGTAAAAAATGTTAAATTTTTGCTGTTCGATTAAAATACCCTATCTTATGTTTTCTTTTCCTCCAAATAATCTTCTTGTCAAGTAAGGACCAATCTGTTTGCCTAAGTGATACACTTCTGGTACACTTGAACTTGTGCTTTCATGGACACTATAACAGTGCACTGTTTTACAGAAGCACGAACATTGATTCCAAGTATCTTCTTCCTCCACATGTAATAAAAACATCCTCTTCAAATGGCCACATCACACTTGGTTTTTGACCATTCCCAATTACAATCACGATTTTTACAAATGGCCTTTAGGAAAACTAAAAATAAACAGTTTTGGATCATCTGTAAACACGATTATGTTGTATAAACTTACACATGAAAACTAATCATTTTTCCCGGCGTATTAGCTTTCTTAGAATGACTATGACAATATACAACAAGCCTTTTTGAATTAGTGTGTAGAATAATTGAGATAATAATAAATTTTAACTAGATAACAAAACAAACCAAAAAAAAAAAAAACAAACAAAACAAACAGATGTCAATTAAAGAGGGGAAGTGACAGCGAGACCTGGAAGATGTCTGCCATCTTGCCGTCGACAAAAATTTGGATGCGCACTCGTCGAAGCTCATTCTCCCACTTCCATATCTCTGATTAGGTCGCAAATGCTACTTAATGGGTTGTATTTACGGACATAAATAGAGATACGTAAATTAGGTTATAAATATGAACATAAAATACAACAAAATATAATTGGACGTTAGTTTAGGGATTATCAGTGAGACGTATCGTATTCGGACAACGGGTAGACGTCGGGCTAGTTCAAGTATATGTACGTCGTGCAAGCCAACGTGGGAACGACGTTGAGAAATTAATAAAAATGGTACGTTGTTATTTTGTACGTCGACAGATCGTTGGATTTACCGACTCGGATCCAACGACGTCGCTTTTAATAGGAAAGCGACGTCACAGGTCGTATTACGAGCACCCGACCTAAATTGGCACAAAGTCTGACGTCGCTTCAGGTCAGATTTAGTTCGAAGTCAGATAAATGCTACTTGGGAACTTCCCTGTAAAATCAACAGGGAAGCTAATATTTGGATAGTTCAAAATTTGTATCCGATTTTCTCTTTCCAACGATGATGTACCATCTGGTACTGACAAAACCACATAACATTTATTCACAAGACCAAAATTATTGAATCTACCCTACATTATATTTTTACACGTTTTAAATAAAATTAGAATGGCTCTGATGAACCGGAATTTAAGTCAGCCATATTCGTGTTCCATCTTAGTTAAATTTTAATAATAATAATATAATATTTTTATTCGCAAGATGTGAAGGAGACCAAAATAGACTATTTATAATAATTATTCTTAGCCTCAATAAACAATTATTATTATTATAGCACGAAAATGGCTGTAACCTTCGAGAAATAAATTTCAGAGTACAGAAAAAGAAATATTAACTTATCTCGTACTAAAGGACATTATAAAAATAGTAAAATATTCACGTTGTCTGTAACTAGCCGGTTTATTAATAAATGTTATGGAGTTGACACATTTTCCAGTAGAAAAATCGAATTGTATACGAGTTTCGTATCGGTATGTTTATTATTTAATAATATTCGCAATTAGCACTATAATTCCATTATATACGTCAGTATTTCGCTGTAAATTTATAACAAACAGTGGTTGGCTTGAAACAAGTTGAAATAATAACATTCTGTTAGGGTTTCAACTAAGATACATATTTTAAATTATAAAAACCATATGTAAGCAGAAAAATTCAAGTCAATTATTAAGAAAGTTTATTAGCGAAGATTGTATATGATTATTGTATAATACAATAATTATAGTATTTTAATAAATTATAAAGATCTCTGGCCACAATTTTTATTATTTATAGATTTAGGGAAGAGTAGCCTAAACCGTGCAGCTTTGCAGAAATGTTAAAAAAATTTCCAAAATTTTCGGACCCGGTGGGTGTGATTACCGCGAATATTTAGTTTGATCCCTTCCACATATTATACAGGGTCGCTCGAACTGTATACCGGAAACATCGGCACCAGATTTTGCAGATAAAAATAAGTAAAAATGTTCGTATAAATATATGTTCTAAAATGCTTAGTTTCGGAGATACATTTTTTTCCAAATAAATTCTGAAATAACGTTAATATTTGGATGAAAATTGGTGGTCGGTAGTTTTTTGACGTAAAAAATTTGATTTTGATGTCAATATGACTCCGATTTGTAGGGGGCGCCATCTACATTTGTTTTAACCTTTGAATAAGAGACTAAGGAAGGAGCATAATGCTATCCATGTATTCATGCATGGTGGGCGGAAAAAGCGCCATAAAAGCACTCTAGGGTGGGGATCCTTGACAGTTCTGTTTGACGATTCATTTAACACATTTGAATTTGATTTGAAATTCTGTGGATTTGTCAGTCTTTACGGAGCTTATTTTATGTTATTTATTATTTATTCTACTACTGATAGTTGTATAAAGGTAGTAAATCTAGATGGAAATTGTGGCAGAACTTAAATTAACAGTGACACTATCGCGATTTATCGAAAAAGACTCTAAAAGAGTTGGTTGTGTAGCGTGCGGTAGATCTCGGCAAAAATTGAGTGAAATAATGGAACAACTTTTCGCTAGTAAGTGACTATATAATATACATACGTGTAGTAAACCGATCATTTATGAAATTCACTTAAATTAACTAAATTATATATTTTTCTTGCATTTTAGCTTTTATTTATTACTTGTCAAAGATTAGACGTCAAAGAATTTAGATACGTTAATTTGACTTACCTGCTTCAGTAGCGTATCGGATGTTTGTGGTAATAAATACTTATTTTAAAATGCCATGTTGGATTAATATTTTTTTTTCAAATTTAGGTGTGAAATTTTCTTACCGAATACCACGCAAGCTTAAATTGTTCCTGGAAATTTTCTTTCGGGCACGAATATTTTAGGAAAATTATCCCTCGTCTTCGACTCGGGATAATTTTCAAAATATTCGTGCCCTCAAAAAAATTTCCGAAAATAATTTAAGCTCTTGTGATATTATAAGTGAAAATTGGTGGTCTGGTAGTTTTTTGACGTGAAAAATTTGATTTTGATGTCAATATGACTCCGATTTGTAGGGGGCGCCATCTACATTTGTTTTAACCTTTGGTTTTAACTGTTTTAAAGAGTAGTAACTTTTCGTCCATACCCGTACAAAACTACTGAGTGAAAAAATGTACATTTCCGTGATTTTTTACGTAAAAAATGCCTCTTGGCATTAGCGTAACTAGTAATTTATCCTGGGTGGGCCTGGGGGGTTTGGGTTGAGCCCAGGGGGGGCCTAGGGCTTTTGTTTTTTTAAAAATGAAAAATAATTTTAAGAACACATTTTTTGGATAAAACATACATGACTTTCTCTATCAATAAATTTCATAGACTTGGTTATCAAACCGTGTTCCCGTAGATTACTTAAATACCTACAAATTTAAAAAAAAATAAAAATTAACACATTTTTTGAACACAACAAAATAATATTAACTAAACAAAACTGAAAAACTTCACAAATAAAAATTACTACGTAGCCAAGAGTCATAATTCAGGATTTCTCTGGGGGGTGCCCAGCAGTACCCGGGGGGGGGGCGGCACCCCCGGGCTCCCCTGTAGTTAGGCCAATGCTTCTTGGTAAAAATCGCTACGAGTAACCGTGGGAAATTTGGGAACTTTTTATGTTTTTATGTTAATCATAAATTTTTCGTCAAAAAAATGATGATAAAACAGTTTCTGCTTCAAATTTATAATTTCAATCTAATAACTATTTAGTCAACATGTTTAATCTATGTCAATAATGATAGGTATTGATAATTTCGATTCCAAATATCTCGAAAACCATTACTTGTAGCGATTTTTACCAAGAGACCTTTTTCACATAAAAAACGTCGTGAATGTATATTTTTATACTCAGTAGTTTTATACAGGTACGGACGAAAAGTTATTACTCTTCAAACCAGTTAAAAAATATGTAGGTGGCGCCCTCTACTAGCAGGAGTCATATGGACATTAAAATCAAATTTCAGATCTCAAAAAACTCCCAGACACCAATTTTCATCGAAATATTGACGTTACTTCAGAAATTATTTCGAAAAATTCGAAATATGAGTGAAACTTCTACACTCTGTATTTCCGAACCTCAGCATTTTAGGACATACATTTACAAAACTTTTTACTCATTTTTATCTACAGAATATGCTGCCGAAGTTTCCGGAATACAGTTCGGACCACCCTGTATATTAAACACCTCAGACATAATCACCCTACAGTACAGGTTGTCCCATTTTCGTGTGTTATGTTCTTTGTCCATGAAATATTGTGACATCTCGTTGACATTCTAGTTCTCTAGAGACTTCTAACGTAAGCTCAGCCCATCAGGGACACCCCGTAGATATTTTACATCACACTAAACGAACAAAGTTATTCTACGTAATTTACATTTTTGCGGAAAATTCATGTTACGAGCTTTCCGGGTTTTGAATTAAATTCTTCCAGAAGTAGTTGGTAAATTCCGTCTGGATTTGGATGCAGAAACGGGCGGCAATAATATTGCAAAGCCGGAGAATTTTGATCAAACAGAATTACGGCTATGATAAGCTGTAAAATGTGTCACGAAATGCATAAACTCACGTTTCCATTACTAGGAGATCGTATAAGATTTACTCAACTAAAATAATTCTGAAATTTTACATTTCACTTTTAAAAAACCTAGTAGGTATATCCATCATCTATACTAATATATAAAATCCGTAAGTGACTGACTCACTGATTAATCACGATCCTGCTCAAACCACTCAACGTAAGAAGCTCAATTTTGGCATACAGGTTGATTTTAGGCTGTAGAGGTTCGATAAGAAGGGATTTTTCGAAATTCCAATTCCAAGGGGGTGAAACCAACCTTCAAATTTAAAATAAAATAAAATTATTTTTTATTTAAAAAACGGTCAAGTTTCCGAAAAAATGCTTATAAACGGTAAAAAAACACGTATATTTTATTTTGTTTTTTTTACATATTTCAAGATTTTTTAAAAATGTATACAGTGTGTTTCGAAAAATCTGGTCATTGATTAATCACGATCCTGCTTAAAGCGCTTGACGTAAAAAGCTGATTTTTGGAAAACGGATTGGCTTTAGGATGTAGAGGTTCGATAAGAAGGGATTTTTCGAAACTCGAATTCTAAGGGGATGAAACCACCCCTCAAATATTAGAATATTTTTTATTTAAAAACCGATGAGTTTTTTAGAAAAACTCTTAAACACGTATATTTTATTTTGTTGTTTTACATATTTTAAATTTTTTTAAAAATTTATACACGGTGTGGTCATAAAATATGACCATTGAGTAATCACGATTCTGCTTAAACTGCTTGACGTTTAAAGTTGATTTTTGGCAAACGGATTGACTGTGGGGTGTAGAGGTTCGATAAGGAGGGGTTTCTTGAATCTCAAATTCAAAGAGGGTGAAAACGCCCCTCAAATATTACAATATTTTTTATTTAAATAACGGTTAGTCTTTCGGGAAAACGCTTGGACAAGAGCAAAATTTATTTTGTTTTTTTACATATTTTGAATTTTTTTAAAAAATCATACAGGGTGTTCCAAAAAGTTGGGTAATTGATTAACCACGCTTCTGCTTAAACTGCTTGACGTAAGAAGCTTATTTTTGGCAAACAGATTTTTCGAAAGTCAAATTCCAACGAGATGAAACTACACCTCAAATATTACCAAGTTATATAATAATATCGCCATATTGTTTTTTCTCATGCTGACATAAATGTGAGAAAATTTTATTCAGTTTGCATGTTAATGGGAATTCTTGCTTTGCTTTATCATCACCATTACAAATGATTAATTTGACGCAAACGAAGTCGCTGGTACACGCTAGTTAAATAATAAATTACAATTAGAGATATCGTTATAAGTTTATTTCTTGTAATAATGGTTGTGATTGAAGTACATATTTGAAATAAATATAAACTCAAAAAAAGCCTTACAATGTACACAACTAATTTTCTACGTCTGGACATGTAAGAAATGTAGAAAATTAGTTGGCGTAGAAAATTAATTTTCTACGTGTAGAAAATACCGTAGAAAATATAAAATTTTCTACCTACCTAACCTTGCTAGGAGATCGTATAAGACCGTAAGGACCATTTTTGTAGGCAATTACTTAAGCTTCATAAGTATTGCATATTTTGGCAGATATTTGCGAAAAACTGATTCTTCGGCCACTGGCCGAGCACGGTGTTACAATTTTTTCCCTTAAAACTACTCCCCAAAAAGTCAAGGACGACAAATTTTAAGACCACAGAAAAAAATTGCGCATATTTCTTATGGATTTTATTCCATTTGGCTAATAGGTACATACTGGGTAGTAAAATATGTACTACTAAAATATCTCAGACGTTTTAAAAGACCTTGATAAAAATGTAAACAATAAAAATGAGGTTTTTACAACACGTTTATTGTTTATTGTGCATGTTTTTTAAATATTTTTAAACAATTACTCAATAAAAACAATGTCAAAATATCGAAATACGCCTACACCGCATAAAAATGCATGCTAAATTTGTTGTTATTTGACAATGCAACTATTAGCATACATTTTTAATGGTAGCTTTAATTATGCAAAACTTATAGGTTCGATGGATATAATTTGCTATAAGAATTTTTGTATGTATTTTATTACAGATGAAATGAAAAGAAATATAGGAAAGGGAAAACGAGAAATTTAAGAATGCTGGTCCTAATATATTTTATGCTATGCTCTCCTGTGCTCCCCTGACCAAAGTGTGGGCCGTCTGGCTGCCAGTAGACTGCTGCGTTTCACTACTGCGCATCACATCTGTACAGGGTATTCAATCGTTGTGATTAAAGTAATTGAAATAAATATAAACTCAAAAAAGGATTACAATCACAGATTTAGTAAGAACAGATATCACATTGTGCATTTTAACCCGATCAAACAATCGGAGGTTGACTACGTACTGTAAAAACCAACTGAGATAGAGAAGGCGACATTGCCACATCTCAAATTTGCGCCTATCTACTTAGTTTGATTTGCAGAAAAGGTGACTTTAAAACTTTCACCGGATATCAATTGTAGCTAAACGACTAGATTTTTACAAATTGAAAGTTTGGGGTTCGTTGAAGGACTGTTAGAGCTACAATTTAAAAACCAGAGGATATAAGATACAGAGTGTCCCAAATAAATAAAAAATATCAAAGTTCTATTTTTTAATGATGGAACACCCTGTATATTATTGTATTTTTTAGTTTCTACGATTAAAATAAAGGTAAATTTGATTACGAGAATTACACTTAAACCTCAACCGTTTTTGAAATATTTTCAATTTTGCGAAATTGCATATAAATTTTAAGGCTTCATTTCTCCCAGGATATCAAAGATTTTAATACTAAATATTTATTGAAGTTTATTTATTGATCAGTTATTGTGTTGCAATAATAAAATTATACTACCTTATACAGAGTGTCTAAAAATTTATTTTAAATAATTACTAGCTTTAAACGGCAATAACTTATTTAATTTAAATAGAACACCCTGTATATTTTATCAGAATCAGATGCACAATTTAATTGTCTATCAAGTTGTATTATACCACTTCTTACCTATTCCTTCAAGTTTTCGTAGAAAATGCATTTTCTTATAATTTAATGTACAAAAGGTAAAGCTAAAACCTAATATTATCCTTTTAGATAAAACGATAATATTAGTAAATAATGCCCCTATGGGCAAACAAGAAAAATTATTTAAATTTTTATAACAGAGTATACCATTAATTAAATATACCACCAGTATTTCCGCCCAAATACTAATTAACTACATACTTAATTGTGTTCGTTAATAAATTATTCTAAATAAATGTGGATTTGAATCAGAAATCAATATAATAATAAGTTATCAAAATGAACGTCTCTATTCCAATAAATAAGCCTTTTTCAAAAATTAAATGGCATTTTTAAGGTGTTACTTTTTACCACACTGTCTAATACACATACATAATTCGGTTTTTTAGTATTTGGAGCAATCTATTATTACAAAAAATAGTCAATTAATGTAGTTTGAATACTGGAATCATATTAATTGGTCCTCTTTAACAAATATTTAAACAGTTTTTTTTTATTTTTTTTATGAAATAAACGAACTATATCGACGATATTAGTATCTGTACTCTTTAAAAATTTGGTACATCTTTAAAAGTAATCTAAAATGTCAGTATTCCATGGGTATATTGATAAATGAGTTCTAAATTACAAGAAAATGCATTTTCTACGGAAACTTGAAGAGATAGGTAAAAAATGGTATAATACAATTTGATAGACAATTAAATTGTGCATCTGATTCTCCTAAAATATATAGGGTGTTCCATTTAAATTGAATACAAGTTATTGCGATTTTCGAGTAATTATTTAAAATAAATTTTCAGACACTCTGTATAAGGTAGTAAAGTTATATTATTATATTAGCAACACAAAAACTCGATCAATAAATAAACTTCAGTAAATATTGTATTAAAAACTTTGATACCTCGGAGAAATGAAGCCTTAATTACTTATACTTTTACTTCAAAAATTAAAATATTTCCAAACAACGAGGTACGCCACTGGCCATTAAACAATCCAAATGCAAATACCTGCCGGCTTAATCGTCGAAACTCGGAAATGTAATACTATATAGGGTGTTCCATTTTTGTTTGACACACTTTGATATGTTTGATTTACTTTGGGACACTCTGTATTTATGAATGAGATGTTCGGTCTAGCTTTATAATGTCTTTCAACAATACCCAAAACTAATTTGTAAAAATCTGGTCGTGTAAAAATGTAGAAAATTAGTTGGTGACAATACTTTGTGTCGTACGTGTAGAAAAACAACCCTATATAAAATTTTCTACGTATCCAACCCTGGCCAAGGCAAAAAAATGGAGACGTTCAAAAATACTTTACTTTTTTCTTGATTTCTCTAATATTTTCTAAAAGACCGGCGGAAAAAACGAGAAAAAAACTAGACTGGGGCAATTTTTCTGAAAGATGCGAACAGATTTGGCTCGCTTTCAAGACCCTATTGTGCTGTTTCATTACTATTCAGCCCGCGGTGTGCGTCGTTATGGCTCCTAGGACGGAACGAGTTGTGGAAGTTTGCTGCAAGATGCCGGACAAACTCCCCCTGGGGGCCTTTTAATAAGCCCCAAACATGGCTTCGGTTCGAAGAAATGTTAAGGAAAAAACAGCGTTTTCTTTATAGTTACCAAAATTGCAAGATGAGTATACAGGGTGGCACCTCTCGTACGAGGCTGCAGAGAGAACTACAGTTTGTACTGAAATGAAATTTTGTAGGTTTATATTATAGGTTTATTTAGAGCAATTTTTAAGATGTTCACCACATACGACACGGAAAAAAGTAAACGATTAGATTTTTCACAAATTGTAAGTTTGGGTTCGTTGAATGATTATTAGAGCTACAATTTAAGAATCATTTTTACAAGATACAGAGTGTCCCAACTAAGTAAAAAATATTATAGTTGTATCTTTTTAAATGGAACTCCCTGAATGTTATTCTATTTTTAGATTCTACGATTAAAATAAAGGTAAATTCGATTAAGGTTCATCATACTTAAAACTTACCGTCTTTGAAATATTTTCAATTTTATGAAATTGCAGTAAAAATTTTGAAGGCTTCATTTCTACAAAGTTTATTAAAGTTTTTTAATACTAAATATTTACTGAAGATTATTTATTGATCAGATATTGTATATATCAAACCAAACCAGATATTGTGTTGCAATAATAAAAAATTTACTACCTTATACAGAGTGTCCAAAAATGTATATTAAATAATTACTAGCTTTAAACGGCAATAGCGTGTTTAATTTAAATGGAACACTCTATATATTTTGCGTGAATCAGATGCACAATGTAATTGTCTATCAAATTGTATTATACCATTTTTACCTATCTCTTCAAGTTTTCGTAGAAAATGCATTTTCTTATAATTTAGACCTCATTTATACAGATATTAATATTGTCGATATAGGTCGCTTATTTCATAAAAAAAAAAATAAAAAACTGTTTAAATATTTTTTTGTTAAAAGGACCAATTAATATGATCCCAGTATTCAGACTACATTAATTGACTGTTTATGTTGATTAATAATAATTGCTCAAATACTAAAAAAATATGGTTGTGTGTGTATTAGACAGTGTGGTAGAAATTAACGGCCTTATAAATTTTATTTCATTTTTGACGAATGCTGATAAAAACAGAGACGTTTATTTTAATAATTTATTATTATATTGATTTCTGAGCCAAATCCACATTTATTTAGAATAATTTATTAAAATGTAAAACAATTTAAAAGTATGTAATTAACTAATTTTTGGTCGGAAATAATGGTGGTATATTTAATTCGTATACTCTTTTAATAAAGATTTAAATAGTTTTTTTGTATACCAATAGGCTTGCAATATTTACCACTTGTACATTTTCTGCATATATGTTGCTTAAAAAATCTGAAATGTCAATATTCCATGGGTATAGTGATAAATGAGGTCTAAATTATAAGAAAATGCATTTTCTACGAAAAGTTGCAGAGATAGGTAAAAATGGTATAATAAAATTTGATAGACAAATTGTGCATATGATTCACGTAAAATATACAGGGTGTTCCATTTAACTTAAACACGTTATTGCCGTTTAAAGCTAGTAATTATTTAATATAAATTTTGGACACTCTGTATAAGGTAGTAAAATTTTTATTATTGCAACACAATATCTGATCAATAAATAATCTTCAGTAAATATTTAGTATTAAAAACTTTGATACCCTTGGAGAAATGAAACTTTAAAATTTTACTGCAATTTCTTAAATTGAAAAATATTTCAATAACGGTAAGGTTTCAGTGTGATAAACCTTAATCAAATTTACCTTTATTTTTCAGATAAAAAAAAAATAGAATAATATACAGGGTGTTCCATTTAAATTAATACAACTATGATATTTCTGACTTATTTGGGACACTCTGTATCTTGTAAAATATTTTTCTTTTGTAGCTCTAATAGTCCTTCAACGAACCCAAAACTTACAATTTGTAAAAATCTAATCGTTTAGCTACAATACTCATGTCGTACTGGTGAACAACCCTGTAGACAATTCTTCAGGATATCCCCAAAAAGGGTTACCTATACATTAAAGTTGTGTTTTTTCTAATAGAACACTTTATATATTAATTGATTTTCGGATTCTGGGGAAAATAAAGGCGAGTTTCGTTAAGAGAAGTATATGGCTAAAATGTAAGGTTTTTACATATTTAACATTTTCTAAAATGAAGAACAAATTTTAAATTTTTGTAAAAGTTACCTAAATTGGAATTTATCCGGTATAGCCTAATATGTAGTTAAAATAACCATTGTACTATAAATTACGAGTAAATTAAAACTTGACCCAAATAGTTATACAGGGTGAGACAAAATAATATTGAACATTGTTCACATTTAAAAGCAGTTACATTTTTATTTTAAAGTAGAACACCCAGTATGTTATTCCGATATTCAATGTGGAATCATGTCCTCTTCAAAATACTATCAAGGTTGCCTACCCCTCAAACAAAATTAATATTTTCTTAGATATTTTAATTTTTATGATTTTGCGTCTGTAGATCTTTATTATATGATAATTCTAGTTGGCTGTGATATATTTTTGTTAATATAACAAAAATTAATTATGTAGAGTAAAATATTCAACGGTAATAAAAATAAAAGGATACATGTTTAAAATATATTTTAATTATTACAGAATTGAAACTAGATATAAACGTATGTAAAAAAATTAGCTAAATCTTAATAAAATATAAAAAAGTTTAAATACGATATATTTTTAATTTAATTATAGCTTCATTAAAATAAAAAAATTACCCGGCTATGATACGGAGAGTTCAGGTGTACTTGAGAAATGAAAGACAGTGTTGTGTTTCTCGGCAGAGTCGTCAGGGAACGACCGTTACGACAGAGACAACCTATCAATCGCTCGTGTCGCACTCGTTATAACCTAAAACAATAACACAACAATAACAAGACATTATCTGACCGCATGTTCCAGCTATTTATGAATGAGATGCTCAGTCTATACTTTATTTTAAGTCTATGGATATTCTATTTTCGGCAATTTTCTGAGAATTATTTTTGTTTTAACTGACACAAATTGATAACTAGTTGTTAAAGTTAAACTAATTTGATATCTGTGTTGAAGTAACGCCAGCCATATTACAGACCTAGATTGTACTAAATAATAAAGATCTACTGTCACTAAATCATAAAAATGAAAATATCTAGGAAAATCTTTGTTTGAGGGGTAGGCAATCTTAATAGTATTTTGAAAAGACATGAATTCCCTACTGAATATTGAGTCTGGTCTTTTCTTCAGATGCGGCCAGTCTACCAGTACCGATAACGTTTCAGAACGATTAATTCAAAAATCGTATTAGAAATTCATCGTGAGCTATTAAGTCAACATCGCGGACGTACTAAGTAACAAATAAAAAACACGTCAAGCGTTAAGATAATTAATTTTGTTAAACGCTCCAATCATAATTTCGAATTCTCGGAAAACGATACTTCGCAGAATTCGAGAGCAAGTACTTCATGGTTAGGAAGATGAATGTAGAAATCATTAGATAGGCTCGAGGTGAACAGTACTACCTACCTGTTCAATGATTTAATGAAGTTTATGATTTCCTTGGTAAAGTTTTTTTTTAATTTATTGGCCTCGAATAAAGGAAGATAGAAGATAGTGTAGTAACTAGGTACTATTTTTTTTATAGTTTTGTATATCTTTACAGAAGATTAACATAATTCTCTCTCATAATCTTGGAAATTTTTAATTTTCAATACATCATTTTATTAGGCATAAAATTACGACATAAAAACTTTGTCATAATTTGACATCTCTTTATCTCTTTTGCTTTCGTAATAGTCAACCTCGAATTTGGGACAGCCTGTATAGGGTTAATAATAATTCAAAAAGATGTTTAATTGTATTAGTTTAAGCATGTTTTCCATAGATATTTAGATACAGTATTCGTTATAAAGTCGAAATCTATCTTTGTTCGTTTATTTTAATAATTTAGAAGCCCTAGCCCGGCCGTATCGTTTCCTTTTCGCTCCAAATGAATAATTCAGAGTATTTCGAACGATTCGAGCGCAATTTCTTGGATATTCGTAGGAAATTCGTTGCAGAGAGGAATAATTTTCCTTAAATTCACACACACGCTATGGCGAAACGACATGTTTTCGGTTTATTTGCTGCTACTTGAAAAACAAACTTTTAACAGTCGATTTGTCGCAATACGAAGTGCAGGTAGAATAAAAATAAATTTATTTGAAGTGAAACTCCTCCTTACTTCCGTCTATCTATCTGTTCGTCTGTCTGTCTGAGACTATCTGCCCGAGTTTGGTTCCAATCGACTCATAATTAAGAATAATCCAGATGATTTCGTCCAATTGTTGGCTGATGATCATATAATACTGGCTTAAGACTACGAGGACTTGGAATATATGACCCGCAAACTAATTGAAGAGTACCGGGTGTCCCACTAAGAATAGCTCTCGGCTGTATCTCGGAAAGTATTGGCCGTAGGGCTTACGGAAAAAAATATTTATAACTAAAATAGAAAACAAATTTCTTGCAGTATATGTATATAATAAAATTATATAAGGATTCTTGCCACTTAACTGCTTATATAGAAATTTAATTCTACGCTGTGTTTGTCATAATGTGGATCAACCTGCTCTCACTACCGGTTTCGGAGCCCTACTCCATCATCAGGTGAGCCTGGGCAGATCCACAAAATGACAACCACAGCGCAGAGATAGTTAGTTCAGACTTGTCGGAAAGTGTCGGTTAGATATTAAGTCCCGAACGGGAGATAGCGGCCTGCGTGCAATGGTAGTACTTTCGTACCACCGGGGCGCAACTATCGATAGTAAAAGGATGGTAAAAGGCTTTTTTTCAGGCAAGCCAAATTATAAAATATAAAACAAATCTCTTGCAGTATAGGTATATAATAAAATTACGACCGACACTTTCCGACAAGTCGGAATTAACTATCTCTGCGCTGTGGTTGTCATTTTGTGGATCTGCCCAGGCTCACCTGATGATGGAGTAGGGCTCCGAAACCGGTAGTGAGAGCAGGTTGATCCACATTATGACAAACACAGCGTAGAATTAAATTTCTATATAAGCAGTTAAGTGGCAAGAATCCTTATATAATTTTATTATATACCTATACTGCAAGAAAATTTGTTTTCTATTTTATAATTTGGCTTGCCTGAAAAAGCCTTTTACCATCCTTTTTACTATCGATAGTTGCGCACCGGTGGTACGAAAGTACTACCATTGCACGCAGGCCGCTATCTCCCGTTCGGGACTTAATATCTAACCGACACTTTCCGACAAGTCGGAATTAACTATCTCTGCGCTGTGGTTGTCATTTTGTGGATGTGCCCAGGCTCACCTGATGATGGAGTAGGGCTCCGAAACCGGTAGTGAGAGCAGGTTGATCCACATTATGACAAACACAGCGTAGAATTAAATTTCTATATAAGCAGTTAAGTGGCAAGAATCCTTATATAATTTTATTATATACCTATACTGCAAGAAATTTGTTTTCTATTTTATAATTTGGCTTGCCTGAAAAAAAGCCTTTTACCATCCTTTTACTATCGATAGTTGCGCCCCGGTGGTACGAAAGTACTACCATTGCACGCAGGCCGCTATCTCCCGTTCGGGACTTAATATCTTACCGACACTTTCCGACAAGTCGGAATTAACTATCTCTGCGCTGTGGTTGTCATTTTGTGGATCTGCCCAGGCTCACCTGATGATGGAGTAGGGCTCCGAAACCGGTAGTGAGAGCATGTTGATCCACATTATGACAAACACAGCGTAGAATTAAATTTCTATATAAGCAGTTAAGTGGCAAGAATCCTTATATAATTTTTTTATAACTAAAGGGGCTATGAGAAATTGCTGGAAATTATTTTCAAGTTTGTAAAACAGCCGGTAGGGGGCGCAACTGCTATGGAAAATAGGAAAATAGAATTTTTACAGAATTTTGCCTAGATAATGAGTACTATGAATAATAACTTCATAATCTTCAGTAAATTTTGGATTTTCTTTGTTAGAAACATTTTCCCCTATCTGCTAAAATAAAGTGGTGGGGCAAGGTTAGATCTATCTTTATATGAATGCTAATAACTCCGGACTAGATGATCATAATCCAACAAGCGAGGGCTCGTTTAAAAGAGCGTTTGTTACTCTATATTGTACCAAAATAATAATAATAAGGTTTTGAACGTAGACGCTAGGGGGCGCTTTCTTACAATCTAACAAACATACCGCGTTTTTTCAAAAAAAATAAATATGAGAATATATGTAATTTTAGCTGATAGTAAAGAGTAGTAAAAGCTTAAAAAATCAGCGAATATCTGATATCTTCTTTCAAACCGAAGATATTAGCAAAATTATAATAAATACCAAAAAATAAGCCGTTAATTACCTTATTTTTACAACACGGTATCAGTAGCCCTCTTGATTATGCCCATTCTAATAAAAAAATAAGATTGAAACAGTTAGTTTATTTTAAAATCGACGATATACCAGAATACCATAATACCAGAGGTATTACTATCTAATAATTAAGATATTAATAACAGTGAACAAGAAACGATGATTCAGTGAAGTCATGGTAGGCATTGGAAAAAAGTTGCTTTTGACGTAATAGTATAAACGTCAAATTGAACGTCATGAAGAGGAATAGAGGAAAACCTCTGGACAGATAGAGACCAATGGAGACTGGAAGACGACCAAGAACGTTATGAACTGATTTGTATATGTATTATAATTTATAATGTGACCGTCTAAACTTAGAGTAGAATCACACCTATATATTATGTTATATGGTTCAAGAAAACAAAGCATATCCTTAGGAATGTCTGTCGATTTCCGTTGAAAATTTCTATTTCATGTAAAAATCACCCGGCACTAAATCAGGCGTGTAAAGCTGCACATAATAACCGACCTAAATATTCCGGCTTGTTGGAATTCTCCACTCGAAAGTTGTGACTATGATAAGTGATGTCGAAGAAGCCCTGCTTTATGTTGGTTACAAAAATTTCGACGAAAATACCGATCTACAAGTATTTTATGGTCTAAGAGCTATAATTAATGTAATGTTGGTATAATAAATACAGGGTGGTCCGAACTGTATTCCGGAAACTTCAGCGGCATATTCTGCAGATAAAAATAAGCAAAAAAGTTCGTATAAATGTATGTCCTAAAATTTTTAGTTTCCGAGATACAGGGTGTAGAAAATTTCATTTTTATTTTGAATTTTTCCAAATAATTTCTGAAGTAACATCAATATTTGGATGAAAATTGGTGTGTGCGAGTTTTTTGACATGTGAAATTTGATTTTTATGTTAATATGACTCCTATTTGTAGGGGGCGCTGCCTACATGTGTTTTAACTGTTTTGGAGAGTAATAACTTTTCGTGCGTACCTGTATAAAACTGCTGAGTGAAAAAATTTATATTTCCGTGACTTTTTACGTAAAAAATGTCTCTTGGCAAAAATCGCTACGAGCAACCGTTCTCAAGATATTTAGAATGGAAATAGTCAATACCTGTCATTATTGACAAAAAATAAACACGTTGAGTACATAGTTATTTGGCTGAAATAATAAATTTGGGAAATTTTTATTTTTTTTAATTAATCATAAATTTTCTGCGAAAAAATAATGATAAAACAATTTCTGTTGAACTTTTGACACAAAAATATTTCAAATTTATCATTTCAGTCTAATAACTATTTGGTCAACATGTTTAATTTATGTTAATGATGGCAGGTATTGACAATTCGATTCCAAATATCTCCAGAACCATTACTCGTAGCAATTTTTACCAAGAGATCTTTTTTACGTAAAAAACGTCGTAAATGTATATTTTTTTACTCGGTAGTTTTATACAGGTTCGGACAAAAAGTTATTATTCTTCAAACCAGTTAAAAATATGTAGGTGGCGCCCTCCACAAGTAGGAGTCATATTGACATCAAAATCAAATTTCTCATGTCAAAAAACTCCCAGACACCAATTTTCATCCAAATATTGACGTTAATTCAGAAATTATTTGGAAAAAATCGAAATAAAAATGAAACTTCTACACCCTGTATCTCCGAAACTAAGCATTTAGGACATACATTTATACGAACTTTTTTTTACTTATTTTTATCTGCAGAATACGCTGCCGAAGTTTCTAGAATACAGTTTGGACCACCCTGTATATTGTCTCGATTGTATGCTTGAAAAATATGTCAACTACGTTTTTTGTAATATAACCCCGCCTGCGTAAATCTAGTCACTTTATTTATGTTAGTTACAGAAGGTTCACCAAAAAGACGAATCTACAAGTAATTTATGGTCTAAGGTTATAATTAATTAAATCCCTGTGGTTTGGTTCAATTTATTTGGTTTTCGAAATACCTATTTTTGTAAATTAGATTACTCTACTTGTCAGCGTTTGAAAATTACTGAAAAATAAAAAAGGAAAATTGAGATGAAAATAAACGTAATCGATAAACGATTTTGCCGTGGAGATAATCCGTTCGAAAACATGAACGGTTTCACTTGTTCTAGTCCAGTTGATCTGGATTTTTCTTTAACGCATGGCTGCCGATCAAATTGTTCTAGCGTTTCCGATCGCAGATTTAAAATTAAAAGTAAACTTTGTAATAACAACGATTAATTATAGCTGCAGGCGACAACAGATGCTTTTTCAAGCAATTTATCGCGTAAAGTGTTCGTTTTTAAAGAATTTTCACTAATGACATACATTTATGCCTCGTTTTTATCAAAATACGATCTTAACTAAAGACTAAAGATCCACTGTGTCAAAGACCACTTTCTAGGTGATTTTTAACTAGAAAATGACGTTGCCTCTATTAGGAATGTACAGGGTGGGCCAAATTGGATGCTTTTAAACGGAAACACCCTTTTCTGTAAGAGATAGACGAAAACTAATATCTGTGTCTGGAGCTCAATTTTTATCAAAAACATGATGGTGAAAACCGCATATCGATATCTGTTACCGTTTCGGAATTACGAGGTGTTATAAAAAAATGTGCATTTTTAACAAATCGCTGTAACTTTTTTGCTATGGAAAATTTTGTATTTTTATAAAAACATTTCCAAAGCACCATTTTACGTAGAATTTAATTGTTTAAGTATAATTTTTAAAATTAATAATTTAAGAGTTATCAACAGAAAAAAACTATTTTTTATTTGGGAGACCCTATATAATTTTAATTAAATGAAAAGAACTTAAAATTACCTTTCCAAAAATATAGCACACTTGATATTTTGTTATAGTCCCCTTCGAAATACAGACTTTTTATATGTTCGCCACTTTTAACTAAATAGTAGGTTATTTTGAACCTCTTATTGATGATCTGCCTCTAATGGAACTTGAAAACATTTTTCAGCAAGACGAGGCACCGCCTCAGATCGCTGAAGTTATCAGCAAATTTTTATGTCAATTTCGAGAATAATTGAATAGCTAGATCCCAGCCGATAGCCGTCGAGGCCGCCGGACTTAGTGCCTGTTATCCTTAGTGGATTTTTATCTTTGCGGAAGAATAAAGGTTCTTATTTTTAAATTGCCCGTATAATCTACACAAAGCATAAACATCGACAAAACAAAGTCAATGCGCATTAACACAAACAACAACACTCTATTCAATGTAGGAATCAAACATGTCGAGAATGTAACAGAGTTTACTTACCTGGGAAGTATTGTAACAGCAAACGGTGGCGCAGACGCGGATATTGTCAGTAGGATCAGGAAGGCGCAGCGAGCCTTTGGCCAACTAAAATCAGTTTGGACCTCCGATCAACTCTCCATACAAACAAAATTAAGAATATTCAATTCCAACGTCATACCAGTTTTATTATATGGTTGCGAGACATGGAGAGTGACAAAAATATCCATCAACCGTCCACAGGTGTTTATCAATCGCTGCTTGCGGAAAATACTTAAAATCTTTTGGCCAGACACTATCCGTAACACCGACCTGCTTCATCTTACAAACCAACAAGAAGTAGGCATTGAAATCCGCAAAAGAAAATGGGGTTGGATAGGTCACACTTTGCGGAAACCTGATAGTAATATAGCAACATCAGCAGTGGAATCCCCGAGGAAAAAGAAAGCAAGGACGACCTGCTCAAACATGGAGACGTTCCATACTGGATGAACTTCAACAAGTAGGGTCAACATGGAAGGAAGCAAAAACAACTGCCAAAAACAGAACCCGATGGAGAGCTTTCACTGAAGCCCTTTGCTCCGCGTAGGAGATAATTAGCGGTTAGGCGAAGGTATCTTTTACCCCACTGAGTTGATGAATTCCGCAAGAAATGTTCAAAAACGGTCCCGTCTGTCAATAACAGAAGACAGTCGACATGACGAACACCTGTAGCAAAATCTCATGTCTTGGTTTGCTGTTAATTTTTATTGTTATTAGTTTAAATATGTTAATGTTGTTAAATATAGTTTAAATCGTTATAAAACTCTGCATTCCAAATATTATTTTCGTTTTAATTGCTGCTCACAGCTAGAATTTTTTGCATTACAGCCGGCGTCGTTCAAAGCCTACTTATTCAAAGAGGGCGATTTTTTTAAAACTTCATATCTCGAAGAGGAATAGAGGAATTGAGCAAAATATCAAGTATGCTATATTTTTGGAAATGTAATTTTAAATTCTTTTCAACGAATATAAAAATCCCATATAAAAAATCCAATTTTCTGTTGATAAATCTGAAATTATTAATTTTAAAAAAATTATACTTAAACCATTAAATCCTATGTAAAAAGGCGCTTTGAAAATGTTTTCATAAAAATACAACATTTTTCATAGCAAAAAAGTTACAGCGATTTGTTAAAAGTGCACATTTTCGAAAAACACCCTGTAACTCCGAAACAGTAACAGATATCGATGTGCGGTTTTCACCATCATGTTTTTCATAAAAATTGAGCTCTAGAACTCCAGAGACCGATATTAGTTTTCGTCTATTTCCTCTATAAAAGAGCGTTTCCATTTAAAAGCGTCAACTTTGACCCACCCTGTACAGAGTGTTCCAAATTGGAGGTTCATCATCGGGATCTCGGATTCTAGAAGAGATACTATGTCGGTTAAATGAAGACAATCAGTGTATGTTGTCCTGGCCCGAAAATATTCGCTGTTCTAAGGTGAAGGCCAACCGGTTCTTCAAAGCGTCAAAACGATTCTTCAGTGATCTTCCTATGATGTTGATTGTTGTGTTTTTTTTCTTTGACATGGTTTCGACGTAAAACCATTACTTAAATAAGTAAATACAGGAGGAGGAATGTAAAAATCCCGTTTGAATTTAGTAAAATATCTAAAAGTGCTTAAATTAGATTTTCTGAAACTTTTGTTTGTTTGATTGAGAAAAAAACGGCGTCAGCGATGGCCATGACAAGGTGGAGTGGACTGTTTATTTATCTATGAAACGTAACGCCTGGCTCTTTCTTATCACTGTGGCTTTTACACTAGAAAGCTGAACGACTAATCAGCATTGTAATAAAGTTTATACAAAAGTTCACTACATACAAACTATTAAAAATCGCTGAAATTGTCACTGATGACTCAATAGTTACAACGAAAAAAATGGTGTCTAACGTCACAAATTCTGCTGCAGCCTATGGGCGTTTAAATTAAATTAAATAGTTAAATTTAAACTATGGAGTGTAGAGATGAGGAGAAATATCTTTTATGGGACTTTATTTGAAAAAGTGGTCACAAAAATGAGAAGAATAAGGGTTCACCAAATTACCACAGTGGCGCTAATGACGCATAAATCTAAAAAATTAAAAGTAACCATAGATAAGAGAATAAAAGTAACAGTATAAAATTCTATCGTGATATCAACTTTTCGAACATACTGTTGCGGACCCGTGTGGACTCGGCCTAACCTAACTTTATGTCCCGCCCTCAAGTGACCTTCACATGAATAGACACCCTAATGATTCATTCGGACGTTCGAGAAAAATCGAGTTCCACTGGAATGGAGTAGTACATACGAGAACAATCGAAACCTTCTCTATGCACCTAACGATCTATGGACTATTCTAGAAATCTTTAGCTGTAGGTATAAAAGCCGGCGGCTGTGGCCTAGAGTTATAAATAGACGAGTACAGTTGACGCGCTAAAATTCAAAATAAATTCTTAGTTATAAATCGTTTGTAAATAGTTCTATAAGTCTTTTATCGTTATTGTTTTTGTTAATTAGTGTTAAATAAATAGTGTTTAAATAAATTGTGACTTTCTATCCACACGGAACCGACGAAAAAACGTAACAATACAGTACTCTATGTATCATCTATAACAGATTAATTTTGATTTAAACTTGAAGGAATTGTGGTTATTGAGGTGGAACACCGCCATATTATATCTCCGAACGTTAGCGTTCGTTTTTAGCATTTATGAAAGGACTCACTTCCGGTTTGTTTGGTTTTTGCTTTACGTCGTGTCGTAATCCCGTTTGCTTCGTTTTTTTTTTCGTATTTTTATTCCTGTCGGTTGCCAAACTCCGCTTTTTATCCTGATATTTTCGATATTAGGTAAACAAATTTAAATTAAGTTTATTTTTCAAGCGATTTTTAAAGGCTTAGAGAACTGATGATGTTGTTTATATAGGGTGGTCCGAGATATACCTCCCGAAACGTTAAGAGTTCATTTCACTAGTCCGAAAAAGTAGCAAAATAAGCGTTCGGCATTTAACGTTTTATGTAAAACTGGCTAGGTATTTTTACACAAATGAAGAAGGAAATTAAAGATAAAGAATTATACTGTATCCGTATTGTAGCACATTTTTAGACAACTTCTGTATTTTTAAGATTTTGATGTTCAATCATCAACAAAAATTCCTTATGTTTGGACTAAATTTTCTCGAAAATAAAGACATAATTTAAAATTCCGTTACAATACGGAAATAGACTGAAGTTTTGTGATTACAGTGATATACAGGGTGTCCCAGAAAGAAGTGCAAGTATTTTAAGGGGTATTGGATCTCGAGAAAAGAAGAAAGATATTTTCTCTTTATCGTTTTTCACATAAGTCAAAAATAACGGAGTTATTTTACTTTGAAAATTTCCAAAAAAAAATATTTTTTGCTAAAATTTTGAGAACCACTGGATCTTTTCTAGATTTTCTTTCTTGTAAATTTAATCTACTACCTATGTTGCCATATTATCAAGAAATTGTGTTTTTCAACTAAAAACTAAAAAAATTTCCAAAAAAATTTTCAAAAAATTCCGAATTTTCACTTATAATATCACAAGAGCTTAAATTATTTTCGGAAATTTTTTTGAGGGCACGAATATTTTGAAAATTATCCCGAGTCGAAGACGAGGGATAATTTTCCTAAAATATTCGTGCCCGAAAGAAAATTTCCAGGAATAATTTAAGCTTGCGTGGTATTCGGTAAGAAAATTTCACACCTAAATTTGAAAAAAAAGATATTAATCCAACATGACATTTTAAAATAATTTCAATTTGTTAAGTTGGCCAAGGTATTGATGTTTTTGACATATTATGTTTTTTGTCATTTTTGTTTGCGATTCTGTCATTAAGCTATTACTAGTTTTAAAACGTCTCTACGTAGAGTAAGAAGTGTATAGCGAAATGTCGCGATTTGGAAAAGTAAACCAACAAGTCATTAAAGAAGAAATTGAAAATATAAAACCAGATAACACCCGAAAATCAAAATGAAGTGTATGGAAACAGTTTGTTGAATTTTGTGATGAAAAGTCGTATAATATTCATGAGTGTATGAGTGTAGTACAGCTGGCTACTATACTGGAGGACTACGCATTTAATATGAAAAAGAAAAATTTTGAAGATTATAAGGAAAGTGTGGTCAAAGTGATGTGGAACTCTACTGCTAAGCAGTTGCAAGAAATTTATTACGAAAAATATAAAATAAAATTTAATCCGTTTTCTGATGTGGAATTTGTGACCGCCAGAGCTGCACGCGATGCTAAGCGCAAAATACTACAGAGAGATTCAGCAAAAAGAAAAGTGAGTGCTTCAGCCTTAACCAGTGACGAATACAAAAAAATTATTGAAATGTGGGATGAAAATACTCCAGATGGGTTGCAGCGTAAATTTTTTCACATAGTTTCACATGAGCTGGCATGGAGAGGAGGGGAAGGACATTCTGCTTGTATCCAATACTTCAAAGAAGAAACTGATAATTTCGGAAACCCAAAAGGTCGGATAGAATATAATCCAATTTTCTCTAAAACCACACAAGGTGGTTCTAAAAAACTGTCGGATAGTAAATGGTTGATTAGAAATTTCGAAAATCCACAAATGTGTCCGGTTCGCTTGTTTAGAAAGTTGATGGAAAAAAGGGGAAATCTTATTCAAACCGACAGACTATTCTTAACACCAAACCCATACTGGAATCAACCCAATTCGAAAGGATGGTACAAGAATAGCCCAGTTGGTAAGAACATTGTATCTTCATGGTTTAAATCAGCAGCTTCAGATATAGGAATTGACACTAAAAAAGTTAAAATAACCAATCATTCTGCAAGAGCAACAGCTGTTTCGAATTTGGCCAAGAAAGGAGTTGGTGAACAACAGCTCATTAAAATTACTGGACATAGTAATAGTCAGTCGATCAAACCTTACTTACAGTTGGACGCTGAACATCATCAACAGATGATTGAATCCATGAGGAGCATTTCATCAAGTACTAGCCAGTTCAATCATGATCAGAGCACAATGCAAAATAAAACAGAAAATACCCAGATTCAAACCACCAATTCAAGCCAGCCTACAAACATTTACAATAATTGTGTTTTTAATATTAATAAAACCTATAATTACTAAATGTGTTTCGTTATTATTTTGCTATATTAGTCGATATCATTAAAGATTTGGCATTGAAGATAATTCAACATGAAATAAATTCTAAAAAAATCATATAGATATATCCATCATATTTCGTTAAATAGAAAAATACCAGCTTTAGTTAAATAAAGGCGGCAGAACTATATTTTTTAGAACATGGCAATTTCGAAGAAATTCATATGTAGGTATATCTAACATATTTCCTTAAATAAAAAATATTACCAACCTTAGTTACATCAAATGCTAAAACTCAAATGGGTAATATTTCAATATATAGACATTGTAGTTCATTCACATTATGATTGTAGATCTTATGTTTACCTTTTCAACTGTCAAAAAATTTCCACTAAAGTTTCGTGGCGCCTCGAAAAAATTTCCGGAAATTTTTTCAGTTGCCATGGTAACTAGTCAACATTAAAGCATGTTATTGGTTGAAAAGTAGAGGTGTGAAATTTTCAAAAAAAATTTTTTTTTGCGAAAAAAACCGAATAGGCGTGTTTCTGGGGTTGAACTATACTACCAGTTAAAATACTTGCACTTATTTTCGGGACACCTTGTATAATTTATATTGTAACAAATTACTCGCTATTTTATGACAAATGCTGTTTATTATTTGTAATCGTTAATTTTTTCTGTTATCATGACGGATTTCTGGTCACTTTACACAAATATAACTATACTGTCCATACAAATGTAAAACTCTATTCAAAAATAAATACGAACAAGCTAAAAGCTACTTTTGTGACGTGAACGAAGTTTCAAAGTTTGAATGGGGACAAAACCCGGAATATTTTCCCTGGAACTTTATATATCTGGATTTTCAATAAAAGAAACGAAAATCGTCGAAGCCAAACAGGAAAATTGTTTGCTTTCCCTTTGAAGTTATCCAAATAATAAGTATTTTCGTAGTCTTGTTGAAGTTGTCTCTTGTAACAATAACAATATAAAAAGGAGGTAGGGACCTACGCTGTTTATTCGTATAACAGCATTTTTATTCAAAAGAAAAAATGGAAAGAAAACAATATTACTTCAGAACGTAATTTGATATACCGGGTGGGTCTCAAAAGTGGCTCACTTCTATAAGTTTTTTATTTTTTTAGATGAAAAAACGAGACTTGGTACATTAGTATATGACATAAAGCAGGACTGATTGACGTATTCAATTGTTTTCGGTAATTCCCCGTTTCACCGGAAATTACTACAACTTTTGATTTTTAAATGGTACCCTCGGTATGTTTTTACTTTATTCGATAGAAAATGACACTCTAAATAGAATAAATTTTGACATTTTCGCATATGGTTTATTTGAAATTGTATAACATGTGGTTCACAGCCTTTGACAATTTGACTCGAAATACGAACGGTGTGGTACCAAATTATTCGTAAAACAATGCTTCTTCCAAATATGCTAATGAGTCACCCTCGTTCCATTTGAAAAAATATGTGAGCATCTTTTAACCGGCCAGGACAAGACACTAAAACATTAGACGATCAAATCTATTTTTCAAGGCTCCATGATTAAATAATTAGTGTTTTTTAAAACAAGTATTATTTTTTTTTCTGAGCGAGAATGTCAAAAGTTGACACATGATATGTCATTCTATTCAGAGTGTCTTTTTCTATCGAATAATGTAAAAAAATACCGACGGTGTCATTTAAAAATCAAAAGTTGTAGTCATTTCCGGTGAAACAGGAAGTGACCGAAAACAATTGAGTATGTCAATTAATCCTGATTTATGTCATATACTAACATACTAAATCTCGTTTATTTATATGAAATCATAAAAAAGTTATAGGAGTGAACCACTTTTGAGAAACACCCGGTATATAGATAATTATCTGTTTTTTCTCTAAAGCCACTACTTAAATAATACTGAAAAATATGTTACATAAAAATACACGGTATCCATTAAAAGAATGTACAGTGTGTCCCAAATTTGAACCTCGAATATAGGATACCCGTACATTCATAATACCGGCAATTTTATTTTCTAGTCTTTTTTTGTTTGTTTTTGCCAATGACATGTATTGTTGGCTGTAAATAAAATGGTATAGAAACTGTCTTGAGATTGAGTTAATCATCTCACTTCATTCATTACACGTGAATTAAAATCATACCGATGATCGAAAAAAAAAAACGGCGTCAAAGGCGGCTGGGGAATGACTATCGATGATGATTTTGGCGAGGTCAATCTCTAGACATCATTTAGGTACTAAAAAATTACATAAAACTTTTCAAAATTAACACTAATTATAGAAAGATTAAGAAAGGATAGCACTTTTCCAGACACAAAAAGCTATTTCCGAAAAAAAATATCTTTTCTTGAATTTTAAACTAAACCATTTAAAAAGCATTTTTACTCAATAGAAAAATAAATTTGAACCTCTTTAAGGCCAACTGGCAGTAAGCGCCATTAAAAGATAGAGATGACTAATGGCCAAATAATGACATCTATAGGGTTTGACCTAGCGAAAATCGCTTTGACGCCGTTTTTTTCGATCGTATATGGCACTATTACTGCTTTTAAGTTACTTCTTTTATATTAAATACTCTTAAGAGTCGAATAATAACGCTGTACTGTTCGGGTCCCTCTCAAGGGTCGGGTAAAGCGGGTATGTGCCGTGTGTGGGCGAAGGAAATATCTACATTAATATATCTACAAATCTCTACTGAAGTAACGACTTGCTCTAGAAAGTTGCTTTTTTTACTAAAAGATAGCTAATTGGCTCTTCTAAAAACTGTCGTCGCCGGATTTTTTGTTTTTCATTTAATTAAAAAAATAAATAAAAAGTATTTTTTTTATGTCGTGGCGGATGCTATGTCAGGCTTCAAGTAGTATATTATATTTCAGAAATCTGCCTTTTTGAAAAAGGTTTAGCCCGATCCTGTCGTGTTAAGCCACACCCAAAACTCCAAACACACGTGCTTTGATTAAGGCTTGATTAAGGTTGATTCTTCTTCATATCATTAACGAAAGGTTAAAACCGTATATTCAACCACAAATCCCTCCAGAGCAAGCAGGATTCACAAGAGGTCGAGGAACACGTGAATAAATTTTGAATGTCCGTCAGATTATCGAAAAGGCCCGAGAATTTAACAATCCGCTCTATATTTCTTTCATAGACTATCGAAAAGCTTTTGACAAAGTCAAATGGTCAAAACTATGGATGGTTCTTAAAGAAATGGGCGTGCCTCTTCATTTGATTTCATTGATCCAGAATCTCTATGTAAATACCAAAAGTAGAATTACCATCAATGGCGTTACTTCGAAGACTTCCAGCCTACCTGTGGTGTTAGGCAGGGGTGCATACTATCTCGTCAGTTATTCAATATATATACTGAATATATCATGAGACGGGCATTGGAACATTGGCAAAGGGGGACAACAATTAATGGTCACAAAATTACCAACCTCAGATTTGCAGACGATACGGTCCTTCTAGCAGGAAACGAAGAAGAGTTACTGCAGCTTCTACAATTGGTTGAAGACGAAAGCGAGAAACTTGGACTTGAAATTAATCCCTAAAAACAAAAATTATGATTATCGACAGGAAAACAACAACAAACCTGATGTAGTGAGCATTGGTCGTTTTGAGGTTGTAAGTCAATATATATATCTTGGGTCACTTATAAACAACACGGGATCGTTAGAAGGCGAAATAAGAAGAAGATGTGAAATGACAAGAGTGGCAGTGCGAAAACTCTCAAAGATATGGCGAGACAAAAACATATCTAAACACTTAAAAAAAAAGGCTTGTTCACTGCCTAATATTTCCTATATTAATGTATGGCTCCGAGTCCTGGACGATGAGACAGTCAGAAATGAAAAAAATTGACGCAGCTGAGATGTACTGTTGGCGATGAATGCTCAGAATTCCCTGGACTGCCCGGCGAACCAATGAATCCATAATCGAAAAACTGAACATCACTCAACGCCTCTCAACTTCTATACAGTCACGTATGCTTAAATATTTCGGTCACGTTATGAGGAGGGATACTGACTGTATGGAAAAGCTCATTATACAGGGCAAGGTTCCGGGAAGAAGACCAAGAGGCCGCTCGCCCTCCCGATGGATAGACCAGCTATCAAAGATCACCCACAAGCCACTGCACACGCTTGTACATGAAGCACAAGACAGGGAATTATGATGAGACAAACCTCACACATCACCTGACCACTACATTCCTCTTGTAGGAATAAAGATAGAGAGAGAGAAGGTTTGCAGAGTTTCAGCATTTGCCATAAAATAGCGAGCGATTTGTTACAAAACCATATAAATTATATATCACCGTAATCACAAAACTTCAATCTATTTCCGTATTGTAACGGAATTTTAAATTATATCTTTATTTTCGAGAAAATTTGGTCCAAACATAAGGAATATTTTGTTGATGTTTGCCCATCATAATCTTAAAAATAAAGAAGTTATCTACAAATCTGCTACAATACCGATATAATATAATCCTTTATCTTTAATTTGCTTCTTCATTTGTGTAAAAATACCTAGCCAGATTTACATAAAACGTTAAATACCGAACGCTTATTTTGCTACTGTTTCGAACTAAGGAAACGGACTCTTAATATAAAATTAAGATCCGAAATAATTAAGAATAAGAGAAGATGATATTAAATATCAATCATCCCTGGCACCGTAGCAACTTTAGCCCTAATTTGATCCTTTTCAAGATCCTTTTATAACTTAGAAAATCGCTTTATTATGCTACCTACCCAAGTTCTAAGGAGTCTTTCATTAGGGTCATTAGCATTAGGGGCCCTTTCTCTATGTAAGGATTTAAGGTGCTTTAAAATAATAATTTGGCGGGATTTACTGTTGAAAAATCAATTTAAAAGAAATGGGAAGCCAGTGTATAAAGGTTTATAAAAGTCTGAAAAAGGTCTAAACCTAAATAGGTATAAAATCTAATAAGTTTTTTAATTCTGTCCAGTCAAAACGGACTGTTTTATCTGTTCAGTCAAAACGTACTAATAAAACCTTGTGTGTATAGATGGAAAAAAGAAAAAAGCAATGACTTTGAGAAAGTTTTGGACTCTATATATACTAAGACAATAATAGAAACCCTAGCAAAACAAGGTATTGAAGGTATTGACCTTATATAGAAACTCTCGCCAATATATAGGCATATCGAATAACTCGGCATTTTGCAAAATGACTAGGCATATTATAAAACGCCGGCGTTTTTAACAAAAGAAGGATATTTTACAAAGAGCCTATCGGTTTTCAGTCGTTTTGGAAAATGCCTAATGAAGATTAGTCAGATTGCACAAAACATTTTACGCGGGATTGGTATAACTAACCTAAATTTATGCAACGACATTTCTTGAACTTCTCTTTCAAAATTTGGAAATAATGGCACAAAAAGTGATAATTTTGTTAAATAGAATATAGTTGAGGATGATTATTATAAAGATCTAAATTCGTTTTATTCTAAAAAAAAGAAAAGTTCCACCAAGAAGCAGCACTGTAACAATATAATGCGTATAACAAGTATAACAATTAAATGCGATATTAATATTAAGGAGTCTTTGATTAAGGTTTTAATATATTTTGTATTTAAAATTAATGTTATTTATAATTAAAATTTATGAAATAGGATTTTAGTTGTTTTCGTCTAAACATAATAAAATTTTGACATAAATAATTATTATTTTTATCTAGGGAAATATGGGATATTTTTATTAAAGCGTAAATTAATCAATATGATCATTTTTTAATCTACCTGGTCTCAATTCTCGATTTGGCATTTTGTAAAATAACTGAAAACAGGCAGTCTTTTTGCAGAAGTGTACAGAAAATATCACCATTGTTTAATATGCCTAATTCTGATAAGGATTTTTGCAAAGCGACTGAAAATAGATAGGATTTTTGCAAAAATTCCTTCTTTTGTGTAAAAAGTGGCGTTTTATAATATGCCTAGCCTTTTTGCAAAAAGCCGGATTATTCTATACGTCTGCGAAGTCTGCGACATATAAAGAAGCTAAAGCAAGAGTAATCTATACTAATATATAAAATCCTTAAGTGACTGACATACTGATTAATCACGATCCTGCTCAAACCACTCAACGTAAGAAGCTCAATTTTAGCATACAGGTTGATTATAGGGTGTAGAGGTTCGATAAGAAGGGATTTTTCGAAATTCCAGTTCCAAGAGGGTGAAACCACCCCTCAAATATTACAATATTTTTTATTTAAAAAACGGTCAAGTTTCCGAAAAAACGCCTAAACACGTATATTTTATTTTGTTTTTTTACATATTTTAAGATTTTTTAAAATGTAAACAGGGTGTTTCGAAAAATCTGGTCATTGATTAATCACGATCCTGCTTAAAGCGCTTGACGTAAAAAGCTGATTTTTGGAAAACGGATTGACTTTAGGGTGTAGAGGTTCGATAAGAAGGGATTTTTTCAAACTCGAATTCAAAGGGGGTGAAACAACCCCTCAAATATTAAAATATTTTTTATATAAAAACCGGTGAGTTTTTCGGAAAAACTCTTAAACACGTATATTTTATTTTGTTTTACATATTTTAATATTTTTTATAAATTTATACAGGGTGTTTCATAAAATATGACCATTGAATAATCACGATTCTGCTTAAACTGCTTGACGTTTAAAGCTGATTTTTGGCAAACGGATTGACTGTGGGGTGTAGAGGTTCGATAAGGAGGGGTTTCTCGAATCTCAAATTCCAAGAGGGTGAAAACGCCCCTCAAATATTACAATATTTGTTATTTAAAAAACGTTAAGTCTTTCGGGAAAACGCTTGGACAAGCATAATTTATTTGGTTTTTTACATATTTTGAAAATTTTTAAAAAATCATACAGGGTGTTCCAAAAAGTTGGGTATTTCTTAACCACGATTTTCTGCTTAAACTGCTTAACGAAAAAAGCTTATTTTTGGCAAACCGATTTTTCGAAAGTCAAATTATTCCAGCGAGATGAAACTACAATCAAATATTACCAAATTATATAATAATATCGCCATATTGTTTTTTCAGGTCTTAGAATAAAAATAAAGAATACTGTAAGACAATATGACCAGCTTCAATAAATTTAAACGGTAAAAATTGTGGCTAATAAGGAAGTCATTTTACTTGATTATTCATAAGAATTCGTTGTAATACACTTGCTTTCATTGCAGACATAGTATAAGAAATATTTTACGATATATAATAATAAATAGAGAAAATAGTTTATATATCAGTATTTTTTTAGTTTCTTTGAAAAATAGGTTTAATAAAATATTAATTTGTTTTTAACTTGATATACTTTCCTTTTATTTTTATAGAGAACTAAAATTAAAATTTATATAAGCTAGCAAAAAGATACTACTTTTTTAAGAAATGTTGGATATAACTGCAACTTCTTCTCTCTCTCTCTCTGTGTGAGGTTTGTCTCCATAATTCCCTGTCTTGTGTTTCATGTACAAGCGTGTGCAGTGGCCTGTGGGTGATCTTTGATAGCTGGTCTATCCATCGGGAGGGCGATCGGCCTCTTGGTCTTCTTCCCGGAACCTTGCCCTGTATAATGAGTTTTTCCATACAGTCAGTATCCCTCCACATAACGTGACCGAAATATTTAAGTATACGTGACTGTATAGAAGTTGAGGGGCGTTCTATGAAGTTCATTTCTTGGATTATGGATTCATTGGTTCGCCGGGCAGTCCAGGGAATTCTGAGCATTCGTCGCCAACAGTACATCTCAGTTGCGTCAATTTTTTTCATTTCTGACTGTCTCATCGTCCAGGACTCGGAGCCATACATTAATATAGGAAATATTAGGCAGTGAACAAGCTTTTTTTTAAGCGTTTAGATATGTTTTTGCCTCGCCATATCTTTGAGAGTTTTCGCACAGCATAGGGCTTCAATAAACGATCTCCAGCGGGTTCGGTTGTTGGCAATTGGTTTGGCATCTCGCCATGATCGGTTTACTGCTTCGATCTCCTTTTTAATTGTTCTTTGCCATGTATGTCTTGAAAGACCAGTTCTTCTACTGTCTTGTGGAATACACTCAATAGCTCTGCCAGCGATGTTGTTGCTGCTTCGCCTTAAAATGTGACCAATCCATCTCCATTTCCCTGAAAAACTGAAATATTTATTTATAAAAATCATAACAAAACATCGCAAAACACAAAATGAGTTATTCTTCAAATTAAAAAATAAATTAAGGTTAAATATGTACAAAAAAAATATTTTTGACCCACTAGTCGAGCAAGAGGCATATCTTCATCGCTGTCATCAGCATCACACTCAATAACATCTTCTTGCCAGTCTACTTCCTCAAAATCTTCAATAGTATCGGAAATAAAAATTGATCTATTGCCGTTCCCTATTTTCTTCAGCAAGTTTTCATTGTGGGATACATAGAGTATCTTAGCGGCTCTATCATTAGTAAGCCTGTTTCTCTTTTTTGAATGAACATGACTATAAACGCTAAAACTGCGTTCCGTGGTCATCAAAATTCCGCATCATCAAAATTCGTGAAGCTATACTTGTGATAATGAAGATGAAGAACACAGTCCTTTCCACTAGGAGACTGGGTTATCAAAACTACTTTTCCATATGAAGTTATTTCCAAATAACTTGCCACTTCTACAACGGTAATCTGCTATTTCATCTATTATTTCTTGCTCCTTTATATTGAGTTTATTTTTTGATATATTAAGTATGCATTCTATGACAGAAAGAATTTGGGTTTCATCAAGTTCAGAACCTTGTGATTTTGGATTTAGTAATTCTGCAGCATAATGAATGGGTTTAATAGCAAATTTTTCTCTTTTGTCAACAAACTCCGACTCGGATTTTTCTTTGTCGTCAAGTGAGGACAATGCAAGATTATTCTGAATTACATTTCTAATATCACAAAATGCTTTTACAGCAAAATGAATGTCGATGAGGGATTCCCCTACGCTACGACCTACGAGCTCGGGATTTCCCCCTAGAAATGCGAGGTTGCAAATAAGTAGGCGAATCCTCAAACTCGATATATTCACCATATTATATGTTTGTAAAACTGTTATATAGTAAGTTTAATGTTTATAGGGTTGCAAAATATGAAAAATATATTAATAAACATCGGGTTTGAATCGTTAATGACAAGATTTAAGTATTTTTAAAAATATTTCCAATATTCCCAATATTTCCGAGACACGTTTGGAAATTTCCAATATTTCTACTTCCATGGAAATATCTCCATTTACAACACTACATCGGCATAACTGAGATATTCTAATATGCTAAAGGGAGTCCACCAAAGTAGTTTTACACTTTAATAATGCAAAAATTATAATGAAAGAATCGATACACCTAACCTAAACGAAAAATTACAGCTATTTTTCTAATGGAATCAAAAATAAGTAAATGTATTACTCACACATACCACCTCAGAATATGCTATCTTGCCATTTTTCTTGAGCTAGAATTAAAAAGAAATTTTCTAGACGTTCTGCCAGCTTATATTATTCTCTTGCAAGATTTTTTCACAAATCGGGACAATGTAAAGCGGGTTTTCTTATTCGCCGCGACAAAAAAAGAAACTTTCTAGACGTTCTGCCAGCTTATATTATTCTCTTGCAAGATTTTTTCACAAATCGGGACAATGTAAAGCGGGTTTTCTTATTCGCCGCGACAAAAAAAGGTGCAGAAATAAAATTTCACGGCCTTGAAGAAGGCTAAAGGAAATTCTTCGCACGTTTTCCACGGTGGAAAGGCGCGTGGAAAAAACGACAACTAAACAGATTACCTCAATTTCGGGTTTCCTTCAACTTAGGTCGAAAAAAATCGACTTTGGCCGAAAAAAATGACCCTTTTTAACCCCAGACCATAAATTCTACATAGATACGTAAAATTTCACGTAAAGATTGTTAATAGGAAATATACTAGAGTATTAATAATAACTAGAATGAAGGAACATATGGAGTGGTCAGAATTAAAACGGATCAAGTCCAATTTCCTACTATTTTAAGATAATCGTCGTCTTTATCTATACTAATATATAAAATCCTTAAGTGACTGACATACTGATTAATCACGATCCTGCTCAAACCACTCAACGTAAGAAGCTCAATTTTGGCATACAGGTTGGTTCTAGGGTGTAGAGGTTCGATAAGAAGGGATTTTTCGAAATTCCAGTTCCAAGAGGGTGAAACCACCCCTCAAATATTACAATATCAAGTTTCCGAAAAAACGCTTATACACGTATATTTTATTTTGTTTTTTAAATATTTTAAGATTTTTTAAAAATGTATACAGGGTGTTTCGAAAAATCTGGTCATTGATTAATCACGATCCTGCTTAAAGCGCTTGACGTAAAAAGCTGATTTTTGGAAAACAGATTGACTTTAGGGTGTAGAGGTTCGATAAGAAGGATTTTTCGAAACTCGAATTCTAAGGGGTGAAACTATCCCTCAAATATTAAAATATTTTTTATTTAAAACCGGTGAGTTTTTCGGAAAAACTCTTAAACACGTATATTTTTTTTTGTTGTTTTACATATTTTAAGATTTTTTATAAATTTATACAGGGTGTTTCATAAAATATGACCATTGAGTAATCACGATTCTGCTTAAACTGCTTGATGTTTAAAGCTGATTTTTGGCAAACGGATTGACTGTGGGGTGTAGAGGTTCGATAAGGAGGGGTTTCTCGAATCTCAAATTTCAAGAGGGTGAAAACGCCCCTCAAATATTACAATATTTGTTATTTAAAAAACGGTTAGTCTTTCGGGAAAACGCTTGGACAAGCATAATTTATTTGTTTTTTTTACATATTTTGAAAGCTTTAAAAAAATTCATACTGGGCGTTCTAAAAAGTTGGGTAATTGATTAACCACGATTCTGCTTAAACTGCTTGACGTAAAAAGCTTATTTTTGGCAACCGGTTTTTTCGAAAGTCAAATTCCAATGAGATGAAACTACCCCTCAAATATTACCAAGTTATATAATAATATCGCCATATTGTTTTTTCTCATGCTGACATAAATGTGAAATTTTTTTTATCCAGTTTGTATGTTAATGGAAATTATTGCTTTGCTGTATCATCACCATTACAAACGATTAATTCGACGCGAACGAAGTCGAGGGTACACGCTAGTACGTTTATAAAATATTGTTTCTTCCAGTAGAGAAATATGAAGCAAGTCATATTTCACGCATTAAGCAGCTATAGCCTGTTTCTGTTTGGTTTCTGAATATTCTGTTGATTCCTTGCAGCCTTGCAGACGTGAACTGGATCAAGTCCATAAAATTTAACGCTGTGCGCGATTTTAACACACGTGCTAAAGTTTAGAGCTATAAGAAAATATTTTTTTGATAAAATGGATGACAGTGAAGCAAAGTCTGAACTATTTGCACCAAGTGAATCAGATTATCAGCCATCTGAAAGGTCTGATTCTATCGATCTGAAAGTATATAGTTTAATTTATCATTATTTTTTCACTATTACTACATCATTAAGTTAGGCTATTTTTCTTACAAATACTTAGATATCTGACATGTTGTTGATCTGAATAAAACTGCAAGAGGAAGAAAAATCTTATCATTTCATATAAACATATCCAAACACACTCTAAAAGGCAACAGATGAAAGATCTTCTTTGCCATAATTTTTATAATAATCGAAGAAAACACTGTTAATAGACAATGTGAAGTCAAATAATCCCTTAATGACGAAGAAGAATGTACCGATGAACCAATTTATATCTAAAATTTCAAATATTTTCAGAGATAAAATGGTTCAAGTCCAAAAAAGTATAAAGAAACATTCTAAAAATGGCCACAGTTGTATTTTGAGTTACTTTAGTTTGCAATTATACAATTTAAAATATAATAAAGCATTTTGTCATGTTTCCTTCTCCAGCTTGTTTTATTTTAATTAAATAACATTAAAAAACTTTTAACTCTCATTTTTACCATAATTATCTTCTAGGACTTGATCAAGTTCACTTCTGAACCCGTTACAGGTATGTCTTTTTCTGGAATTCGCAATAATGTGATTTTTAATTTAAGTTCTGACATAATAGGTATCTTTCTGATTTACTACCTCTAAATGAAACCAATAATAATTGTAGAATAAAAGGATTATTCACCACATTCACGAATTTTGTATGTGTATTAGACAGGTAAAAAGTGACACCGTATAAATTCTATTTCATTCAACAACAGAGACGTTCATTTTCATAACTTATGACTTTGACTCACCCTATACTTATTAAGAAGGCAAACGTGAAATAAAAACATGTCTTTGTAATGTTGGTTTCAGTGTTGCTAGCTTACATCTGTATCTATAAAGTTAAATATATTATGATCCTCGGCTCGTAATCGAATAAAAAAATGTTTCCAAGAAATTATTCCTCATTTTCCACGTTTTATTGTTAAAAGTCGGGGCCTCGTTGCGAAGGAAAAGGTGGGAAATCTACGACCCAAGGGCGAGAGGAGGCGGTTTTTCAATTTCCCGAAATGATTAACGTGGTGGAAATTTTACGGGGGAAAATATTCCAGTAATGCGCGCTATTCGCTTTTAGAACGAGGAAAATACTTTACAGCGTTCTAGTTTAAATTAATTAATTAACGTTTATTGTATTAAGAAAAAAGTAGTTACTTTTTAAGCCCCGTATACATATAACGTTTTATTTTACACATTACCTGTTTAGGCAAATCAAGTAAAACTTTGTGTTTGAAACATGAAGGCACCCTTTGTGATATTATCCAAAGAGCGCTACATATAACTGAGAAATGGTGCAGGACTGTCGGGCTGAGCAAAATTAATATTGAACATTGGTTACCTTTAAAAGCATGTTACTCTTTTATTTTAAATGGAACACCCAGTATATTATTCCGATATTCAATGGAGAATTCATGTTTCTTCAAAATGCTATTAAGGTTGCCTGCCCCTCAAACAAAGATTTTCCTAGATATTTTCATTTACATGACTTGATCTGAACAGATCTTTATTATTTGATAAAACTAGGTGGCTGTGATATGTCTGACATTACTTCAACATAGCTGTCTAATTAGTCCAACTTTAACAACTACTTATCATTTTCTGCCAGTTAAAACAAAAAAATTTCTCAGAAATTTGACAAAAATGCAAACTTATCCTACATCAGAGAGAATTGATATGATTCTATTAGTTGGTGAATGCAGTGTGCCTTCCAAATCAAACCAATTAATAAATGCTCCTGATTGTATCTAGTCTGTTTTTTATGGGGATATGTTAAAGAGAGTGTTTACAAAACTCGACCAACTATTGTCGACAACATGAGAAAAATTATTGTAGCTGCTTTTCGAGGTAGAACTCTAACCAAACCAAACCAAACCAAACCAATTTACTTTATATCTAGTTTTAATTCTGTAATAATTAAAATATGTTTTAAACGTGTATCTTTATTACCGTTGAGTATTTTACTCTACAATCTTTAATTTTTGTTAAATTAAAAAAAAATATATCACACAGCCACCTAGATTTTTTTTAAATAATCAAGATCTACTGATGTAATATCATAAAAATTAAAATATCTAGAAAAATCTTTGTTTTAGGGGTAGGCAACCTTAATAATATTTTGAAGATATATAAATTCCCCATTGAACACCGGAAAAATATACGGGGTGTTCCATTTAAAATAAAGGAGTAACTTGCTTTTAAAAGTGATTAATGTTCCATATTAATTTATCTCACCCTGTATCACTTTTCGGGTCAAATTTCAATTTGGTTTAACATAAAATGATTACTGTAATTAAATATCAGGCTATACAAGGTCAATTAAAATTTAGGGAGCTGTTATCGAAATTTAAAATTTATTCTTCATTTTCACAAAATGTGAAATATGTCAAAATCCTTAGTTTTTAGGTATATGCTTCTTTAATAAAACTTACCTTTATTTTTTTCCTAAAATCCGAAAATCAATGAATATACAGGGTGTCCTAGAAATAAGTGCAAGTATTTTAACTGGTAGTATAGTTCAACCCCAGAAACACGCCTACGAGGTTTTTTTTCGAAAAAAAAAAATGAAAATGCGAAATTTTTTGAAAAAGTTTTTGGAATTTTTTTTTAGTTTTTTTTTTAAAAACATAATTTCTTGATAATATGGCAACATAGGTATTAAATTAAATTTACAAGAAAAAAAATCCAGAAAAGATCCAGTGGTTGTCAAAATTTTAGCAAAAAATCATTTTTTTTGGAAATTTTCAAAGAAAAACAACGCCGTTATTTTGGACTTATTTGAAAAACGATAAAGAGAAAATATGTTTCTTTTATCGAGATCTACCACTCCTTAAAATACTTGCACTTATTTCTCGGACACCCTGTAGAGTAGACTGTTCCATTAGAAAAAAACACGAAACTTTGATGTGTAACTTTTTTTGGAGACACCCTGTATAATTCTATATATTTTTATAAAATGCTTTCACTTAACCTACATATTATGCTGCCAAAATTACATTTTGATATAAACTACCGTTCTCCTTGGATCTTCCGCGGCGTATAGAGGCGTCGCCCTGTATATCACGTTTTTTTATTTTTTTTATTTTTTATTTGTGTAACCGCAGTGTAATTTATCCAAAAAAAACCTGGATCATATCCTGTTTTAATTGACCCTGGCCAAACCCCAAGCCGATTAAATTATGGAAATAATTAGATAAACTGGAAACCCATCGGCCAGCGCTTGTTTGAGTATGTTTCTGCTCCGGACCAAGCGGTCATCGGCTCGTTACATAATTCATCCAGCTTTCCAGAATATCCATAGGGATAGACTGCCGGGAAGAGCCAGGGACAGAGGAATATGGAAATTGCGAACGAATTTAAATATCAAAGGCCATTTTTCATAAAGGTTTTCGGCTAGACTTCGAGCATTTCTTTTGACTAAAAACGTATTTTAAATGGAATTAGAGGGAAACGATGTTGCAGGCAGGGTCTAAGGGATAGAGAGAAATAAAAAAAGACATATACGAGGGTTGTCTTTTATGTTTTGCATATAGAAACATAGTAGGCGTCTGTCAAAATATAGGAAATGTCAAAATTATCTGTCTTTTTTCGTTGATTTAATGACACAGGTTGTACCTAATATGCTATGTAACAATCCCTCTGCAAGGTCAAAGAACCTTGTTGGACATATAGGGTATTCAAAAAATGCACGGCGAAATTTCAGCGGTTGTTTTCTCATCAAAAAATATATGACAAAGTTCCTATAAACATGGAAATGCATAGATCTTATTGAAATTAGGACAAAATAAAATTCAAACAGTGTCAAATATTCGATATCGATGCCTGTTTGTCACTCACTGGGCCTTAATTATTCCTACACTGCAAACCAACGGAAAATCAGTCCCAAAATGACCCAAAACTAGGAAAGCTGTTGAAATTTGGACGTAACGGCGACCAACTTTACAAATTAAACTTAAAACTATGCGCGTCAGTTTGAGCTGCGCCCTGCTGTTTCCAAAATTACCGACAAACTTTAAGACAGATATACACATACTACACAGTACAGGGTGTCCCATTTTCGTGTGTTTTACTGGGTTTCTCGTTTACGAGTATAGAGGTACAAAGATGCGGTTGCAATCACATTATTGTGCTAGTTTTTTTATGAAACTAAAGATGTTCTAGTCTTTATATTTCCTGAAATGTTGCATTTTTCAACCCCCCCCCCCCTTGTATCTTGGCTTTCTTATAATATATCGAAAAGGTGAAAACTGAGTTCCGTTCCGTAAATTACTTTTCGCTGGAACCTGTCAATTTCGAAATTTTCAAACTTGATTACTTGTGCAATTTGAATGTTTCATGCAAAATTCAGCAAGCTGTCGACATCACTGTCTTACACGTTAAAATCCAGACCACGCAGTTTCAATGACCAGATCAGTATATTTTGTTTTTTTTACAAATCAAGCACTATTTTTGATTTTTGTCGCCTTTTTGAATTTTTTTTAATTAGTCAAAATGAAAGTGTAGGAAGTCTATGCTACATATTGAGAATTAGAATTAATTTCACAATTAATTAGAATTCTTTCTTATGATGACTATGTTGCGCCGCCAATGGTCGTAATTGTTTGATTTCTCCTCTAAGACTATTCGAATTTGTTTCTTTCGCCATTTTTTTGCTTGGCGTAGGTCGTGTGAGAATTCTCTTTGTTTTTTTCTTTTCCAAGCCTCCGTGAGAAATGTGTTGAAATGTTGTAAACGTTTGCCACACGATTCCATCCTGTGAAAAGAGGCAAGTTTGATATTATTATATCGATGGTCCTCTAGCTGCTGTAACGACACAATTCAAAAACTGATATTTATTATATTATATTAGTTATGCAGGTGATTATATCGCTGATAACTTCGTACCGAACTGACAGTGCAACAAACAGAATTTACATTCGCGGTTGTTTCTTAGCTTTAACATACTGAGGTGTTCACTGATGAGTCAGTGTCCTATCAAAAAACCAGTGACAATCCGAAGATTCATCATTATCATCATCATTTAGCTTATTCCGTCCACTGCTGAACAAAAGCCTCCCTCAACTCTAGGCCATTTCTTTCTATTTTGCGTCACTTTAATCCAGTTTCCAGCCACTGTCTTAATTCGATTTCGTATGGTATGAATGGGTATTTAAGTGTAACTCCCAATATGGACCTTTCCATTTTCCGTTGCATGATCTGTATGTTCTTTTTTGTCAGTAAGTTTCAGCTCTTCACGTATGGAGGACGGGCAACATCCGAAGATTGTTATATACATACATATATATATTCAAAAATCAAAGATAAAGTATAGACAAATAGCAAAATATATCAACAATGAAACTTCTCTAACAACAAATACCCTAGAGCTCCTCTAGGTTTACTTGTTTCTCTGGGAAAAGTATATTTAAGTGAAAAATGAATCGAACCAAATCAATCGATCGAAAAACAATCGAAAATTTCGAGCGAAAAGAGAAAAATTCAATGACAACTACCCAATGAGGACGTCCATACGCTGTCGTAGGTGCAGTTTATCGACCTTTCGTTTACAGTTAACCGTTAGTTTTTGTGACGTCGCCACTCTATACCGGGCGATATGAAAGTGAAACATGTATAGCAAATTATACTACTGTGTCGACGAAAAACCTCTCGTTTGATACGTTGGACAAGCTAATGATCTGATATTTTTATGATGAAATATAACCATCAGATTTACACTTGAGCTAAAAAATATATTTTATTAAATTGGCAAAATAAAACAAGGTAAATTGTCTTTTGCTTCTCATTTAGTTGAAAAATACCTTAATGTTTTAATGACACACTTGTTTCTCAATTGGCCAATGTATATTAGAACATGTTACACGTAAGAACTTCTTGAATGGTGTTCATGACGCTGAAGTGGTAATTGTTAACTGAAAATATAGATTTTTAGTAAATGCACAAGATACTTCATAAAAAGTATCAAAAAAAAACAAGCTACCAAATACTTCAAAGCAAAGTATATGAGATATCAGTTACAAAATAGTTTTGGAAAAGGTATTTCAAATACTAGATATAAATAAAATACGTATTTTCTAAATACTTTTGTTAAAATAAAATACTTTTCGAAAGCAATTTTTTATAATAAAAATTACTATACAAGACGATAATGCAATTTTATCGTCGTGTATAAAACAATATTTTTTTCCATAGTTTACGTTTTAAAAAATATTCAGAAATTATTATTTCAAGGAATTTATTACGAGTAGAAAAAATATTGTGCTGGGTTGGCGTTGGTTTCTGTGTAATTTGACAAATAAATAAAGCTGTCTCTTTAGTTGTCAGTTTTGAGTCAATATTTTTTAATTCTCTTTCGTGTCGATTGCTGATTGAGTTGGAGCCAGAAATGGCTCAAAACGAAATAAGTAAAATTACCAACAGATATTCAGGCCCAGGCGATAAACGCCATATCCAAACTACTTCCATTTAAATCCCGAATAACTTATGAAAAGGAATACAAAAATTTTCAAAAATGGAAGCAATTAAAAAACGTGCGAGAAGAAAGATCAAGTGAAAACATACTTTTAGCATATTTTTCGGAAAAATCAAAGAAAATGCAGCCGTCCAGTTTATGGTCGTACCCTTGATTAGGGGTCGTACTATTCAATACTAAAAAGTACAATACTACAGGATTGCAGAATAAAGTTTTTAACCTATCCTGGCTGTTAAAGTATCATTTAATCTACCCTAGCGGTTAAAGTACTATTTTATCTACTATTTTTGATAGACATAAGGCAATTTTAACAGTTGTTATGGAAAAAAAGTTATTTAGCTTATTACATTAATAATAATTTTATGAACTAGAATCGTGTAAACCTGGGAAAGTTTTTATTACTTAAATATTGCAGTGTTTCTAATCCAGCGATGCTGCCAGTAGATCCCAGAGGCTCTGTAGCAACAAAAGAATTAGAGTCCTCTAAAAACATGTAATAAGATTGGTCTTTTGTCTTTCTTTTTTAAAATTCGTCACTGTTGTTTTCGCCACTGTCCAATTTTTGTTTTTCATATAGATTAAAAAAAAAGTTTCAATTTTTTTTATATAGATTAATTTGAAGGTGCCCGGTGGCGCGGCACGGCGTAGAGGTACAACTCTCTTCTACCAATCTAAAGGTTGTGGGTTCGAATCCTACAGCCGGCAGTTCATCAGCCGAAAAGTTTGGGTATCTAGGTCGACTCACAATCCTGAGTCTAGGGGATTCACAATCCTGAGGTAATAATAGGCGCAGTGGCGGATAAAGGGGGGGGCGCATGGGGCCCGGGCCCCCCCTAAAATCTGTAAATTGTGTTAAATATTAGGCTTTTGGGTTAAAAATGGCGCCCTAAAAGGCATATTTGGCATTATTTTTTATTTGGGCCCCCCCTAAAATAAATTTCTGTATCCGCCCCTGAATATGCGGTTGTAGCGTAGTGCTAGTAGCCACATTACCTTCTTTGTATACCGAACGGCTCTAGCATGGCAAGCTGTACCTTGCTACTCCCAAGGCGTTAAACGCTACATACGGGAGCTATTGTTATTTTATTATTATTATAGATTAATTTTCAATCAAGGGGGGCACAATAGATCTTTAAGGTCGCCGTGAATAACCCGCCTTCCCCTTATTCTACATTCTAACATTCTACCCCGAACACCTTAAAAACCCTAACATCTCCAGGTAAGTCCAAACGTATGGAATCCCTAATAATATGCACAAAAATATTGATAGACACAAATTTGCGAGTAATTTGCAACATAACATACAATTCGAGAGGGAAATCCGGTATAAATAATATAATTATAATAGCGTTTTAAATTGAAATTGAGTTTATTTAAATATTTGGTACGTGTCGGCCGGCGTAACTTTCTACAGAGTAAACCACGTTGCCTGGGAATTTGCAGTAATTTCTACGGCAGCTATTTCTTACGTGTCAGACTTACATACAATACAGACTATTAAAGATAACTATTTAAAACAACATTTTCTTCAGAAAATTACTTTTTCCATGGATTATTATTATTATTATTATTATTAAAATATTTTCTTTAAGTTAAAAATTAAATAAATTAAATTACTATTCTTGATTGGATTTAAATTAATATTTATGTAAATCGTATTCTACTCTTTCGGTGATTTTTACCCAACCTTCCCCTTCGTATAAATATAAATTAATTGTGTATCCTAAGGGAGGACTGTGCATTTTCGCTGCGGCAGCTATCGAAATTGATTTTCATGTCGAATGGTGAATATTGCGCCAAATAATTTCGATTTAACCGTAATCCAAAATGGAATCTATAATTTGTTCCCTTAAAATGGAATCTCTGTAACAAGAATTTTTTTCATTAACTTATATCTATAGTGTAGTAAGTATTGTATAATAAAAATGTTGAAAATAATAGACAAGTATAATTAAGAATATATAAACGAGGATAATAGATATAGACTAACTATACCGGGTGCCTCTCAAAAGTGGCTCACCCCTATAACTTTTTAATTTTTTCATATAAAAAACGAGATTTGGTATGTTAGTATATGACATAATTTAGGATTGATTGACGTATTCAATTGTTTATAAGATATAATGATGATTGACGTATTCAATTGTTTATATATACAATAGATGGGGCTGCTCCCCTAACATTTTGCGCTGGATGTATACCATGATAGTAAGACCCATGATTACTTATGGAGCAGTTGCCTGGTACACAAAACTAGAGCAACGGACGGCAAGGCTAAACCTATGCAAAGTCCAGAGACTAGCATGTGTTTGCATCACAGGAGCCATGAGAACCAGCAGCAATGGAGGTCATTCTAGATCTAACACCACTGCACATTGTCATTGGTAGGTATGCCAATGCACGACAATGATTAGAATGGTCACTAACGGAATTAGTACTGGGAGAATTGTCAGATCAGGGGCTTGGAACACCCTCAAAAAGGAAGTACCACTCCTGCAACTCCCAGTGGACGATATGCCAAGAACGTACAACTTTGACAAACATGTCAATGTAGTATTGAGCAATAAGAAGGATTGGAAGAGCGAAACGCTTGCCCATCAGTTAAAAGACCATACCATAACTTGGTATACTGATGCTTCCAAATCCAATACGGGAACAGGGATCGGAGTGTTTGGGCCGAGAGCTAATTACTCCGAACCAATGGGCCCTAGTATCCTACAGGCAGAAATCTACGCTATCGAGAGATGCGTACAACTTATCTTAGATAGGAACTATCGGACACAAGAAATAGCCATCTTATCTGATAGTCAAGCAGCGTTAAAGGCGATCAACTCAGTATCAATCGATTCGAAATTGGTCAAAGAATGCTTAGAGAAGCTGAATAAATTAGGCAAAGAAAACAAAGTCCTCCTAACTGGGTGCCTGCTCACCAAGGGATAGAAGGCAATGAAAAGCAAATCTAGCTAGGAAAAGAGCGAACCTCCACTAACTGGACCAGAACCGTTCTGCTTTCAAGTGGTAACCAACTCAAGGCGGAACTCAAAGAAATGGGAAGATTCCATCCGCAACCTGGAATGGAAATCTTGCAATGGTCGAACACTCGAAAAGTTTCCTGAGGGCTTATGGAAAAGAAAAATCAAAGTCTTCCTGGGTCTGAGTAAGAGCAATCTTCAGTTGTCACGGGGTTTAACAGGACACTGTCTCCTCAATACCTCAGTAGGTGAAACTAGAAGAAAACGGCGAATGCAGATTGCAGCCAGGGGGAAGATGAAACACCAGTACACCTCATCACTGAGTGCGCCGAGACGACAACCATTCGTGCCATGAATTTTGGTACGACTGATATTGGAGATGGAGAACTACCCTCTATAAAATCGTCCCAGATACTGGCTTTTGTCAAAGCCCTGGGACTGTATGATGAGTTATGATTCAAGAAAGGGGGACACAATGGATCTGTAAGGTCGAAGTGATTAACCCCCCTCCCACTCATTCTAAACGACTCTCTACAGGCATGATACAAAGATTTGTATCATGCTCCACTGCCGTTCTTTAAAAGATCGTTTAAAGAACGGCACTGCATGCTCTACATCCATATCTTGATTCAAGGAAATATTTTTATCAGTATGGTTTGCAAATTTTAAAACTGACAACTAACATTGTTAAAACTAGCAAGTTAATAATAAAGTCTTTCAAAAATGATACAGAAAAAATAGCAGCACTGATTTCTTATTTTGTAAACTTTGGCAGCAGTAAAGAACTCATAATAGAAAAAACCTTAAGTAATAACAAGACGGCGCGCGGCAGTTCGCAAGACGCAAAAATGTCTCCGATGTGGAACAATGGCACCGAAACTCCGAACAATAGAGGAACTTAGCCGGGGCAAAAGTTGAGACCGACAATTGTGTGTACGTTCTTCTATAATACGTTCGTTCGGGTTGTGTTTAACCTAGAAAACGGCCCGAAGAGCACTCCTTACAAAAACTTTAGACGAATTGTGCTTTTAATTCACTTTCTAGTTCTTTCTTTCCTTTATTTTTCGTATTTCTCTATTCATTTCATCTAACGGCTATTTAATAAAATCGTTTGAAACACTGAAAAGACAGGTTTACATTGTGACACTAAAAATTACGTGACATTCTTTGAATAAAAAAATTAAGGATTGAGTATAAAGTTAGCGATGGGAACTATCGAATGAATTAGACTATCGAATGGTTAATGAATGAGTGATTTCAACTATCGAATGGTTTTATTCGAATAGAATCATTCATTCATTTGTATACTAAAGCATATGTGACAACCTCGCTGTGCGACTAAATGGTTATCGTTGAGCCACGACTATCGAATGCTTTTGACAAATGAAATTTAGTATTCGTTTGATTTTCGTATGCGTCAGTGCATTATTAGTTCTTCCAAATTTTTATAACTTCGCCGTATAAATACTGTGCTATTTTTGCGTTTATTAAAATAGTAGTTATTTTTTAATTTTATTTATTGACGATTGTGTGCATGTGCAGGTGGTCAAAATTTTTCCGAAAATTTGTGTGGTTTTCCGTAGTCCGATCTTTCAATTATTTAATTTTATATGGTATATGGTCTATTTTTTAATGGGAAATTTTGAGAAATAGCAATTTTTAAGAGAGATGAGATGAACTTACAATTAATTTTAAAAATACATATTTGTATTTTAGATGTTTTAATAATATGAATTAGTTGAACTTAATAATCATATTTAAGTAATGTGGTTAAGTAAATGGTTATCGAACTCAAACTATGGGGTGAGAAAATTAAAATGAAAGTTTTACACGTGCCAATTAAAAAAAGTTAACGATGTTTTTATTTTGTTTATGCTAATTCTCTTACATGTAGTTTTTGCGAAGAAATATTTCATTTATTTTTAAAGTAAATGCCAGTAAAAGTAAATATAATTTTTAAATAGTAATATAAAGCACCTAATATAAATAATTTTGATTTCTAATTTTTTATTTATATTTTTCTTCCATTACACTGCATGCTTAGAAAATTAATAAATGTTTATATTTCATGATTTTAAAATTTGTTGTTAATATAACAAATTAGTTCTGTAATTATTATTATTTAATATACCAACGTTGCCACACACAAAAAATTTAGAGACTAAAAAAAATATTTACATTAAATGATTTTAAATTTTATTGTTAATAGGTATAACAAATTATTACTGTTATTATTATTTATTAAACCAGTCTTTGCTTAAAAACATTAAAACTTATTTTCCTACATCCAAAATAACAAGTATTATTGCAGTGTAACAATAGAATATTAATAAAAAAAAATGCAGAATATATAGACATACTATCCCTAACTAACTAAAGCCAAACAATAATATTCTTTGCTAATATCAACTAATACCAAAATATGGCAACAGCGCCCTTCATTATGTATTTTTGTGTAAATACTAGCACCTCAATAAAAAAATAATGTGTCCTTATCTATATCTGACTCCGCAAAAATCAAAGATGCCGGCTTCTTTCATAGCATTGCCACCGACCGCTGTCGGGTTTCTCGGAAAAGAAACCTACGTCGCCGGGCGACAACTAAAATTCAGTTAATATTTTATTATAATCGATCCTGACGAATAAATGAATTTCATAAATGAATGAATTTTATAAATGAATAGTTTTTGCTGCCGAATTACTAGAATACAATATTTCAAGGCAGATGACGGATCTATTCGATATTTTTTATTCGAATAGTTTTCAACGAATGTTTTCTTACTAACTATCGAATTATTCGAATGAATTGCAACTATCGAATGTTTCGATAGTATTCATTCGATAGTTCCCACTACTAGTATAAAGGTTGATTCTCACTATACCTTCCATATCAGCTTCTTTCCGTTTCCCTTCCTTTTACATAAAATATTATATCATGTAAATGAATAGGACAATGCACACTATCCGTTCCGTTTCCCTTCCGTTCCATATCCTTTCTTTCCATACATTTTTTGGCGGACGCACTGAATCAGTAATATCTTCTTCAGCAGAATTGGATCTTTCAGATATTTTGCCATCGTCGCATGAAGAAGCAGACGGTCGCCTTCTTCTGCATGCTAAACATGCAATCGATAATGGCCACAACTGCCTCACCATTCGAACGGTGGATTCAGATGTTCTTGTCATTACAGTGTTAACATTTTTTAAAATTAAAAACATTCAACAACTCTGGATTGATTTTGGAACTGGAATACATCAAAGATTAATTAGCATCCATGGCTTATGTTCCCAGTTTCCCCAGGAGACTTGCAGATATCTACCAATATTTCATTCTATAACAGGTTGCGGTTGCGATACTGTGTCATCATTCTGTGGGGTGGGCAAGAAAGGAGCTTGCAAGGTTTGGATAGCAGATCCTAATGTTAATTCGGCTTTTGAACAACTGCTTATGGGAAGAGGTCCAGATGAAGATATTTTGCGTACTATGGAAAGATTTGTGGTTCTATTATATGATGCGACATCACCCTTGAGTACTGTTAACGAGTGTGTAGACGTTTCTTTTTCATAAAAAATAGGACAATTGAGAATATACCTCCAACGCAAAATGCTTTGATTGAATGAACATATCAAGCGAGCCAGTCTACAAGCCCTTATATGGAACAACTGCTTGGAAAAAGACTTTCAAGCTCCATTGCCTGATAATAGGGGATGGCAAAAAAATAACGACGGATTTCAGCCATTGTGGTGTACCATTCCAGATGTTGTGAAAAGCTGTGAGGAACTAACCGCTTGTAGCTGCAAACAACGGTGTTCAGCATGTAAATGTGTAAAAAACGGTCTTCGGTGTGTACACAGCTGTGTGCATGTGAAGGACATTGTTCTGAAAACGATTGAAATTGAAGAATGTTAGCTTATTTTTAATTTTCAAGTCGTTTGATGAAATAAAATATTATGAACATAAATACAAATTTATATTTTAGTATAACGGTTGGTGCATAGACATGACATTTATATAACAAGATGGCGGCCATATAATTAAAAACAGTTGAAAATATTTTCAAATAAGTTATTTTAGTATAAAAAATAAAATTAAAATGGGTTTTTAAAAAGAAAATAAAGTATTTATATGCCTAAAAGCCGTTTTAATGATATCATACCCGTGGTGGGGGGGCCCAAAATTTTGGGGTCTGGGGCGTTTTTTGATGCTTGGCATATGTACGAGGCATGTTTTAAGTAAGTACAGTTTTGGAATTAAAAAAAAACGTGCAAAGATATCGCAATAATTTTATTTTTACATGAAAGCTTGTACCTTAATCTACTTTTCTACATAATTTCCGTGAATATTGAGGCACTTGTCATTACGTGGCACCAGTTTTTCAATACCCTCCTCATAAAATTCTGCCGCCTGACTGGTTAACCACTGTATCACAACTGTTTTGACTTCGTTATCGTCTTCAAGACGCTGACCGCCCAGGTGTTTCTTCAAGTGCAGGAATAAATGGTAGTCACTGGGCGCCAGATCAGGGCTGTATGGAGGATGATCTAGAGTTTCCCATTTAAAAGATTTGATGAGATCTTTGGTCCGATTAGCCACATGTGGACGGGCATTGTCATGCAGCAAAACAATACCCTTACTCAACTTGCCACGTCTTTTGTTTTGGATTGCACGGCGCAGATTGTTCAATGTCTCACAATAAGATGCTGCATTGATTGTCTCATTACGAGGCAGAAACTCCACTACCAATACTCTTTTCTGTCCCAAAAACTGTGCACATGATTTTCCGGGCAGAAATTGTTTGCTTAAACTTCACTGTTTTGGGTGATGATGAATGTCGCCATTCCATGGACTGTTGTTTCGATTCTGGTGTGACGTAGGCCACCCATGTTTCGTCACCAGTAACAATTTTGTCTAAAAATCTTCACCTTCATTGTGGTACTGCTCAAGGAAAGTCAATGCACTGCCTAAACGTTGGGTTTTGTGCAAATCCGTCAACATTTTCGGAACCCAACATGAACACAATTTCCGGTAATTCAAGTTCTCGGTCACAATGCGATACAAAACACTACGAGAACATTGAGGAAAGTAGTCGCACAATGATGAAATTGTAAAGCGTCTGTTTTCTTTCACCTTTTCGTCCACTTTCTGCACCAAATCTTCATTAACGACCGAAGGACGCCCACCTGTTCTTCATCATGCACATTTGTGCGGCCATCTTTAAATGCTCTCACTCATTTCCTTACCATTCCATCACTCATAATGTTTTGTCCGTAAACTTCACAGATCTCACGATGAATATCGATCGGTTTTACGCCTTTAGCACTAAGAAATCGTATGACAGCCCGTACTTCACAGTCGGCGGGGCTCACGATTGTCGGAGGCATCTTAAACACTCAATAAACAACGTATACAATGAAGAATCAGACTGTACTGGCGTCTGTGCATAGACAAGAGATGTAGGTAACCAGCGCGCATGCGCGGAACGCCGACCGTAGCGCTGCGGCGGCGGAATCGCAAAACGGTACTTACTTAAAAAACATGCCTCGTACTATCCATATCCAAAAATTCAAATTCGTCGCCAGCACTGAAATATTTTTATGTTATCCGACCCCACTATAATGCATGGTAGACGGACAAAGGGACCTAGGGTGGGGATCCTTGACTGTTTGACGATTCATTTGACACATTTGAATTTGATTTGAAATTTTGTGGATTTGTCAGTTTTTACTGAGCTTATTTTTTTTAGCTTTCCTTAATCTTTCTATTCAAAGGTGACATTAACAAAATACTTTTTTTTAATTATTCTTAAGTAATCAGTAACGTCAATTTGACATTAAAAAATTGAATTTGGTGGTGGCATGTTTCATATTCGTATGAATCCTTATTACAAAAGTACAACGTGCGTAGCCGTCGGGTATGGGTTTGTTGTTAGTGTGTAAAGGCCTTAAGTCTGCCCGGTGACGACTGTTTTCTATGGTACGACTAGGTACGGAGAAGATGTGTGAACAAAGCGCCGGGCAGGATATTCGTAATCAAGAGTTCGTCGGCTCGCTACTTATTACTTATCCGCCGGTTAATTCATTTATCTCTGCTAAAAGAGATTATGATAGGACAGGACCGCTTGAGAAACAAATATTTTTTAAAGAAAACGAGTAAAAATATACCCTAGATACTATACAGGGTGGTCCGAACTGTATTCCTGAAACCTCGGCAGCATATTCTGTAGATAAAAATAAGTAAAAAAGTTCGTATGTCCTAAAATGCTTAGTTTCGGAGATACAGGGTGTAGAAGTTTAATTTTTATTTCGATTTTTTCCAAATAATTTCTGAAGTAACGTCAATATTTGGATGAAAATTGGTGTTTGGGAGTTTTTTGACATCAGAAATTTGATTTTAATGTCAATATGACTCCTGCTAGTAGAGGGCGCCACCTACATATTTTTTAACTGGTTTGAAGAGTAATAACTTTTCGTCCGTACCTGTATAAAACTACTGAGTATAAAGATATACTTTCAGGACGTTTTTATGTGAAAAGGGTCTCTTGGTAAAAATCGCCACAAGTAATGGTTTTCGAGATATTTGGAATCGAAATTATCAATACCTGTCATCATTGACATAAATTAAACATGCGTTGACTAAATAGTTATTAGACTGAAATCATAAATTTGAAATGTTTTGCTGCCAAAAGTTCAACAGAAACTGTTTTATCATCATTTTTTGCAGAAAAATTTATGATTAATTTAAAAAAAATAAAAATTTCCCAAATTTATTACTTCAGTGAAATAACTATCTACTCTCAACGTGTTTATTTTTGTCAATAATGACATGTATTGTCTATTTCCATTCAAAATATCTTAAGAACGGTTGCTCGTAGCGATTTTTACAAAGAGATATTTTTTATGTAAAAAGTCACAGAGATGTATACTTTTTCGCTCGGTAGTTTTATACAGGAACGGACAAAAAGTTATTACGCTTCAAAACAGTTAAAACACATGTAGGTGGCGCCCTCTAAGGAAGGAGCATATCAAAAATCTTAGGTACACCGCGACGGGCCTCAAATATGGCCGACTTAAATTCCGGTTTATCAGTGTCGTTCTAATTTTATTTAAAAAATGTAAAACTATGATGTAGGGTAGACGTGGGGTAGACTCAATAATTTGTTGTTTTATTTTACGTTGTGAATAAATGTTGGTAGTTATTAAAATTGTTATAAAAATATATAATTCTAATAAAAATATATAATTCTAATAAAAATAGATAAGTTATAATACGTATATTGACACCAAAATCAAATTTCTCATGTCAAAAAACTCCCAGACATCAATTTTTATCCATTGACGTTACTTCAAAAATTATTTGGAAAAAATCGAAATAAAAATAAAACTTCTACACACTGTATCTCCGAAAGTAAGCATCTTAGGACATACATTTATGCGAACTTTTTTACTTATTTTTATTTGTAGAATATATTGCCGAAGCTTCCGGAATACAGTTCGCACCACCCTGTATATTAAAAAGTCCAATAATTTAGCTACAAATTGCTTAAAAAATCACCAAAATCTGTCCACTAAAACACAATATATAAAACTTTAAAATACATCAAAATTTTAAGGTGCCCACATACAATACATAAAACGAAAAAAAAATAGAATTAGTGATAAAAATATAGAAGACCATCAAAAGTGGTTGCAATGGTGAAACACAACTTGTAAATATTGTTTCTTAAAAGTTTAAAAGTGGCGTTTTTTAGCGCCAAACTTAAATGTCAGTTCGTGACGGCTTAAAGCGGGAGTGCCTATAGTTTCGCAACGTGAAATTTTAACGCACGATCAATACTATCGAATGCAAACATGAATGATCCCAACCGAAATAACGCTCATAAATATTTTGATTATTCAATCACAACTTCTATTATTTAAATTTTTACCAATCGAAGACTTGCTTATGTTGATGTAGCCTATAATAGAAATAAAGAAGAATAATAATTGTTTATTGTTATATTAATCAAAATTCTAGCAAGTGGAATTTAAAAAATACGGATTGTGTAATAATTTATAAAAAAAGATTTGCACAATGATTTTGTAAATCTGTTTGGTTGATTGCGTGATATTCTAACAAAATTGTGATGGGGAAAATAATATACAGAGAGTTTCCTTATCTATACATGGTTGTTCACCACATACGACACGGAGTATTGTAGCTAAACGATTAATTTTTTACAAATTGTAAAATTTCGGTTCGTTGAAGGACTATAAGAGCTACAATTTCAAAATATTTTTACAAGATACAGAGTGTTCCAAATAAGTAAAAAATATTATAGTTGTATTTTTTTAATGGAACACCCTGTATATTATTCTATTTTTAGATTCTACGATTGAAATAAAGGTAAATTTGATTAACGTTTATCACACTTAAAAATTACCGGTTTTGAAATATTTTCAATTTTGTGAAATTGCAGTAAAAAAATTTAGGCTTCGTTTCTCCAAGGATGTCAAAGTTTTTAATACTAAATATTTACTGAAGATTATTTATTGATCACATATTGTGTTGCAATAATAACAATTATACTACCTTATACAGAGTGTCCAAAAATTTATATTAAATAATTACTAGCTTTAAACGGCAAATAACTTGTCTAATTTAAGTGAAACACCCTATATATTTTACGACAATCAGATGCACAATTTAATTGTCTATCAAATTGTTTTATACCATTTTTTAACTATCTCGTAGTAAGTATTCGTAGAAAATGCATTTTTTTATAATTTAGATCTTATTTATCACTATACCCATGGAATATTGACATTTTAGATTATTTTTAAAGATGTAACAAATTTTGAAAGAGTACCAGATACTAATATTGTCGATATAGTTTGTTTATTTCATTAAAAAATAAATAAAAACTGTTTATATATTTTTTGTTAAAGAGGACGAATTAATATGATCCCAGTATTCAAACTACATTAATTGTTTACGTTGATTAATAATAATTGCGTCAAATACTAAAAAACTGAATTTTGTATGTGTATTAGACAGTGTGGAAAAACGAAACACCTTATAAATTTTATTTCATTTTTTGACGAATGCTTGTTTATAACAAAGACGTTTATTTTCATAACTTATTATTATATTGGTTTCTGAGTCAAATCCACATTTATTTAGAATAATTTATTAATTAAAAAATAAATTAAGTATGTAATTAACTAATTTTTGGGCGGAAATAATGGTGGTATATTTAAATGGTATACTCTTTTACAAATATTTAAATAGTTTTATTTTTGTAAACAAATAGGCTTGCAATGTTATTATTTTTACTACCTGTAGGTATATTTTGTACATATGCTGGTTTAAAAAATCTAAAATGTCAATATTTCATGGGTATAGTATTAAATGAGGTCTAAATTATAAGAAAATGCATTTTCTACGAAAACTTGAAGAGATAGGTAAAAAATTGTATAATACAATTTGATAGACAATTAAATTTGTGCATCTGATTCTTGTAAAATATAGAGGATGTTCTATTTAAATTAGACAAATTATTACCGTTTAAAGCTAGTAATTATTTAATATAAATTTTTGGACACTCTGTATAAGGTAGTATAATTTTTATTATTGCAAAACAATATTGGATGAATAAATAATCTTGAAATAATTTTACAAAATTGAAAATATTTCAAAAACGGTAAGGTTGAAGTGTGATAAACCTTAATAAAACTTACCTTTATTTCAATCGTAGCATCTAAAAATAGAATAATATACAGGGTGTTCCATTTAAAAAATTCAACTATAATATTTATTACTTATTTGGGATACTCTGTATCTTGTACAATTATTTTTGATTTGTAACTCTAATAGTCCTTCAACGAACCCAAAACTTTTTTTTGTAAAAATCTAATCGTTTAGCTACAATACTCCGTGTCGTATGTGGTGAACAACCCTTGTTTTGCGCGATCGTATTTAGTTTTTTTTCTCCATTTCTTTAGAAGTTCTTCTCTTAAACCATCCAAAATTGCTCAGAACGTATCTACATTATATAAAAATGCAAAGGAAATAAAAATAAATAAGGCTTTTAGAAGATGGCGCATGCATAAAGGCAAGCTGGGCGCGGATAAATGGTTTCTCTGTACTAAACCTATTTTTAACTTTGCCACAATCTACACATAAAATGTCTTGCTAGATAGAGCTTATACGAGTTTGAATTTAAAAGAAGTTCTTACATAACTACGTCTAGAAAATTTATTACCAGCTTATGGAAAAAGATAACGATATATATACTTATTATTTTACACACAAAATGCCCTAATAGTTTAGCTTTAAGTCTACACACAACGTTTTACCTGTTGCTTTGTATGTCAGGTAAAACGTTGTGTGCAAAAAATGTCGTTTTTGTAAAAATCAAGCTTTAGTCTCGTCTATCTATAACGTTTTTCCTGTCAGCAATTTTCCTGTGTCTATGAATAAAACACCACTTTTTTAAAGTGATAGTATAAAAAATAAGGTCTTTGACCACTTGAATTCAAATGAAATTCACGACTTTGATTGAATAAAAACAAACTGACAAGAAGAAAACAACACAAACAGACCCTGGAACAAATTCACCAAAAAAATACTCTTAAGCCCCTAATATTCATTAAGTTCGATGTTGAATACATCCCAGGGAGTTAAATAAATCACCCCTTAGCATTTAGACATTTATACAAGAGTGAAAGAGTGAGAGAAACACCCTCAAACCCAGTAGCGGGTTCTCAATAAGGGCACATGTGCAAAAAATTATCACTGCAAATATCATTAGTTCTATTTACTCCAAAAACCATTCGTAATAGACTTTTTAAACTTTACTTTCGGTAAAATTTTAACTTTACTTTCATAAAATGACTTAGAGTCAAGTTATTAAAATTATTTAAATCAAAAAAAGACTTAAGTTTTTGCTGAGTCAGCACCTGTGCACATGTAGTCGGTGCACTTGCACCTCAGGATTGGAATTATCAGCGTCAATTGGGACATCACAAATTTCACAAACTAAAAGAATTATATTAGCGTGCAATATTTTAAGACACTAAATTATATTTTTTTAACAATTCATTTACGATTTGGTAGCCTAAAAAGAGTAATTTTTGATCGTGATTGCGTGACAATCCGTTTTTCTAAGGCTCTACACTCCTAAAATGTTGATACACGCGCCGCTACTGCTCCAAGCTCGTCTTCAGTCTTAATCAAAACGTCTGCGAGGTTTCAATTAATAAAATTTGCATCGAGATAGCGGGACGCCGCATAATCCTTTAATAAAGACGAGTTAGTAGGCGAATGAGACCGATAGAGGACGCTAAATACACATTTCTGTTTTGCATAATGACGCCAAGTTTCACCTCCGCGTGGTTCCCCAATTCTACAACTTATAATTTGTCCCTTACCTATAATTTGAGTGTTCAACTTATAGAATGTGTATGCCTTTGACGCCGTTTTTTTTCAATCGTATTGTAGTATGAGCCTATATATTTGTCGGTAATCATGCGTTTCCCAACAGCGAGACAGCATAAAGATATTTTGTAAAATTGTTCTTCAGAGTGGAATTACCCAACTGGCAGTCACGTTTAGAATATATCAAGGTATTGTGAAATTCGACGTCTTACAACTTTTACTACAAATGTTAAGATTATCTTTATTATTTGCAGATCCATTGATACATAAAGAGAAAAAGGTTCCTTACGAATAGATTTAACACTGGAATACTAATCATTCGTAAATTTTACGAAAACTTATTTGGAAACTAAACTAGGCAAAACGAAATAGGGATCGCTTTGATAAATTTCGTTTAAACAAAGAAAATATACTTATTTAAACATATAAACTTAGCAATATATTCCATAGGAATTAAGTTTGAACGTACGTAATGTATTTTTATTACGTTATGAATGCCTACAATATGCATCGAGAACAATGCTAAACAATTTTTATCTTAATTGGCAACTTCTGCACACCGATTTGTCACAGACTGAATGAGGCTCCGAATAATCTCTTGAGAAAAGGCCACGACGATCGAAGACTTTCTTCCAAAGTTTGAAGATCTGGTGCTTGTGGACGGCTTTGTAGTAATCTCTTTAGTAGGTACCAAAGGTGCTCAATAGGATTGAGATCAGGGCTATTAACAGGCCAATCCCTAATTCTGATACTGGGCTCTTCAAGATATCGAGTAACTGCACTTGCAGTATGAGGCCTGGCATTATCCTGTTGTAAGATGAATTCTGGACCATGCTGGATAGCGAATGGAATAATATATGATTCAAGAAACCCATCTCTGTATCGTTCTCTAGAAAGACATGGAAGTCCGTTTACGCCCATTTAAAGTTACACCTCTCCATGTCATGACGGAACCTTCACCAAAAATGAATTGCTTCTCTGACTATTGTGTCCAGATATGTCCAGATGTTCGTTCAGTCTTCTGTACATTTTTCGCCGAGCATCATTATGACTTCGTCGAAAACGGGACTCGTTCGTAAAAAGGACGTGCCTCCATTGATCCACGCCCCAGTGAAGATGTTGTTAAGCATATATCCTTAGTGTCCTACGATGATTAGCAGTTAAATGAGGCACAACAGCTGTTTGTCTTGGTCGAATGTTAACTTCATGCGGCCTATTTCTTACAGTCTGAGTTGGAATTCGAGTTCCTGTGGTGATTGTAAGAAGATTTTGTAGGTTTCTTGCGGTGAGTGTTCTTTCACGCAGAGAGACTTGAACATGATACCGATCTTCCCAAATGAATAGGACAATGCACACTATCCGTTCCGTTTCCCTTCCGTTCCATATCCTTTCCTTCCGTAGATTTTTTTTGTCAAAAAAATGTTATCAACAAACGTCGGGCGCGTTTGGTGTGAAAGCAGTGGGCTGTAGTGATTTGACTGGATTAGACTGAATCTGACGGGACTAGACTGGACTGTGTTGGTGCGAAATAGCCCTAAGAGGAGGCCTGGTGGACAACTGAAAAGGTACAAGGACATTTTCCACGAAAACTTAAAGGGGATTAATATGCCGAATGAGTGGGTGGAAGCAGCTCACAATAGAACTCAATGGAGAAGAATTGTAAACTCAGTTAACAGCGACAACCAAAAAGTAAAGAGGCAATAAAGCAATGAGATTTTTGAATGTCCGGAGTGGTAGGCAGATAACATCACGTATCGGGCTTTTCAGTCACAGAAGAGCTCATAAAAGAATTCGCCTTGCGTGACCATGTTCTGATGTGTGTCGAATACTCGTCAGCGAGTAATGGCAGTATGTATGTATGCATGAAAAGAAAATCGTTCCGTTAAAGACGTTCTCCGAACTGCTCTTTATTTTAAGGACGAATTTATCGAAAAATGTTAAAGTAGTGGATACAAGACTCCTAACACAAACAGAATTAGAAACACGGTCTCAGACATTGTTCCCAATTGATAGCGATGACGAAATACCGTCATCAGATGATTGACGGTATAGTGGCTCAGAAATTGAACAAAAAGATGGCTTCTACAGGGTTGTTCACCACATACGACACGGAGTATTGTAGCTAAACGATTAGATTTTTATAAATTTTAAGTTTTGGGTTTGTTGAAGGACTATTAGAGCTACAATTTAGAAATAATTTTAGAAGATACAGAGTGTCCCAAATAAGTAAAAAATGCTATAGTTGTAATTTTTTAAATGGAACACCCTGTATATTATTCTATTTTTAGATTCTACGATTGAAATAAAGGTAAATTTTATTAAGATTTATCACACTTAAACCTTACCGTTTTTGAAATATTTTCAATTTTGTGAAATTGCAGTAAAAATTTTAAGCCTTCATTTCTCCAAGGGTATCAAAGTTTTTAATACTAAATATTTAATGAAGTTTATTTATTGATCAGTTATTGTGTTGCAATAATAAAAATTATACTACCTTATACAGAGTGTCTAAAGTTTTATTTTAAATAATTACTAGTTTTAAACGGCAATAACTTGTTTAATTTAAATGGAACGCCCTGTATATTTTCGGAAAATCAGATGCATAATTTAATTGTCTATCAAACCGTATTATACCACTTTTTACCTATCCCTTCAAGTTTTCGTAGAAAATGCATTTTCTTATAATTTAGACCTCATTTATATATAAATATACCTATGGAATATTGACATTTTAGATTGTTTTTAAAGTAACAAATGTACAAAATGTACAGGCTAGTAATATTATCGTTTTTGACAAAATGATAATATTACTAGCCCATTTGTATGCAAAAAGAAAACTATATTTAAATCTTCATAAAAGAGTATACCATTAATTAAATATACCACCATTATTTCCGCCCAAATACTAATTAATTACATACTTAATTATGTTCTTGAATAAATTATTCTAAATAAATGTGGATTTGAATCAGAAATCAATATAATAATAAGTTGTAAAAATGAATGTCTCTGTTGTTACAACTAAGCATTTGTCAAAAAATGAAATATCATTTTTAAGGTGTTACTTTTTACCACACTGTCTAATACACATAAAAAATTCAGTTTTTTAGTTTTTGGAGCAATTATTATTAATTAACGCAAACACTCAATTCATGTAGTTTGAATACTGGAATCATATTAATTGGTCCTCTTTAACAAATATTTAAACAGTTTTTTTTTATTTTTTAATGAAATAAACAAACTATATCGACAATATTAGTATCTGTACTCTTTAAAAATTTGGTACATCTTTGAAAATAATCTAAAATGCCAGTATTCCATGGGTATATTGATAAATGAATTTAAAATTACAAGAAAATGCATTTTCTACGGAAACTTGAAGCTATAGGTAAAAAATGGTATAATACAATTTAAGAGACAATTAAATTGTGCATCTGATTCTCATAAAATATACAGGGTGTACCATTTAAATTAAACAAGTTATTGCCGTTTAAAGCTAGTAATTATTTAAAATAAAATTTTAGACACTCTGTATAAGGTAGTATAATTTTTATTATTGCAACACAATAACTGATCAATAAATAAACTTCAGTAAATATTTAGTATTAAAAACTTTGATACCCTTGGAGAAATGAAGCCTTAAAATTTTGACTGCAATTTCACAAAATTGAAAATATTTCAAGAACGGTAATGTTTAAGTGTAATAAACCTTTATCAAATTTACCTTTATTTTAGTCGTAGAAACTAAAAATGTAATAATATACAGGGTGTTCCATTTAAAAAAATACAACTTTGATATTTTTTATTTATTTGGGACACTCTGTATCATGTAAAAATATTTTTAAATTGTAGCTCTAATAGTCCTTCAATGAACCCAAAACTTACAATTTGTAAAAATCTAATCGTTTAGCTACAATACTCCGTGTCGTATGTGGTGAACAACCCTGTATATGTATTTTACGGCATTAACAACATGGCGTGTATAAATGGTTGATTATTTTTAATCATAATATAAAAAGTATGGTGGCAACGGATAAACCTATAACAAGAAAGGAATTTATGATGAAAATTCATGAGCAACGTACAAGATCGTAGCTAGCGCACCGTTTAAGTGTACCAACTTTAGAATGCTGACTTAAATTTCTGATCAGGGATATTTTCGAAATTCCTCTGCAGACAGATTTACTGGAACCCCCAACACTAAAACGCATGTGATTTAACCAGACAAATTTGAAAATCCCATGCAACGATGAGAGTCAAATTTTAAATACCCAGCATATTTCAAACGTACATAAATACGTGTTTTTGTACAATTTAATAACTATTTCCAACAAATTATATAATAAAATTCGACAAAATACCGACAATGAATAAAACCGCAACAATTACATCTATATCAGGAGACTAGGCTTGAAAATTATAGCAGAGCGATTGGTACCAACAGGTACTACGATCCGAACAACAACACTCGCATTTCTGACTTGATATTTTTTCCCGTAATTATTAGTTAGTACCGTAACCTTTGTTCCATTCCCAAATAAGTACCGAATAGAATTGGAAACAGAATTACAAAGAGATAGAAATATATAATTATTTATTTAATGGAATTACCTGAAATATGTTGGATTTTTAATTTATTTTAATGGCCAACAGAACATTTTATGTAGTTTTAATTTTTTTATGTTCATATTTTTATGAGAATTTTATTTGCTTAGAGAACTAGGTAGGCTTTATTACTTTATTACACACAAAGTCATAATCTTTTAATAAAAAATAAATTAGATTTAATTATAATATGAAAATGCAAGAAATTATATACCGGGTGTTGCATCGTCGAACGGGACATAGGAAATCCCATGTAAATTTTAATTGGGTCAATTATTGGCTTCCCTAATTATTTTAGAGAATAATTCTATTTAGGTTTATTGAAGAGCACTAAAACCCACATTCAAAAGAATAACTTTAGATATTTTTGATTAGCTCGTTTATGAGTTATCGCCGATTTCTTCTTAAATATTTCTCCTTTCTTATGGCCCTGTATTTACTTATGAGCACCAGTCAAGGTAAAAGATAACTGTCAAATGAAATTACCATTTCAGAAATTTACCTATTTAGTGCTTTATTATTATTGAAACCTCATTCCTACATCGGAAATCTTAAAGATGTATTTATAATTACAAATTAATATGAATTAAAGTAAAATAAAGTAATCAATTACAAGGTTAATTATAGTATTATTACAATATTCAATAACTTATTAATTTAGGTACTATTAAATTGTTAGAACTTTAGGATTTAAGAAGATGTTCAAATATTCCTCCATCGACTGCTAGACAACAACCAGGCGGTCATAAATTCTCTTCTTACATTCGCTAGTTGGTAAACTGAAATTCTATTGCATTCGGCAGAAATAGCATTTTTTAACTCGTCTAGATTTGGGTATTTTTTATCCTTGTATATCCTGTTTTTTAAAGGGCCCCAGAGAAAGAAATCATTTGGCGAAATATCAGGAGACCCTGCTGGCCAATTTACTGTATGATTTAGGCCAATAACGTTTCCGTTAAAACTATTGTCTAAATATTCCCGAACAGCCAGGGTACTATGTGCCGGGCAGTCATCCATTTGGTACCAAACTTCCTGATTTTCCCTAGCGGCATCATGTAAAGCAGGTAAAATATGATTTTCGAGTAGTTCCAAATAATATTCTGCATTTATATTTCGCGTAAGAAGTAATGGCCCAATAATATTGTGTCCGAATATCCCTGCCCAAACATTTATTTTCTGTGGATATTCCGTCCTTGTTTCGACAAACCTGTGTTGGTTTTCTTTGTTCCAATATCGATAATTTTGAACATTGGGTTCATTATTTAAGGTAAACGTGCATTCGTCAGTGAAACATATGTTTTTTAAAAATTCCCTATCCGTGTTTGCTCTTTCCATCATATATCAAAACAAAACGCCTGCCGCCGTATTTCGTCCCCATCTCGTAGCTCTTGGTGCTTTTCATATTTGAATGAATAGTATTTATGTCGTTTCAAAATTCAAAACGCTGTAGTGTGATCTATTCCTATTTCATCCTCAAGTTTCCTTGTGCTGATCTTTCCATCGTTCTCTACGCATAATAAGTACACACAATAAAACTTCCAAATCGGTATCATTTCTTGCATCTTCTCTTTGTTCCTGCCTTGCTTCACATCTGCAGTTATTTATTAGGGTACCTTTGGTCTCAAATCTCTGGATATTCCTTGCGATTCTATCGGCGATAACTCGTAAACGGGCTAATCAAAAATATCTAAAGTTATTCTTTTGAATGTGGGTTTTAGTGCTCTTCAATAAACCTAAATAGAATTATTCTCTAAAATAATTATGGTAGCCAATAATTGACCCCATTAAAATTTACATGGGATTTCCTATGTCCCGCTGGACGATGCAACACCCGGTATAATTAGGTAATGCTGAGTGAATTTCATAACTGATTTGTTCACTACACGGTATATAGTTACTTACTAGTGAAAATTATTCCTTTATTTATCTCGATTTTTGACAGCGAACTACCGCACGCTGCACAACTAACTATTTTACAGTCTTTTTTGGAATTCGCAATAATATCACCGTCAGTTTAAGTTCTGACACGTTTTCCTTCTAGATTTACTACTTCTAAACAAAAATAATTATAAAGCTTCATTCAGAACCTCGCAATTAGTAGAATAAATTAGAAGTTTCAGTTACACTTCATACATTTCAGTTTACGATCATTCACAATGTCTAAAAAACACAATTAAAATTAATAGAATATCCTAGCAACAGCTTGCGGTATAAGTTGTAGGCATAGAGAAAGCCTAATATTTAGCTTATAAAACAATAAACTTTTGATTTCTAACCACATTTTTCACTTGGCAGATGATAATCAAAGGCCAAAATGATATTCCTCTCCCAAATTTTGAAGTATAATTAGTGGAAAAGTTGAAAATATGTTAACTTTTTCCACTAATTGAAAATTCCTACCACTAATTTTGACGTTCTGAATGCTTATATTCAAATTAGAGGAGCAAACTTCTAAGCTAATTCAAACCACTAATTTATTCAACTAATTGCGAGGTTCTGACTGAAACCAAAATGAAGCTTAAAGCTTAGAAACGCAAAATTTCAAATCAAATTCAAATGTGTCATTTGAAACGTCAAACAGAACATGTCATTATTATTATTATACTGTTTCCTTAATCGGTTTATTCACAGCAAACAACTGTGTTTGTATGAGTACGACATGCATATTTTTTAATACCTGATATAACGCTCAGATCTAGAGCGTTATACTCTCTTCTATATCACAAGTCACCGCTCTGTTATTTTTTTGCTGTTGTAAACTGTTATTAATAAATAACAGTTCAAAATAGCAGATTGTTAAATAACAACTCATTTCTAATTTTAATTGCTTCTAAATCTGTTACTGCTGGTATTTTACATGGAATCTCTTGCAAACTGTTATTAATAACTAACAGTTCTAAATACCAGATTATTAAATAACAACTCGTTACTAATTTTGATCGGTTTTAATAGTTTAAATCTGTTATTGTTAGTTTTTTTAAATAGCAACTCTTGTAAACTGTTATTAATAAATAACATTTTCAAAAACAGACCGTCAAATAACAGCTCGTCGTTTTTAATTTTGATTGTTTTTAAATCTGTTATTGTTCTGTTCTAAATTGCAACTGTTGCGCACTGTTATTTCTCAATAACAGTTCTACCATAACAGATATAATGTTTTTATATCAGCTAATGTTTTTTTTTTCTTTTCAGGTGATCCTAGTGGAGTAGTTTGTCCCCCAGGGACCTTCAAATGTCCAGAGGGTAAATGCATACCATCGTTATGGGTGTGCAACTACCAGAAAGATTGCGAGAAAGGAGAGGATGAGTTCCAGCAGTGTTGTAAGTACTATTTTCAATGAAATACCGAAAAAAAACTTTCAGTTTTGGTATTTTAAATCCTATACGTGTTTTTTCAGCACCTCCTGACTGTGAACCTGGACAACTCACCTGCAGGCAGTATATCTTTAACAAAACATACTGTATACCACCTCACTATAGGTGTGACATGAACGTGGATTGTATAGACGGTTCAGATGAGTCAGAGTGCAGTAAGTTTAATTTTTATGTATTTCTTATTATAGGTCAGCAATGTGGTTCTGTCCTAAAATGCAACTGTGGCAAACTGTTATTTCTAAATAACAGTTCTTGTCTTTAATTTTTCATTGGCGTCTTATTACCATGTGATAGAATGAAAACAACGTCCTACTAGTTTGAACTTTACTATATCTATACAGGGTTTTTCTTAAATGCAAAGATTTATCTTTTTACACTTTTAAAGAAAATTGAAAAGAAGTTATTTAACGTTACAAATTAAAAAAAAAATGATGATTTCTTAAATGCATTGCCAACCAAATGAGCAAAATCAGAATGGCCAACTATTTCAATCATTGTGGATCACAGCGTACAAAAAATTAGAAAATCTGTGTCTTTATATTTTCAATGTAACCTTTAAAAAAGAGTAGAATGTAAGGCATGGTGCAAAACATCGAGTCCAGATACTGTTCAGTTAGCGAAATGAAGTGTGAAGATATCAATTTTCTCGGTAGATAACCACGGAAGAAAGTCGTCAGGATATATGCACCGTAGAAAACAAGAAGCGATATATAGAGTCAAACGAGGTCAGAATACATAGAGTCCGAAAAGAAAAAAATTGCTCTGGTGCGAGTCGGACTCGCGCACGAAGGGTTCCGTACATAGACTTAAAATAAAATATAGACTACACTATTTACATCTCAACGCGGACAAACAACCTTTTTTGTACACATGTTTACTTCTGGGTACAGTCGACCGAGCCTTTCTCATCCGCCTATGTTGTCACGTCTTTAATATTATCAATATTTTTTTTCTTGTTATACACATATATTGAGATATTAATACTACAGTTTAATAAAGTAGGTTTTAATATTCCATAGATGTATTAAATAGTCCTTATACTACTAAATTATAAGTCGGATACTGTTTAATAAGGATAAGTTCTTTACAATATGACAACACCGATTAGAGGCGAGGGAGACTATTCATTCATTTATTACCTTGTAGTACGTGTCGGACGTGTGCGGCAAAGCTTTGTTGCCGCTATCTCCCCTGTTGTATTAACGCATTTTCTTAGCTTGTAGTCCTTAAGTGTTTATTTTATTGACTTTTTCTGTTCAAGAACTATAAAATATGGTTCACCAGTGCCAAATTTGCAAGAAATTTGACTTAAATAATCCATTTAAGTCTTGAAACGACTTTCGACCGGCAGGCAACTCTCAATTTACCCATTAGGAGTCAGTGGCGCTGTTGTAGAAAGGCGCTTATTTAGATAATATTTTAGTAAAATGTAAAATCTGATTTTTTTCTCTTACATTACATTATTTACTTACTTACATTGTAACAAAATCTTAATTATAACCCTGTTAATAAATAATAATGTTTTTATTAAAAATATATTCCGGTTTATTCTAAAATTATCTTCAGAATCTAAAATAACATACAAGAATTTTAAAATGATATTACATTATGAAACAATATTTTTTTATACTGGGTCAGTCAAAAAAGTGGCTCACCCCTATAACTTTTTTTTATTTTTTTCAGATAAAAAACAGATTTGTATGTTAGTAGGTATATGACATAAATTAGATTTATATTCAATTGTTTTTGGTCTTTCCTGTTTCACCGAAATGATTACATCTTTTGATTTTTAAAGGCACCCTCGGTATATTGCTACTTTATTCGATAAAAAATGACACTCTAAATAGAATGACTATCATATGTCAACTTTTGACATTGTCGCTTAAAAACATATCCTATTTTAAATTTCAATCCAGTTTTTTTCAATCCACTAAGTTTTAATCAGCCTTAGAAAAATAGTTTTGATCGTCTAATAGGTTTCGTGTCTTGTCTAGGCCGGTTAAAAGATGTAGAAATCGTATTTTTAATCATACATATGTCAATTTTTTCAAATGGAACAAGGGTGACTCATTAGCATATTTGGAAAAAGCATTTTTTTATGAATATATTGATACCACACACTTGGTATTTCGAGTCAAATTGTCGTTATGAAGCGCGTGTTACAATTACAATTAAACCATATGCGAAAATGTCAAAAGTTGACATATGATATGTCATTCTATTCAGAGTGTCATTTTCTATCGAATAAAGTAGAAATATACCGAGGGTGCCGTTTAAAAATTAAAAGTTATAGTCATTTCCGGTGACACAGGAAGTGACCAAAAACAATTGAATGCGTCAATCAATCCTAATTTATTTCATATACTAACATACTAAATCTTGTTTTTTTATTTGAAAATATAAAAAAATTATGGGGATGAGCCACTTTTGAGCCGCACCCGGTATAATAAAGACAGTACCGAGTTAAATAAATGTAGTTTTTATTTTATCCACTTCCTATCACCTTCCTTGCTTTAATGGAACAGATTTATGTTTTCTCTAATTTACATAATAAGACATCACTTAACTAGAAAAAAAATTACAACAATCATTTTTTTTTCTCTCCCTGTCGCCGATTCTATTATATCTGTGGAATAGATCCGGTTTTGATTAATATTAGGGGTTGTAAATGTTTGACTAAAATTAATAATTTATTATTAATTTCAAAAATTACGTAATTTCGATTATAAAATTTCTTCTATAACGTGTATTTTATTATGTTTATCCTTTTCGGACTCTAAGACGTTTTTTCTAAACTTTTATGTAAAAAACCTGTCCTAAATCTTAATAAAATATAAAAACGTTTAAATACGATATATTTTTAATTTACTTATAGCTTCATTAAAATAAAAAAATTACCCGGCTATGATACGGAGAGTTCAGGTGTACTTGAGAAACGAAAGACAGTGTTTGTTTCTCGGCAGAGTCGTCAGGGAACGACCGTTACGACAGAGACAACCTATCTATCGCTCGTGTCGCACTCGTTATAACCTAAAACAATAACACAACAATAACAAGACAGTGTCTGACCGCATGTTCCAGCTATTTATGAATGAGATGCTCAGTCTATATTTTATTTTAAGTCTATGGTTCCGTACCATTCATTATCTATACAACATTAGAGACTATATATTATTATAAACTTTTTTCCGATTTAGCTAAAAGTTTGAATGCGCGTATAAGTAATTTAAAAAAAATGAAGAAATACATTACTAAAAGTTGTATTAATCAATAACAATTATGTAAAAAGTAAAAATAAATATGTAAAAATAAAAAAAACGATTAAAAAAAGTCGCCTTGACTAGGATTCGAACCTGCCTTACCACGGCTTCAACGTCATAGCAGCGTAAAGTCCTAACGCTTGAACCACGCGGCCATCGAGGACTTGAAAAATTCTATGTAAAATTCTTACTTAAAAGATCATGTTTAGTGCAAGTACTTATTTATAAACATTTATTTAATTCTGTTTTTAGTATTTGTTCTTATAGCGGCAACATAAATACATTATCTGTAAAAATTTCAACTGTCTAGCTATAACGGTTCGTAAGATAGACCTTTGTGACAGACGGACGGACGGACCGACAGCGAAGTCTTAGTAATAGGGTTCCCGTTTTTACCCTTGGGTACGGAACCCTAAAAAGAGTCCGAGTTAAAAAAAAATATTTATCAGTGAATGATAATGGACATTATAAGGAAACTGTAGGTCACACAACGCTCAATGGAACGAAATATGCTGGGAATAACCAAGAAAGACCGTAAAAGAATTTTTTGAAACATTCAGGTAGTTTGTTATAAAATTTGATAAACCAAATACATATGTGAGGAAAACTCCACAATACCTGATAATAATATATTAACTATTATATGATCCACACACAATATACCATTGTCACAGACTTCCTAGATTAACGCTAATAGTATTTTCCATATAAATTTACTATTTAGCAACTTTGTATCTCTACAAAAGACATCGACTAGCTGACTCTATACCTTTGGACCTCGTTGATCAAAGATGTGTATATATCTCTATCGTATGGATTTATAGGATACCGTTAGGGATCATTCCGATTTTCTATAAAAAATGCATGAAGCCAAGTCAACTGAAATTACCCCTGTTTCTAGAGTACAGGAAAATGTGATACAATTTTTTTAGTCATATTATATACAGGGTGTTAATGATATACTAATATTTAAGGGAGTGGTTTTTGGACCTATTCTAAGAAAACGTTCATATGAATGTATCCTAAACATTTTAACTTTACTAACATACAGGGTGATCAAATTTTCTATTTTTTTATAATAACTCAGATGTTGTTATAGATATCTTTATGAATCTTGATACAACACGTATTCTATGCCTCAAAATGCTTGTTTTGATATTGAATAATTTGATAAAAAGCTAAAAAAATGCAAATTCTAGCTAAATTTTTATTTATATATAATAGCTCTAAAAGCTTAAAAGGCTCATGGCTTGATTGGTTATCTTTCTCCATTTGTTTCTGTCTTTCGCCATTATTCTCCACCCACCCACTCTTATCCTTCTCAAGTCCTCTTCTACATCCTTTTTCCATCTGATTCTCGGTCTACCCCTCCTTCTCTTTCCACCTATTTTGCGTTTCATTATCATACTAGGAATTCTTGCTTCGGCCATTCTTTCAATGTGTCCCAGTCATCTCAGTCTTTGTGCTCTTGCTACTCCCGTTATATTGCTACGATATAATTGCTTTAATTCTTCATGTGGTCTATCTTCTTTCCGCCAAAAATCTTCCTCAGTATTTTTCTTTCCCAAATCTCTAGCCTCAAACTTTCCGTTGCATTAAACGTCCAGGCTTCACATGCATACAGCGCTATTGGTCGTATCATTGTTTTTTGCGCTTGATTTTCTAGTCTTTTGGTCACCGATATCAGCTCTTTCCGATCTCTTGCTAAGATAACTAAATCATCGGTAAAGGCTAAGCATTGGTGTCTTTTTGTATACAGAAGGCCCTCTCTGTTGATTCCCGCATCTTTTATAACTTTTTCTAATACTACACTAAACAGTACTGGAGATAGTGGACCCCCCTGTCTTAATCCGTCCCTAATTATAAATTTTTCCGTTGTTTTCTTGTTTACTTTGACTTCATTTACTGTCTCTTGGAGTGTCAATTTTATAATCTTGGTCAGTTTCTTGTTAACCCCTAATTCTGTTAATGCTCTAAACACCTCCGTCCTTTTAATTTTGTCATATGCCTGCTGAAAGTCGATAAATAGGAGTCTGTTTTCCGTATTCATAACTCTCCGCTTGTATTTCTCTAAGGGCAAATATTTGGTCAAAGGTACTTCTTCCTTTTCTAAATCCACATTGGTACTCTCCAATTTTCTCATCAACCTCCTCGGAGGAAATTTTCACTTACATATTCTAAATTTTGACCGAATTCTGTGGACAGAACGAACTGAGAATAAACAACACATATTTTCCCCATAAAGAACAACACAAATACACCTTCTATGACAATAGAAACAATAAATCAATAATCGATTATATCATCACCAATCGAAGTTTCTTACCTCAACTAATAATAGACATAAGAGTCTTATCCTCAGCCAACATTGGAACAGATCATAAACTTGTGCTAGGAAAGATACGAATAGGTGCGCCGCTATCCAAAAAAAGACCATCGATAAAAACTGAAAAATTCAATATAGAATCCCTCAACCACGAAAGCACTAAACTTTATTCAAACAGATGCCAAACACATGTCACTCTTAACCCCATAGCACAGTTTGATACTCCTAACACAGCTTGGAACAAACTGTAAGAAAACATCTGCACAGGTGCTAAAGAAGCTTTAGGAACACGTACTGTATCACACAATAGAAGACCGAACATTAAACCTTGGTTTACATTAGAGGTCAAGAACATTACAAGGGAAAAGAAGGAAAAATACTTACAATACAAGAAATCTCAAACACCGGAGAACCGAAATATCTATACCGAAATAAGGAACAGGACTAATAATAGAGTACGAGAAATTAAAGAAGAATATTGGCAGCGATTTAGTAGCGAAATGGAGGCGGATATGTACGGAGCACAAAAACGTATTTGAAAGATGTTGAGGGGTTTGAAACGAGAAACAAATGAAACAATACAACTAAGAACAATTGCAGAAGATATGTGGGAAAAATATTTCAGAGACTTATACGCAGAAACAGATGAACCAATGGAAGCACAAGAGACAAGCCAAAGAGATAATACAGAAGACCATGCGCAAATCACTTACAAGCAAGTAGAAGAGATAATAAGGAAACTTAAAAATAGAAAATCTCCTAATCAAGATAAAATACCAAACGAGCTAATAAAAAACGCAGGCATGGCTATCATAGAGGAATACACAAAACTGTTTAACATTATATTACAACATAAGAAAATACCAGAAGAATGGAAACAAAGTATAACAATACCCATTTTTAAAAAGGGAGATAAAACAGACCCAGCAAACTATAGAGGAATAACATTACTGAGCACCTCGCTAAAACTTCTGACTAAGATCATTGCGGACAAAATCTCCTCAATAGTGCCAATAAGCGAGGAACAACAAGGATTCCGAAGAAACCGATCAACTACCGATGCACTATTCATACTCAGGCAACTAGTTGAAAAATCCTTAGAATATAACTCTCCAGCCTATCTATGTTTTATAGATTTAACAAAGGCCTTTGATAGAGTCCAACTAAAAGACATCATCACCATCTTCTAAAGCAGTACTGTCTCGAAAGAACTTACAGAACTTATCAAGGACTTAAACACAAACACAACAACCCAAATAAGAACAAACTTTACCTTAACGCATCTTCGAACTACAACTGGTATTCGCCAAGGCGACAGTCTCAGCCCTCTGTTATTCAACACAATCATTGATCAAGTAATAAAAACCGTCAAGAATACTGGATTAGGATATCGAATGGGAATGCATAAAGTAAACATATTATGCTATGCCGATGACGCAGTACTTATTGCAGAGTCAGAAGACGACCTCCAAAGAATGCTACAAGCTTTTAACAGACAGGCAGAAAAACTTAACATGCAAATTTCCACAAATAAGACCAAATGCATGACCATTACAAAGGAGCCTCTACGGTGCAAATTGATAATAAAAAACAAAACTATTGATCAGATAATGTCATTCGAATACCTCGGATGCAAAATTACAAGCTCAGGATTTCTGGAAGAAGAAGTAAGGAAACAAGCCAATAAAGCTGCCGCAATATCAGGACATCTTAAATATCCCATATAGAGAAACAAACATTTGAGTACAGAATGTAAGTCAAGAATATACAAAACCTGCATACGACCAGTGATGACATATGGTGCGGAAACCAGAGCTGAAACATCATTAACAAAGAGAATCCTACGAACTAATGAAATGAAGACCTTAAGAATGATAACTGGATACACATTGAGGCACATAATAATTCAAAATAACACACCCCATGGCAGAAGACCTACTGGACGACCACCTAAACGTAGGCAAGACAGTTGGCAGTCAACCTCGCAGGAGTTGCTTAGACGAGGAGGAAACCGGAACTAAACAGGCGATACGCCTTCTAAAAGAAGAAGAAGAAGAAGGAGAAGATATTCTAAATTTGCGTTCAACTGATATATTAGTCAAATATCTCAAAATTTTTAATATTACTCTATATTTACTTATTTTTCTATTCCCCAGACCTTTGATACACGATTACAAAAACTGTTTTAGCGATATTAACCCTTCTCGTAAACAACGTCAAAAAACACACCATAATTTCCACGATAGCATTTTCCGCATGGCACGATAAAAGCCTTCATCTAATTCGCTCTAAACTCTAATCCTACCCACCCGTCCCCTACTTCTGGTCCCTCATAACCCCAGTTTCCCCAGTTTTTTTAATTTCTTCCTTTTGTCGGGGCTTTTAATCGCTTATTCTTGCCTCGGATTGGTCGGGAAAGAGGTTTTTGTGACTGTTAAAATGTCAGAGATGGTCTCTGGAAATAACCAGATAATTTATAGAATTCGTTTTGAATAAGAGCTAAAGTTTCTTTACAGGAGACGCCTACGAGTTTTCTTATGCGAGTTTGATTGTAATTAAGTTGTTTAAGGATTGAATTTATATACCTTGATAAAGTCTTTAACTATAAACGACTTAGTAGGGGAGCCTAAGGGGGTATTTTGGGATTTCTTCCGGTAGAAATCTTGCACCCTGTTAAGTACCCCCACCATTGTATTTGTATTTGACTAAGAGTGGGTCCCATAGGGGACCCTCCACTGAGGCCGCGAGGGCCTATTGTGGCTCTAATCCAATATCACAACCCCCACCATACATGAACCTTTTATGGGTGGTGCCTGTAGGGGAGCCGATCAAAGTAGGTCAGGTGAGTCAATTACATGTTCCTACAGAGATTACTATGGTTCTACAGAGGCTCTCCATCCATCAGTAGCTCTCCATCCTTGACATCAGCCGTACCAGTGATATGGTATTCTGGCGTTTTTCCATTTTCCCCACAGAATCTGTTAGAATTAGAAATCCCGTGACAATCCGAAGATTGTTTTACTTAAATAAAGGAATATCTTTGATTTTTCTCGGTCGTAAGTCCTGAGGAACTTTATCGAGTTTCTTAGACCGTTGGAGGACACCCATTCCATGTTACGGATGGAGTCTTACAGGTTCTGTTCCGCTTTCAGTTGGTTCCCGCTTGGAAAACAGAACGGTTCTGGTCCACTTAGTGGACTATTCGCTCCTTTTCTAGCTAGCTTATTTGTATTTTCATTGCCTTATATCCCTTGGTGAGCAGGCACCAAGAATAGAAGGATTTTATTTTCTTTGCCTAATTTGTATAGCTTCTCTAGGCATTCTTTAACCAACTTCGAATTGATGGTTACTAAGTTGATCGCGGTTAGTGCTGCTTGACTATCGGATAAGATCGTTATTTCCTGTTTTCGATAGTTCCTATCTAAGATAAATTGTACGCATCTTTCGATAGCGTAGATTTCTGCCTGAAGGATACTGGGGTAGGTGCCCATTGGTTCGGAGTATTAAGTTTTCGGCCAAATACTCCTATCCCTCTCCCTGCTTTGATTTTGGAAGCATCAGTATACCACGTTATGGTATGTATATTCTTGGTATGTCATCTACTGGGAATTGGAGAAGTGGAATTTTCTTTTTGAGGGTGTTCCAAGTCTGACCTGATAATTCTCCCAGTACTGTTTCTGTCAATGACCATTCTAATCATTGGTCGCATTGGCATAACATTTTTAGTTCATAGCATTTTAATAACATTTTATAGTTCCCTGCTAAATCTTGTACACATTACCGTCATTAATTTAATAATGATATTTTTTTGTTCTTTAGCGTACAGGAAATGTCAGCAAGACGACTTCCATTGCGGACCCAAAACTTCCGACCCGTGCATACCAAAAGAGAAAAAATGTGATGGCTATCTGGATTGCAGAAGCGGGAAAGACGAACAAAACTGTCCGGGAATTTCTTGTAGATTGGATCAATTCAGATGCTCCAACGGCCAAAGGTAAGAATCTAGGGATGAACAAATGCAAGACCAAGAGTCCCTAAATCTTGGTCTTGCAGTTACTAAGTAGTCTTAGTCTTGGTTTTGCAGTGTGCAGTCTTGTTCTTAGTCTTGTTGAAAGATCCTTGCAAGTCTTGCATTTTTTAACAACTTTTTACTAGATGTCCATTTTCTACATAGAAAATATTTAAATAAATACTATACGATCGAAAAAATCGCTCGCTGGAAAATGATGATGCATGATAACATAATTTTATATATCAAATTTCTTACAGTGTGTAAAAGCCTCCATCACAACAAGTCAAGAGTGCCACATCATGGATTATTGAGCGATCCCTTCCTAACAAATACAATAGTTAGGCATGGATGTGTTTTGGCGCCTCTCCTAGTCAACATATTCATGGCAGCACTCTCCATTATAGTGGACAGCAAACTGCAGGAGAGGGGGTTGGACATTAGATACAGATACGACGGCGCGCGGCGCGGCGGTCTGTTCAACATAAAAAGACTCAGGGCAAAAACACGTACAAAAATCATGACAAAACTTCAATACGGTGATGTCTGCTCTCTAGTTGCAAAAACATTACAGCAATTAAAAGAAATGTTGAACACATATACCTGGGCATACGAGGCTTTGGGCCTTAAGCCGAACATCGACGAAACTAAAATCATGTGCACTCCCCCGGAAGATCACAACAATGCTATAAAAATCGGAAAAGAACTATTAGAATATGTATCGGAATTAGATTACCTCGGTGCGGCAGTTTGATTTTGGGAAAGGCCAATATCGACTCTGAAATTCAGCACAGGATTAGCAGCGCCTCAAGAGCATTCTCGAAATTAAAAGACAGGGTTTTCCACAATCATGACTTGAGCACAAAAACGAAATTTACAGTGTACCGAGCAATAATAATCCGCACCATGTTATATGGAAGCGAAACCTGGGTGCCGTACCGCCGAATGAACGCATTAAACAAGTTGCAACAGAAACACCTTAGACAACTCTTAAGAATCCGGTGTCATGTCTCAAACCGATACGTTTGAGACATGATAGAACCATTTGTGTTCCTGGAAACGTTCCATCCTTTTTTAATCTTTCTAAGTGTTAATTTTTATACTTTTTTATACTTCTAGGTGTATCGAGGCATCCCAAAAGTGCGACCACAAAAACGATTGCGGTGACAACTCCGACGAACAGGGTTGCAACTTCCCTGTCTGTCACGGAGTCCAATTCAGGTGTGCCAACGCCCTGTGCATCCCCGGGGCATTCCGATGTGACGGTTACCAAGACTGCTCAGACGGGAGTGACGAAGTCAACTGTACCGCCATAGCATGTCCCGATAACAAGTTCCTATGCCCCAAGGGTACTCCCCAGGGTACTTACAAGTGCATCCCCAAAAGCAAGCTTTGCGATGGGAAGCATGACTGCGAAGATCATGCCGATGAGGAAGCGGCCTGTTCTAAACTGGCCTGTCCTTTGTTGAGGTGCGAGTACAAGTGCCAAGCTTCGTTGACAGGTAACTGATATTGTTTTTCTTTAATACTATATACTAATATAATATTTTCTTTATTTCAGGAGGACAATGCTATTGTCCAGATGGAAAGATCCTTGCACCCGACAACCGCACATGCGCCGATCGTGACGAGTGTTCCTTGTGGGGATACTGCGACCAACTGTGCACCAACACACCCGGAAGTTACAGCTGTTCCTGTGCTTCCGGTTACGCTCTCAAAGACAAGAACCGTTGCGTTGCCACGGAGTCCAACATGATGGAGTTGTATTTTGCGCACGACAAGAGCATTTTTGTCATGAACCCGACCGGTACAAACGTGAAAATTGTGGTTAATACTACGGGAGCTAGTGGGTTGGATTACCACTACAATCAGAACGCTTTGTATTGGTCTGATGTGAAAACAAAGAGGGTGAGTTGTTTGTTTATTTTTTTAAATGGAACCCCTGTATATTATTGCATGTTTCGGTTCTTCCTTCAATTCTAAGCAAAAATTGAAATACAAACAATGTACCTCATACCAACCGTTCTTTAGTTGGCATGGTGTTCTTATTTTGTTATGATTTATAACTTATAAAAGGACAAAATATATTATTAAACGATTCTTTACAATTTGCATTACACAAACCAAAACTTAAAAAAAATAATATCATTACATACACTATAAGTTATTTTAGAAGATGTTCAAAAAATCCGCCATTGTTTTGAGTATCTAAATGCATGTTTTTAAAACTGAATTTCTAGCTATTCTCACAGAACGACCGGTCGACTTAATTAAACTTCTCCTGTATCGCCTCTTCGAGTGCCTCTCTTAATTCATAAGTTCTTTTGTAAACCTTGTTTTTAACCATACCGCATAAAAAAAAGTTGAAATGAATAGGTCAGGTGATGAATTTAACTTTTCTAACATGTCTTGAAAACCGTTCTCTAAAAAACGTAAGTAATGTTCACCGGTCAAAGTATCCTCGAAACTGTATGGCCAAGAAAAGTTGAATCAATAATCCTACAAGCTTTTCTTCATTTGAAAAATTCATATTTACAATTTTTGTTTATTTTAATTTACAAAGTTTGGATGTGACAGTTTCACATTTCTGAGAGCAACGACGATTGAGCTTGTTTCCATGGCTAACTAAGTGAAATTAGTCAAGAAAGATAAGAATTGGCTATAACTCAGTAATTTTGTGAAAAACACATATTATTGCTTGTATCACTGAAAAGCTTAAAAAATGGAACTAGGGAAAATTTTTAAAATAGCCAAATTTTTTTTTTCGAAATATCTAGTAAGCCATGAACTTTTAAAAATCTGAAAGGCGCATATTTATGACCCCACAAAACTGCATATTCTTTTCCCATTTAATAGATTCTCTATCTTCAGTTGTTTCCGAGATACCCATAGAGAACATCGTAGGAAACTCACTCTGTATATGTAAAATATAAAAGACAACCTCGTAACTATTTCCAGTTCACAATATTTGATTGTAATTCGTCTTAAAGAAATAAACATCAAACTTTTCTTTCTTAGATCCATTCTCATCCACTGAAAGGAACCAGCACATTTGATCCAATAGACCGCGACATCGTACTACCCGGTACTTGGCTACCGGTAGCCATAGCAGTCGACTGGGTAGGCGACAAACTCTACGTAGCAGACGCGGTAGGCCAAAAAATCGACGTCTTCGAGCTCCACGCCTCCCGAGACCAAAGCAGGTGGCACGCCATAGTCCTTAGCGCCAACCTAACCAACCCAGCTGACATAGCCCTCGATCCAACAGTTGGCTACATGTTCATAGCTGACAGTTCCCAAGTTCTCAGAGCCAACATGGATGGAACGAATTCTCTATCAATCGTTTCCGAAGCCGCCTACAAAGCTTCCGGTGTAGCAGTGGATATAATCGCTAGAAGAGTGTTTTGGTGTGATTCTCTTTTGGACTACATTGAAACGGTAGACTACGATGGACAAAAAAGGTTCCTGGTCGTTCGAGGACAGCAAGTTCCGAGTCCAGCAAGATTGGCTTTGTTCGAGAACAGGATATATTGGACGGACAGTACCAAGCAGGGAGTGATGTCGGTGGATAAGTTTGAGAGTACCAGTATTCAGTCGATTTACCGTATGAGGGATATAAGGGATCCTAAAGGGATTAAAGCGGTTCATCCGTTGAATCAGAGGTACGTGAGGAATCCTTGTGGAAATAATAATGGCGGATGTCAGCATATGTGTATTGTGACGCAGACGGAGGTCATCAAGGGAACTCTTCCTCCAATTTTAGGTTAGTATTTCGTATTAGTTGAATACAGTCAGATTAAATACAGAGACTTATAAAATTGAGAGAATATATAAAACTCAGAGATACACTCAGATTAAAGTAGTTATTAAGTTTTTTTAGCAAGCTGGATCAACTTTAATTAGTAAACTCAGTTTTTTATAAACTTTAGTATTTAGCATAATTATTTTAATATTTGGCATAATAATATAATTAATTATATATAAAAATTCATGAAAATAGGGCTAAAAATAACAAAAATATAACATTTTTATTTGACCAAAAATTTATCTTCTAAAAAAAATTCTAAAAAAAGGTAGCTTTAAGCTTATAACGGAACAAAAATATAAAAAACCTCGAAATATTCTTATGGATTAAAAGTTAGCTGTCTAGCCGCTACGGGTAACTGACTTACGAGTCGACAAAAGATGGAAAACTAGAATTAATCGATTTGATATTGTCTGATATTATTTTTTACGAATGTAAGAACAATAATTCAAAGTTTATGACTTATTGCTAGTCAAACTTCTATAGTTTCAACAGTGACTCGCTCACTAATCTATGGTATATTTTTGAATTTTCAGGTTACAGATGCGCCTGTAACATCGGTTATAGACTAATGTCCGACCAACTGCACTGCGACCTAGTCGAAGACTTTTTGATGTATTCCCAACAAAGATTCATCAAAGGCAAGGTGCTGGAACCTGTAGTAGAAGGTTTCAGTGACGCTATTTTACCAGTTGTATCCAGAAGAGCTAGGTAATATTTTTAATGTTTATAGGAATTTTATGTTTTATTTTTATCTATAAAATCGCCCGCTGAAGTTTGGTGTACTATTTTTTTACACCCTCTATAAGTTTTAAATTTTAATCAAGTTATTTTGTTCTCTAGATTCGTGGGTCTGGACTTCGACGCTAGCGAGGAACAAATCTACTACTCGGACGTCCTTCAAGACGTCATTTACCGCGTCCATCGCAATGGAGAATCAAAGGAAATCGTCCTGGCCTCCCAAAACGAAGGAGTTGAAGGCCTTGCCGTAGATTGGGCTGCCAAAAACCTCTATTACATCGATTCCAGAAAAGGAACCCTTAACGTCCTGTCAACTAGAAACGTCACTTACCGGAGAACCCTCTTGAAGAACCTGAAACGACCCAGAGCGATAGTAGTGCATCCAAACAAAGGCTTTCTGTTTTTCTCCGAGTGGGATAGGCCCGCTAATATTTCCAGAGTTCTGACAGACGGAACTAACCTTACCGTGTTTAAGAATCTCACTCTTGGATGGCCTAATGGGCTGTCTATCGATTTTAGAACGGACAGGTTGTATTGGTGCGATGCCTTGATCGATCACGTGCAGCATTCGAATTTGGATGGGAGTGATGTGAGGACTGTGAACTCCAGGCTGATCAGGCATCCTTTCAGGTAAGAATATCTCCTTGTTTGAAGAAAAGTATGTTGGATTAAATATTTTACGGAAAAAACTACGGAATTTTCTACGGAAATTACGGAAAGTTATCTTCGTGTTGACTTGGATCAAGTTTATACTTGGATGATGCCATAATATGTATGTTTATATGGATCTTGTGACTCTGGACGTGAACACTTGTACGCTGTTTCTATCGTATCTATCGTTTTATCCTGCCGACGCGACAGTTGCTACAACAGATGCAGCGTACAAGTAACAGGCGCACAGCATATAGTTAATAAGGTATCATCCAAGTGTACCTGATGCAAATACACTTGGATGCTGCATCAAATTTGGTACAAATGTACCACTGCGGCAACACTGTTTTCTAGAATATAATCGGCACGGACACGATCCCCGTTGTCCACTCGGTGTAACATATATTGAAGGCCCGGACGTGGCCCGGTGTCTACTGCACGGAACGTGCCCGGCTCGGGTACGGCCCGGTGTACCATGAATCAGCCTTTTTATGCCTTTTTGCGTTAGCTAAAAAAACTATTCGAAATTTATAAATAATTATGTAAAAATATAAAATGAAAAGTTGATAACAAAATTAATAAACAATCAATTAAATTTAAAACAACTACAACAAAATCAAAAGTTTCAGCTGTATAATCTGTATAATTGGCTTTATTAGTTTATTTAATTATTTTTAAATGAACATTTTTTGGTAAAATAAAGTACTAATTCACCACAATACACCAAAACCTTTTAAAATATAACATACCTAGTGTACACAAGCATAAAAAGGTCTTAACCCCTGCAAGTGCGCTAATTTCCATTAAACACTTTACTTTTAACACTGGACGCGCGTTTCGTCAACCAGCTTAGCATCATCAGTAGATGATGAAAACTGATGCTTAGCTTCAAATTTATGGTTAGCATCCAGTGTTAAAAGCAAAGTATTCAAAATAAAGCCAATAAGTATGGATATGACACTGTCCTCTCACATTGTCACATTGTCGACGACATTCAAACATAAAATTAATTATTTTTCCAGCATCGTCATCTACAACGATTACATGTACATCACCGACTGGCGCCTGGATGCAATAATCCGCCTTCACAAGCTTACCGGTGAAGGCGAAGAGGTCCTGGTTCGAGAACCCCAAACCAATCGACTGTACGGCGTGAAAATCTACTCGAAAAACGAACAGAACGTTACGGAAAACTACCCTTGCCACTCTCTGGGAAGTCCCTGCTCCAAACTGTGTTTCGCCATTCCGACGGAAGATGGCAGTAAGTTACAGGCCAGGTGCGGCTGTCCATATGGTGAAAGGCTTGGAGAGGACGGGACTAGTTGTTTGGACGACCCTAGTCACGAACCGCCGGTACAGGCTTGTCCGAATAGTTGGGACTTTACCTGTAACAATCAGCGATGCATTCCAAAGTCTTGGGTTTGTGATGGGGACGATGACTGTTTGGACAATAGTGACGAAGAACAGAATTGTACTAGTAAGTCTTTATACAGTATACTATAAGTCTTTAAATATATCTAGTCGCTCTTTACAAATGCGATAGAAATATTCGTTGGTTTGTTCAAAGGTTTGTTCAGATTAGTAATCAATGACATCTAATAGATGCCATTTCTAGTAATCGTATTTTAAGGTGTAAAGATTTGTTCTAAGTGCGGGTTTACGTGCATCCGTCATGTGTCATCTGTCGTCGATTTTACATAATTTTATTTGGCAAAACTATTCCAACTGACTTCAGAAAAACGATAACTCTTAAATATTTCTTTATTTCTTTAGAACCAACATGTAGTGCACAAGAGTTCCAGTGCAAATCAGGCAGATGCATTCCTCTAACTTTCAAATGCGACGCTGAAAACGATTGCGGTGACTTCAGTGATGAAACAGGCTGTGTGAACGTTACTTGTAGTGCCACTCAGTTCCACTGTGATAACGGAAGATGCATACCCAACAGGTATAACTCATTTTACTTGTTTTGTCTTGCTCACCATGAAGGTTTTATAATAAAAATATCTTGGTTATAGTTGGAAATGTGACTCAGAAAATGACTGCGGTGATGGTAGCGACGAGGGTGATTCCTGTGCAGAGAAAACTTGTGCCTATTACCAATTCACCTGTCCAAGAACTGGACACTGTATTCCTCAAAATTGGGTGAGTTGAATGTTTTTATTTAAGGTAGAGACCAATTTCAAAAATAATGTTTTCCATTACACTTGGGGTTGCGACTAATAACTTTTGGTGTTACAACAGCAAAATAAAACACTAAATCACCAAAACACACCAAAACACTTTTACTTTTGCACAGGAAGTGCGTTTCGCTAACCAAGTTAGCATCATCAGCAGCTATCGAAAGATGCGTACAACTTATCTTAGATAGGAACTATCGGAAACAAGAAATAGCCATCTTATCTGATAGTCAAGCAGCGTTAAAAGCGATCAATTCAGTATCAATCAATTCGAAATTGGTCAAAGAATGCATAGAGGAGCTGATCAAATTAGGCTAAGAAAACAAAGTCCTCCTACTCTGGGTGTCTGCTCACCAAGGAATAGAAGTCAATGAAAAAGCAAATGATCTAACTAGAAAAGGAGCGAACACTTCACTAACTGAACCTGAACCGTTCTGCTTCCCAAGTGGTAACCAACTAAAAGCGGAACTCAAGAACTTGGAAGACTCCATCCGCAACCTTAAATGGAAATCTTGCAACGGTCTAAGACACTCGAAGAAGACACTTAGGGCTTACGACCAAGAAAAATCAAAGATCTTCCTGGATTTAAGTAAGAACAATCTTCGGATTGTCACAGGGTTTTTGACAGGATACTGTGTCCTCAAAACCAAACCAAATCAAAACACCAGAACACCTCATCACTGAGTGCGCCTAGACGACAACCATTCGTGCCATGGCCGACTTTGGTACGACTGATATTGTAGATGGAGAAGTACCCTCTGTAAAACCGTCCCAGATACTGGCTTTTGTCAAAGCCCTGGGACTGTATGATGAGTTATAATTCAAGAAAGGGGGACATAATAGATCTGTAAGGTCGTAGTGATTAACCCCCCTCCCATTCATTCTAAATGCTAATTCTAATCATTCGCAGATGATTAAAACTAAACTAATTATTAGGTAATAGGTAATCCTAAAGAAAACACACCTCCACTGGAAAGGTCGGGTATTTATGAAATTTCATGTTAAGATTGTAATCAGAAATATGTTGGGCAAACAAAAAGATCCCTGAGAAGATCAATATTAACTAGATTTAAAGAACGTATAGCTTAGATAAGATATGGTAGACTGGATAAATCTTGCGTTGCTCAATATACTGTTGATAAAGAACATTGTATAGATATTAATCATTTAAAATTAATTAAACTAATAATCATCTGCTGATGATGCTAACATGGTTAGCTAAAACGCGCGTCCAGTTCAAATTTAAAGTGTTTTGGCGTATTGTGGCGAATTAGTGTTTTATTTTGTTTTTATACTGTAACTATACATTTTTATTATTATTTGTTAGGTTTGCGATGGCGACGATGATTGTTTTGATAAACAAGACGAACAGGACTGTCCTCCAATCACTTGCAAGCCCAATCAGTTTAAATGTGCTGACTTGAGACAGTGCGTCCAGGAAAGTTACAAATGCGACGGTATTCCAGATTGTAATGATGGCAGTGACGAACTAGGATGTCGTAAGTAACACATCTTTATATACAGGGAATTTCACATAAACAGCTGATTAATATTTTTTGCAATGTCATTTAGATGATTTATTTTTCTTTTGTGTCAAGTGGATAAAGATAGTTCTAGTTATTTTTTATACAAGACGATAAAATGGTATTTTATCGTCGACCGAAAAGATTAATTCACGGGCGATGAAATCGCGAGTGAATTAATTTCGGGAGACGATAATGCAATTTTATCGTCGTGTATAAAACAATATTTTTTTCCATAAAAAATATTCAGAAATTATTATTTCAAGGAATTTATTACGAGTAGAAAAAATATTGTGCTGGGTTGACGTTGGTTTCTATGTAATTTGACAAATAAATAAAGCTGTCTCTTTAGTTGTCAGTTTTGAGTCAATATTTTTTAATTCTCTTTCGTGTCGATTGCTGATTGAATTAGAGCCAGAAATGGCTCAAAACGAAATAAGTAAATTACCAACAGATATTCAGGCTGAGGTGACAAACGCCATATCCAAACTACTTCCATTTAACTCCCGAATAACTTATGAAAAAGAATACAACAATTTTTAAAAATGGAAGCAATTAAAAAAAGTGCTAGAAGACATAAAGTTTTTAACCTATCCTCGCTGTTAAAGTATCATTTAATCAATCCTTGCGGTTAAAGTACAGGCAATTTTTGACAGTTGCTATGGAAAAAATAATATTTTTCCATGACATTGACACTGGAAAGACTTTATTGCATAGTTGTGTTGATGAGGACTAAAAGCAAAGACTTGTATATTAATGGGAAAGTTAACAAAGTTAAAATTATTCACTATTCATCTGTAAATTTAAGAAATATACCAAGATATTACAAAAAGTAAGAGAACTATCACTGGTCTCCTTGCAATATTTTACAAAACATATAATCTTTTAACTGAATAATTCTAAGTATTTGTATCTTTTTACAGCTTCTATAGCCCCAGATCAATGCAACCTGGAAAAACAATTCCAATGCCAGTCCTCTGGCATTTGTATCCCGAAATCCTGGCACTGTGACGGCACTCCAGACTGCGATGACAGGTCTGATGAACCGGAATCTTGCGGAAATGTCAACTGCCCTGCCAACTTCTACAAATGTAACAACACCCAATGCATATTTAAGGTATGTTCCTGACATCACGAACCCCAATTTTTGACAGATCTGTTTGACGTTTCAATTGACACATTTGAATATTTTGTAAGAAATTAAAATAAAAGTGACATTATGCAAATCTATTAGAAAAAATGATAATATATCGGGTGTACCATTTAAAAAATTTGAGATTTTTCAATTTTAAGTAGTTGAAATTCATAAATATAGTTTGAACACCCTGTACCTTTACATATATCTCTTTTTCTTCATTTCTGTAAAACTCTCCTACCATATTTTAGTCGTCCAACTTCAACAACAATGGCATCACTGACAATTTTTTACCACACTGAGAAATCTAACATTTGTTTTAAACAAATCTAAATATTACAAAAACTATTAATTTTAGGTATGTAAGATTATACAGGGTGGTCCGAACTGTATTCCGGAAACTTCGGAGATAAAAATAAGTAAAAAAGTTCGTATAAATGTATGTCCTAAAATGGTTAGTTTCGGAGATACAGGGTGTAGAAGTTTCATTTTTATTTCAATTTTTTCCAAATAAATAATATTTAGATGAAAATTGGTGTCTGTGAATTTCCTGACATGAGAAATTTGATTTTGATGTTATTATGGCTCCTATTTGTAGGGGACGCCACTTACATGTATTTTAACTGTTTTGAAGAGTAATAACTTTTCGTCCGGACCTGTATAAAAATACTGAGTGAAAAATGTACATTTCCGTGATTTTTTACGCAAGAAATGTCTCTTGGTAAAAATGATTACGAGCAACCGTTCTCAAGATATTTACAATGGAAATTGTCAATGCATGTCATTAGTGACAAAAAAATAAACATGTTGAGTAGATAGTTATTTGACTGAAAAGATAAATTTCGGAATTTTTTGTTTTTTTAAATTAATCATAAATTTTTCTTCGAAAAAATGACAATAAAACAGTGTCTGTTGAACTTTTGGCACAAAAATATTTCAAATTTATGATTTCAGTCTAATAACTATTCAGTCATATAATAATTTGGATTCTAAATATCTCGAGAACCATTACTTGAGACCTTTTTTACCTAAAAAACGTCGTAAATGTATATTTTTTTACTCAGTAGCTTTATACAGGTACGGACGAAAAGTTGTTACTCTTCAAACCCTTTGAATAAGAAGACTAAGGAAGGAGCATATCAAAAATCTTAGGTACACCGCGATGGGCCTCAAATATGGCCGACTTAAATTCCGGTTTATCAGTGTCGTTCTAATTTTATTTAAAAATTGTAAAACTATGATGTAGGGTAGACGTGGGGTAGACTCAATAATTTGTTGTTTTATTTTACGTTGTGAATAAATGTTGGTAGTTATTAAAATTGTTATAAAAATATATAATTATAATAAAAATAGATAAGTTATAATAAGTATTTATTACCACAAACATCCTATACGCTACTGAAGCAGGTAAGTCAAATTAACGTATCTAAATTCTTTGACATATAATCTTTGACAAGTAATAAATAAAAGCAAAAATGCAAGAAAAATATATAATTTAGTTAATTTAAGTGAATTTCATAAATGATCAGTTTACTACACGTATGTATATTATATAGTCACTTACTAGCGAAAAGTTGTTCCATTATTTCACTCAATTTTTGCCGAGATCTACCGCACGCTACACAACCAACTATTTTAGAATCTTTTTCGATAAATCGCGATAGTGTCACTGTTAATTTAAGTGCTGCCACAATTTCCATCTAGATTTACTACCTTTATACAACTATCAGTAGTAGAATAAATAATAAATAACATAAAATAAGCTCCGTAAAGACTGACAAATCCACAAAATTTCAAATCAAATTCAAATGTGTCAAATGAATCGTCAAACAGAACTGTCAAGGATCCCCACCCTAGAGAGCTTTTATGGTGCTTTTTCCGCCCACCATGCATGAATACATGGATAGCATTATGCTCCTTCCTTAGTCTTCCTATTCAAAGTTCAAACCAGTTAAAAAATATGTAGGTGGCGCCCTCTACAAGTAGGAGCCATATTGACATCAAAATCAAATTTCTCATGTCAAAAAACTTCCAGACACCAAGTTTTATCTAAATCTTAACTTTACTTCAGAATTTTTTTGGAAAAAATCGAAATAAAAATGAAACTTCTACACCCTGTATCTCCGAAACTAAGCATTTTAGGACATACATTTATACGAACTTTTTTACTTATTTTTATCTGCAGAATATGCTGCCGAAGTTTCTCGTTCGTTTCCCGTTTCGAAGTTCGGACCACCCTGTATATAAAAAAGTTATAGAATTTCACGCAGAATCTAAAAATAAAATAAAAAGTGGGGTGTTATATCCGTTACACTTTTTTGAAGCACTCTGTATACTCTGTAATACTTTTAAAATGTGTACCTTAACCTTCCCTATAAGTTTTATATTTGACATTTTTTTGTAAACCTCGAAACAAACGAGATAGTGGACTCTATCGTTGATCACCCTGTACATCGATAATTTTCTGAGGCAATTCACAATCGACGCTACAGGCAGCGCGCAGCGCTCCGAAATTCTGTCGCGTGTGCTATGGAATTCCTGAACCATGCGACGCGAAACAAAAAATTTGACAATTATTAAAGACTTGATCGAAAAATGACGAAAATACCGTTTAATAAAGACATATTTCGAAAAACTTACCATGTTAAAAGACGTCACAGACTGCAAGAAGATAATGTTACGAACAAATTCACTCGCGCTCAAGTAATTCCACAAAAATATTGGGAAAAAAGTCGACATAAAATTTCGCAGATCTCTTGTCTGCATATTCTATCACAACTGGCAAACTTGTTGAGATTTTGTAGTCGGCTGCGACTGGAATTGACGGTAAATGAGATTTTTGTCATTTATGATCTTAGAACAGACAGATGTGATTGAAGAGTGTCACTGATTTAAGGTAAATTTACTGAAAATATTGTTCTGGAGAATAAATGTTTTTAGAATAGGTATATTATAGTCGAACATTTGTTGCATTATGTCCTTTTTGATGTTCTAAATTATGGAATTAGTAAAAATGCCTTTATTAGTAAATATCACTTGAGAAACTGGATATATATTTTGTAAGAATTCTAGAATTATAATTTACTCTATCCATATTTTAAACTATTATTTTTATGACGTACATCTTTCGATTTATGATGAAAAGACGTTGTTTAATTAAAATATTTTCAAAAATTAATATTAAATTTAGAAAAAAAACAAGTAGAATTTTTTCTCACAATCTCTGTTTAAAAATATTTATTTATAACCACATATGGCAATGTGCATCTCTCTTGCTTCTGATTTTTCTGCAGTTTCATTATGATCAAATACAACTGTGACAACGTTTTTTTCTTGATCATATATGGCACTTTACTACTGAATACACTATAAAACTGATTTAAAACATATTTATTATAAATTTTAGGCATATATTTGCGATGGAAAACCAGACTGTGAAGATGGATCAGACGAGAGCTACATACATGCCTGTACCAAGCCTCCATTTAGGTAAATAAAAATATTTCAGAAATAACTATAGCTAAAGTGACGAGATTTTGAGTCAACCAATGATAGACATAGCCAGGGCGGCATAAATTCAAACAAGTTCCAAAATGTAATAGCTGCAGGTTCTATCTTCTAAAAGAACTTTGAATCATCAAAAAATATTAAATTTTAGCCCAGTTATTAAACATTTGTTCTGGTTACGCTCAAAAATTTTGTAGATTGCATATTTTGGCAGATATTTGCGAAAATGATTTTGTTTGATTGTGAAATTGAATAATAAACGTTAAAGTTAACTAATATTCTTCATTTGCTCTCTGCAGGTGTGCTTCAGATCAATGGTTATGTCCCGGAGTCACAGACCGTTGTGTGAACCTCACCAACGTCTGTGATGGCAAGCCTCACTGTCCCAATGGTGCAGATGAAGGTCCCGACTGTGATTTTAAGGAATGTCAACACCAAACTGGTCTCTGCTCGAATGGATGTAAACAGACGCCATCAGTATGTATTTTATTATTTTATTAATTTATACTAATAGAAGTGGACAAAACTGTTATTACTGAATAACAGTTCAAAACTAATTTTGAAAATAACAGTTTAAAATAACAGGTTTTTGTTATTTATTAAATCTAGCGTTTCATTCGCTGTTAGACAACCCTCTGTATATAAATTATACTTTAGTATATTTATTTTGTTATACTTAGGGACCGTTATGCTTGTGTCCCCAAGGAGAAACACTAACGAGCGATGGCTTGAACTGTGAAGACCTGAACGAATGTGACCCTCCAGGAGTGTGTTCACAAAGCTGTGTCAACACTAAAGGATCCTATTTTTGTAGCTGTGTTCCTGGATACCTTCTAGAACCAAACAAGCATTCCTGCAAAGCGTTTAGTAAGTCAAAAATGTCTTGTTCTTAGTTTTGCACTTAACCATAAATAAAATCAACATTTTTTGAGTGATATAACTGATTTTGATGATTTTTATTTTATTTCAGATCATTCTTCTGCATTTTTGATTATCTCAAACCGTCATTCTATCCTGGTAGCTGACCTAAAAGACCAGAGCCTGGAAAGAGTACCAATTATAGTAGAAAACGTGGTAGCTACAGCCTCCAACATGCATTCAGGTACAATTTTCTGGTCTGACATGAAACTGAAGAAAATATCCAAACTGGATAGGAATAGTGTACCAGTGGATATTATTTCAACCGGTTTGGACTTGGTAGAGGGTTTGGCGTATGATTGGATCGGTGGGAATATTTACTGGTTGGATTCCAAACTGAATACCATCGAGGTGGCAAAGGAAAATGGCTTGAACAGAATTGTATTGGTGAAGGAGAATATTACTCAACCTAGAGGGATGTGTTTGGATCCAAAACCAGGGTAGGTTTAGTATAGATAACCAAACTTTCGTGCTTACATTGTAAACAGTGATATTACGTGGTTATAATTATTACTTGGGGTATGTACAACTTTAGAAATACCGACAACGCCCAAAATAGACTATTTTTTGGGCTTCATCACTGAGAATATCCGCATTTGTACGTTTTGTGAATTTTTTGTTGACAAACTTTAAAGAAAACTTCTAATGCTCTGCTGTTTAGTTTTTTTAAATGCCAACTTGCCTTCAAATACTACCATTACTTAATTGTGTTAGTTAATAAATTATTCTAAATAAATGTGGATTTGAATCAGAAATCCATATAATAAGTTCATTCGTCAAAAAATGAAATAAAATTTATAAGGTGTTACTTTTTATCACACTGTCCAGTATTTGGAGCAATTATTAATCAACGCAAAGAGTCAATTAATGTAATTCGAATACTGGGATCATATTAATTGGTCCTCTTTTACAAATATTTAAACAGTTTTTTTATTTTCTTAATGAAATAAGCAAACTATTCGACAATATTAATACCTGTAGCCTTTGAAAATTTATTAAAATTTTAAAATAATAATAATCTAAAATAGCCTCTTAAAATAATCTAAAATATCAATATTCTATGGGTATGTTGATAAATGAGGTCTAAATTATATATCGATTTATCGATTTATTAATTTATTGATTTATTGATTTATTAATTTATTGATTTATGGATTTATTGATTTATTGATTTATTGATTTATTGATTTATTGATTTATTGATTTATTGATTTATTGATTTATTGATTTATTGATTTATTGATTTATTGATTTATTGATTTATTGATTTATTGATTTATTGATTAAATTGATTTATTGATTTATTGATTTATAGATTTATTGATTTATTGATTTATTGATTTATTGATTTATTGATTTATTGATTTATTGATTTATTGATTTATTGATTTATTGATTTATTGATTTATTGATTTATTGATTTATTGATTTATTGATTTATTGATTTATTGATTTATTGATTTATTGATTTATTGATTTATTGATTTATTGATTTATTGATTTATTGATTTATTGATTTATTGATTTATTGATTTATTGATTTATTGATTTATTGATTTATTGATTTATTGATTTATTGATTTATTGATTTATTGATTTATTGATTTATTGATTTATTGATTTATTGATTTATTGATTTATTGATTTATTGATTTATTGATTTATTGATTTATTGATTTATTGATTTATTGATTTATTGATTTATTGATTTATTGATTTATTGATTTATTGATTTATTGATTTATTGATTTATTGATTTATTGATTTATTGATTTATCGATTTATTGATTTATTAAGGATTTATTGATTTATTGATTTATCGATTTACTGATTTATTACTTATTGATTTATCGATTTATTAGTTAATTAATTCGTCTGTCTCTAAGTGTAATGATTTATTGATATATTACTTACCAGTAGTATTGATTTATTGATTTGTTAATTTATTGATTTCTTGATTTATTATCTTATTGATTTATTGATTCGTCTGTCTCTAAGTGTAACGATTTATTGATTGATTACGTATTGATTTATCGATTTCATGATTTATTGATTAATTGATTTGTCTGTCTCTAAGTGTAACGATTTTTTAATTTATTGATTCGTCTGTCTCTAAGTGTAATGATTTATTGATTTATTACTTTAATCCTGCTGGGTCTCGGTCTCGTTCTCGGCTGAGAATTTCTTTCTCTCGGCCGAGACTAAAAATCCGAGTTCTGTCGGACCTTACTGAATAACCCTGTATAATATGTATTTTCTTTTCAGAGCGAGATGGCTGTTTTGGACAGATTGGGGCGAAAACCCACGCATAGAACGCATGGGAATGGACGGTACTAACAGATCCATCATCATCAACACGAAAATCTACTGGCCCAACGGCCTGACTCTGGACACGACCACAGACCGAATCTATTTCGCCGATTCCAAGCTGGACTTCATCGATTTCTGCAACTATGACGGTACAGGACGTCAAAACGTCCTAGCCGGTAGCCATTATCTCCTCCATCCTCATTCCTTAACCATTTTCGAGGACACCCTGTATTGGACGGATCGCCAGCTGAACCGAGTACTTTCCGCTCACAAATTTAAAGGAAACAACCAGACTGTGGTGTCTCATTTGATATCGCAACCGTTGAGCATCCACGTGCACCATCCCAGCTTGCAACCGATCACTGGGAACCCTTGTGCTCAATCGAATTGTGAGCACATTTGCCTGGCTAGTCCTTCGTCTTCGTCAGGGTATACTTGCAAGTGTCGGGCAGGTTTTAAATTGACGCCTGAGGGACGGTGTGCTGAAGATGACAGTGCTTTTATTCTGTTGATGAAGGGATCTCAGATTATTGATGTGGGTCTGACACCTGGCGAGAATGCTGCTAATGGAATAACTCCGGTGATTGGTGCTGAGAATGGTAAACAAGTGGAGTACGACAGGAAGACTAACACTGTGTATTGGTTGGAAGGCAAACCTGACGATGAAGACAATGTAAGTTGATGTATTTTTGTTTTTCACTAACGGGAACTAAAATTTTATCAGTATCTACGATCGTTTTTTGTGACAGTACATAATATCAAATGTATCTTAGATTGTGTACCATATACTAAGGGCTGGCAAAGGTTAGTCTTGGGCCGAGATTTCCGTATGTAAGAAGAGTACAATGCGTTTATAATGTACTGAACAAAGAGAGGACAGTAAACACGTTGCCAAACGTATGAAATAAACCGAGAAACTGTGCACATCGCTAAGAGACGTGGAAGGGGATATAGCAGATTTGTCGCAGTTGACCGGTCGACCCAATCAATACCTCTGCAGTACTTAAGTTCTAGGTAAAGGTGTACGTCATGCGTTCAGCTTCACGATTTAATTACGTCTCGTGATACTTGATTTGTTTATTTATTAATGAGTCGTTGTAATTTTCCCTATAGCTTGAATTTTTTTAAGTGCAAGCTAGAAACACTTGCATTTTTGGTAAAAATAAGTGGAATTCAGTGGGTGTTCGATAGTGGTCGCGCTATTAGAACTCTGCATTCAAAAATCGATATCTCGAAATCTATTAAAAATAATAGATTGTAGTTTTTTCAAGAACTTTGTTATTATTTCTGCTGTATTTTCTTTGTAGACAGTCTGTGAAAATCTTTATCAATAAAAAAATTACACGATGTAGTGGAGATAGTGGACCCCCCTGTTTTTATCCGTTCTGGATTATAAATTCGTTCCGTTTCTTTCTTGTTTACATTGACTTCATTTACTGTCTCTTGGAGTGTCAATTTTATGTTAATGCTCTAAACACCTCCGTTCTTTTAACTTTATCATATGCCTGCTGAAAGTCGATAAATAAAATTATTTTTTATTTCCTTTAGTGTACTTTATGGACAACCCCGTTAGGAGGAGGCAACAAAACCCAACTTTTGGGTGTGGATAATGGTATAGTGGGTGCTCCAAGTGCCATAGCCTTCGATTGGTTAGGAAGGAACATGTACATAGCCAACAGGTTGGCTAGTAATTTCGAGGTGGTCAGGGTTGATGGGAAAGTCCGACACAGAACTATTATTTTGGCCAATGATGGTAACAAGACTTCTGTGGCTAAACCAAGAGCGATCTGCCTGGATCCTACTGAAGGAAAGTTGTACTGGACTGACGAAGGTGGGAATGGAGTGCCACAGAAAATTGGCAAGGTGAGTTTATATCAGAGATATAGAGACATACAGGGTGGCGCACCTCATTCGCCTCGGTTGATTATATGAAAACAGAAAGATGTAGAAACAAAATATTTTATGGGTATATGTGGGGAGACAATATGCACCATTTAAAATTATTTTGAAATATACCGGGTGTTTCAGAACTAAGATCCATACCAAAGTTATATTTTTTCTTATGGAACACACCCGGTATTATAGTTCATTTTTGTATTCTTGGGTCCAAAAACAGGCATTTTTTATAAGGGTTAAATATGTTTAAAATTTTTGTTTTTTTGAGATATTTAAAGATATTTAAATATGCATGCTACAATAGAATAGATTATTAACACCCCGTACATTACTTTTCAGAATTATATAGTTACTGTGCTGAGTTTAAAGGTAGAGAAATAAACTTTACTGAAAAATGTTATTGCTTCCGTAAATTTATACAGGAGTACCAAAAATTGCTGATCTATTTAAGAGATTTATTATACAGGGTGTCCCAGAAATAAGTGCAAGTATTTTAACTGGTAGTATAGTTCAACCCCAGAAACACGCCTATGAGTTTTTTTTGGCGAAAAAAAAAACTTGAAAATTCTAAATTTTTGAAAAAAAAAATTGGAAATTTTTTTAGTTCTTAGTTGAAAAACATAATTTCTTGATAATATGGCAACATAGGTATTAGATGAAATTTACAAGAAAAAAACTCCAGAAAAGATCCAGTGGTTCTCAAAATTTTAGCAAAAAAACTCTTTTTTTGGAAATTTTCAAAGTAAAATAACTCCGTTATTTTGGACTTATTTGAAAAATGATAAAGAGAAAATATGTTTCTTTTAACCCCCTTAAAATACTTGCACTTATTTCTGGTATATAAAAACTTTGTTATTTCAAATGCCTGTATTTTTTAAAATAAATCGAAGCAAATTCAAATGCTCTTTCAAACTATATTAGGTTTTCCTATACCTATCTAGCTCAGATTTTGTATAAATAGCATGTATGATGTATGATAGTGCTATATCATATTTATATTGTCTTGTAGGAGTATAACTTATATGAGCAAAATATTACATGATCTGAAATATCGTTAAGAGGAAAAATTTAGTGATTTCCACTATAGATCTTATTTTATTTTATGACACATTTTAGGTAAACATGGACGGATCCAACCCAGTAATCCTAGTAGAGGACATCGACCGTCCCGAAGCCATAACCATCGATATCGACTCAAAAACCATCTACTACAGTACCCAATACCCACCCATGATCCTCAGCATAGACACTTTTGGCGGACGAAAATCCACCATTTTGACAGAGGAAGGTTATATCTCGATGCCAAAAGCCATCAGCGTCATCGGTAGCAGACTGTACTACTTGGACCCTAGTTACGAGAAGTTAGTGCAGGTGGCACTGCCCACTGGTACCAATCCAAGGATGATATTGGAAAACGAACCCGATCTAAAGACATTTACCATATTCAGGAAAAGGCCATTTGTGAGAAATACAATGAAAAAAGTTTGTTTATAGATTTAAAATTAATTAAATTTACAGGGAGATCACCCGTGCTTGATTAATAATGGAGGATGTGAGCAGATTTGTATTCCTGGGGAGGCTAGATCGAGAAAATGCGTTTGCAGCATAGGTTACAAGGGTAATGAGATCAGTTGTTCGCCGTACAAGACGTTTGCTGTGGTTACACAATTGGACAAAGCAAGAGGGTATGGAAATTAAAATTAATTTTAAATACATAGCTAATAGGTAGTTGGGGGTTGGAACCTTTGGTGTTACAGTAGCAAAATAAAGCTCTAATTCACCACAATACACCCAAAACACTTTATATATCCCCCATATATCTAATTTTTAAATGTATGCTTTTCTTTTTTTAGATATAGTTTGAAAGACTCTTCCGAAGCGATGGTTCCAATAACTGGATTGGGACACCATATTCTACACGTAGATGTTCATTATGCAGAAAACTGGATCTACTGGGTGGAATTTAATAGAGGACTTTGGAACGGAATCTTCAGAATAAGACCAAATGGAACAGGTGATTATTTTTTCAAAATAAATGATTTATTAGACCATAAATAGATACATTTAATTATTGCTATTGGCTCACTCCTCTGCGACCTTTAGAAAACTATTGTAATTTTTTTCTACTCTGTGGACTACATTCTTCAGCCGTATTATTTTGAAAAATCTAATAACTTGGATTCTGAACCTTTTGAGTATTTCGGACTTCCATTGTCTTTATTTATTTTGATTAACACAACGTTTCGGTCAGAAGGATCACTCACCGTTATCAAGTGTAAACTCTTCACAGAACACACTAAAGAAGAACGCTAACTCCCATGCATTTTTTTGTTTCAAAACGGTTTCAAATTTGTAAAGAAATCTGTAATCTGTATATTGAAGTGGCGCCATCTAGCCACCCAGGAAAGTAACAAATGTGGCGGCAAATTTAAATAGATGCAATTTATTTTTAAGCAAGACGTATTGACTTGTTCGCCAGTTAGAGCCAATCAGATTTCTACAAAATAATGTGTAGTCATCTGATTGGTCCCAAGTTGGCAAACAAGTCAAATGGTAAAAAAAAAAAGGATTTATATATAAAGGTTAAACAAGGTTAAACTATTGTAAAGTGTTAAATGGTTTGCTTATATTATTTTATGTGCATAAAAACCTACAATAAATAATTTATTTAATTTACAGAAAATTATACCATGAAACATTTTACAAACAAATAAAACAACAGTTTAAAAAGTATAATATTTATTATAGTACCAGATTTAAGAACACAACAAATATCGTTGGAATACAAGAGAAAGTGACGTCCATTAGAAACAATGTTTTATTTACGTGTATTTTTTACATATGGACTTGAACAATTGTGTAATATCACATTGTGGAGTTTATGTACAAAAATATGGAGTTGATCAATTTTTTTTTTGTAAAAATATATGGCGTTGTAAATATTACATTGTTAAAAAATAAAATTCACGAACATTTGGACTTGGTTAGGTTAACTCACCTCACTTTCTCGGATTATTAAATAAAATTGTTAGATAAATCAAAGACCTTTAACTTAAACCTTACCTTTAATAAAGACCTTAAAAATCAAACACAAAACAAAGTTCAAAAAAATTCAAAAATACAAAATCACGATTGTAAAATGAAGATTGCAAAAAACACAGCCAAACAACCAGAAAACAGCGAAACGCACATCTCCGTTCAATTGCAAAACACAACCGAAGAGGAAGGAGGAAGCCGGAAACGGAAAACTGATTTGACATACAGAACAATGACAGAACATAATTAATAGGCCTATTTAGGCAACTATAAAAACAATTTTGTACGCAATTGTTAGGCAACTAGAAAAATTAAAATAAAAATACGCCATCTAGCGCCCCAGGAAATTACTACCCCAAAAAAAAGATCGTTCAAGGTCGTATATCTCAGTTGACTGGCCCTGAAACTCTTCTCTAAAGCCGCGTCCACATTGATCGCGAGCAGGCCGAACGCACACGTGAAACACGAAAAACATGACAAACAGGCGGAGCGAGATGTTCGCGGCGCTTACGACGCTCGTGGTGTTCCACGTGCTTGCAATCACATAAAATGCCTGTTTCGACTGCTCGGCTCTGTCGCGGTACATCAAGCCAACTTTGCGCTTTTTTTTCGATCATATGGTATATTATTAATAATATCAACTATTAGATATCACTAAAGATCGAAAATACGAGATATATTTTTATAAATACACTTTTTAAACTTTTAAGGCAGCAGTATTTATAATATAGGAAATTCAAATAATTCGTGTTAACTCAAAAGCTCAAAAACGATTAGATCAATTTTTTAAAGCTTATAGTAATACTTTTAAATCGAAAAACGAATGCAATTTGATGTAATCAAACAAGTAATAGTCAACTAAAGTAGAGGTGGGAAAATTAAATAATAATTCACAAGATTTAATCATCTGCTGATGATATTAACATGGTTAGCGAAATGGGCGTATTATAGTGCAAAAATAAAGTGTTTTGGTGTATTGTAGTGAATTATTGTTTTATTTGTAACACCAAATGTTCCAACCCCAACTGTAATAAATTAGAGAGATTAAATTATTGAAATCCCCAAGCGAATATTCGCATGTATTTAATGGCAACTTATGATGACAAAGTGATGGAAATACCGGTTCCACAAATTAGCCGCGTTACTTTCGCGACCGTTCCAGGGAAATACCGCTACAAAATATCACGATTTTGTAAGTCCTCCAAGATTCGAGGGGCCCCTTCGCTGTCTCAGACTCGTGGCCCCCGTTATACTAAAGACGGCAGTACTCACCATCATCGGTTAGAAAGCTTGAATACGAGTTATGCTGTGCACTGGTTGTAATTTAAAATGTTTATTCAGTAAAAATAAATAATGAAACCATTGAAATATAACTTAAAAGTTAAAATAAATAAATTCAAGTTTATATTCATAATTATTGTAATCTTTAAAATTATAAAAAATAATAATAATTATTCGATATTTTAAACAAAGAAAATTCCTTCATTTAATTTCCTAAATAGAAAATGCCATTGAGAATTACTGGGGCCTGATAGTTGATAATTATTTTACATGTGGACACCGTTGCTTGCGAGCCGAAAGATCTTGAGAAACACGACAAACAGGAAGCGCAAACAACGCAAGCACAATCAGGAGCAAGAGCGCGAGCAGGGTCATGAACAATGTGGACGCAGCTTTAGATCTCAATTCATCTTATAGTGTCCTTTAGTAGACCGATTACAAAAATGTCTATACCTATGTGGCGGATTCATCTTTCCAAAAAAATCCTTTATGGGTATTCCGCCACTGCACTGCAAGAAAATCTACAAAATAAAATAATTATTTTTTGTAAACACTTCTCTGCGTTAAACCTAAACGGACGCTGCTTGTCAGAAGTTATGTTTACAGTAATACAAATTTGCCTAACAAAGAAAAAAATATGCTTAACGTTTCGGAAAGTTATCTCTTTCCGTCGTCGGAAGCAAAAAATACAAAGAATAAAAGAAAAAAAACATTTAAAATTTTTCGTCATACTATATTGTTATATTATTATAACATAAGCAAAATCAGAATGGAAAAGATGCATATAACGTCCGCCGGACGTTATCATAACGGCCGGCGGCCGTTAAGTTTCTAAGGTAATCGTAACGTGTGTCACCTGCAACAATGACTATTTATTGTCAGTTGGACTTTTCAAAAATTGGGAAAATAGACCATAGCGAGATGTCGCGAGAAATTCCGTTGGAAATACAGGAGGAAGCGGCTGCGGCTACTCAAAATTATACTTCCGACTATAACCAGAGAGAGATATCAGCAGGAATATGACAATTTTTTGAAGTGGCGGCAGGATAGAAGTATAAACAGCGTAAATGAAGCGGTATTGCTGGCTTATGCTAAAAGAATGTCTGAAATGTATTCTCCTACATCACTGTGGACAAAGATATCCATGCTGAAGCTTGCGTTGAGAGTATATGAAAACATCGACATATCAAGGTAAAGCCATTATATTCTTCGATATTTAATCATACTCATCTAAATTATATTTGTTCATAGATTTGGTAAACTGTTCATGTTTCTGAGGCGCAAAAACGAAGGTTATTCACCAAAAAAAAGCCAAAGTTCTGTCGGAGAATGACATAAATAATTTTCTACTGGATGCCGATGATTACACCTGGTTACTCGAAAAATTGTATTGGTGCTTGGTATTCTTGGAGCTTGTAGGCGCAGCGAGCTTTGGTCACTCACAGTTGATGATTTCGAAGATTCGGAGAAAAATATTCTTGTCTCATTAAGAAATACTAAAAATAAGAAAGATAGGAAATTTCTTATTCCAAAAACGGGCAAAAATACATCAACCTGCGTCCTCGTAGCTTTGACAATCCAAAATTTTTCATTGGTTACAAGAAAGCAAGTGTGTTAAGCAAATCGTCGGTATACATACCATCGGGGCGTACCGCAGAAAATTGCAAAATTTTTGAACTTGGAGAATCAGAACGTTATACAGGGCATTCATTTCGTAGATCATCAGCAACCATGCTCGCCGAAAATGGTGGTGATTTACTATCGCTAAAGGAGCTAGGAGGATGGGAGTCTTCAACAGTGGCAGAAACTTACATAGAAAAATCAGTTTCAAAAGAATGAAAATAACAAATCAACTTTTTCATGATAGCTCCAAAAATAATGTGTCTTTAGTGGATACAAATATTTGCCATTCTTCAGTAGCATCATCTTCTTCTATAAAATCTGTAAATCCCTGGGAAGGATTACAGATTTCTAAGAACAACAAGTGCACTTTTAATTTCCATGTTCATTATCATGAAAAATGAATTTTAGTATAAGACATTATGTATTTTTTTATCCTTACTTGTGTTATTGTTCAATAAAATTTGTTATTAAATAGTAGTGTTTATTGCTCTAAAAATCTGCAGTATGACGAAAATCTAGAACGCAACACGGCCGATAACAAATAACGGCCTTGGCTGCTTATGATCCTCGGCTATCGCCTCGGATCACAAACTTCAGCCCGGCCGTTATTTGTTGTTTATCGGCCTTATTACGTTAATAACTATAAATTCAACTATTCGAGAACACTTTACTTTTTTAAAACAGATACGTCTACAAGAAACCGTTGACGTTCTGTTAAAATGACATTTTTAACTTGATATTTAAACTTCAAAATTAACAAATACTACCTGATAACAATTACATAATAAGGTAAAACCAAAAAGCCCCAAACTTTCTGTATTTTTAAATTTTACGTATGTTTTGTTTATTTATCTTGTTGTACCTATTGTTCCTTAAAATCAAAGAAGCGATTGCCATACATTACTAACATCTACAGATGCATGAGCAATACATTTATTTTTATTAGATTGAATTAAAAAAGCCTCTTTTATTTTTCTTTTAGAGGCTATCGCTTCTTTCATTATAATTTTGGCGTTATTAAAATTTATTCTGTGCCCTGTGTCCCAAGAATGCTGACAAATCTTAGATTTGTGAAAATCTCCCTTTCTTAAATAATCTTTATGTTCTTTAATTCAAACATTTAAGGGTCTAGATGTTTCATCAATGTAAAATTTATCGCATTCACAGGGTATTTGGTAAATTCCATTTTTTGTTTGTTGTTAAGTATTCATTGGTTTAGTATGTGATAAAATGGATCTAAGTGTATTTCGTATGTTATATTGTTTTCTTATCCTTCTTATTTTTTCCGAAACGCCTCGTATGTGTGGAATTGTAAGTTGTAATTTTATTTTGTAGATTTTCTTGCAGTGCAGTGGCGAAATACCCATTAAGGTTTTTTTTTTTGGAAAGACCGATTACAGCTTTGATTTTCTGTCTTTGCTTATAAATCTCTTCAAGCTATATCTTGTCGCTGTTGCATCTGTTAATAATTTATTATCTTTTTTCCCCAGAACTGCAGCATATAATCAAAGACGGTATTGGTAGCAACGGTATCAGAGGAATCGCCATCGACTGGATAGCCGGTAACCTCTACTTCACCAACGTCTTCCCCCACGAAAACTACCTAGAAGTCTGCTGGTTGGACGGCAGCAACCGCAAAGTTCTGGTCAAAACGACAGCTGACGCTCCCAGGGAACTGGCAGTGAACCCAATCAAGAGAATACTGTACTGGATCGATTACGGACAGTACCCACGGATCGGAAAATCGTACTTGGACGGTTCCGGTTGGCAGGCTATCATCACATCGGGCGTCAGTAATCCAAGAGACTTGACAATTGACATGAACACTCATGACGTGTACTGGGTTGACGCAAAACTGGATATGATTCAGAAGATTTCGTTTAGTGGTGGTAGCAGACAAGTTGTCAGGTAATTTTTGATGTTTTCTTTTAATAAAATATCTAAAAAAATCATCGATTCTATCAGGAACACATAAGAATGAAGATATAGTATTTACTTCCTCGCTCTTTATATACAGGGTGTTCCGTTTTCTTGTGTTTTACAGAGTTTCTCATTTACAAAGCACAAAACATTTAGAATTTTGACTTATATGTCATGAAATGAAATTAAAAGAAGCGCCCCCTTGAGTTTGCTCGCGCACTAAATTACTAAATTCATGAAATATCGATCCCTATATATTTAATTTAATTTTTTCGAGTATTACAGAAACGTTTTTTTAATTGTAACGAAATTGGTATATTAAATTTATATTTTATATTAAAAATTACAATAAAAAATTGTAATTTATATAACATATAATTTAATTATAATATACCTATTTTCTCACAATAAAAAATTGTTTATATCAATACTCGATCGAACGTTTCTAAAATTAAAACAATTATTGATGTTATTTAAAAATTATGTATTTTACATACCTATAAACTGCAAAAAATGTACAAAACAATTCGAATCTTTCCGAGGATTTGGAAAACGAAAAAATCTGCCATTTTTGTTGTCGCAATTAGGAACGCTATAGTTCTTCTTCGCAGCTTTGCGTTCTCGGTCGAAAAAAGTCATGGCAATTAAATATGAATAATTAAAATAAAGTGTACTTGGTAGAATAAGTACAAATACACCAGTAATTAATGAGGAAATTGTCAAAGTCACACACCGAATATTCACAAAATACAATGAAATCAAAATATCGACATATTTAAAAAACAGATGAATATTTGTTAACTTTTTAATGACAAGCAGCGCCTCTAGTGTTTGTTCGCACAGTATAGCTTTTAGTTCCAGCCATTGCCATTACAGAAAATGTTCTAAAGGGGGATTATTTGTGATATAAAGATGTGGTTTTCACATTACTTTGCTATTTTTTTATGAAACCCAAGATAACCCTCTTACTTCCTAAAATATAGGGCGATTTTTTTTACGTATAATTCAGTAGCGTAACTAGTTTTTCACTGGGAGCTGTCATTTTCGAAATATGTGTCAAACTTTTTTGTTTTTTTTAAACGCGATACCCTGTACATTATTTTGTTTATTTTATTTATCTTGTTATGAGCCTATATAAAAATATAGTATACTCTTTATTGAAAAATCTAGTCAGTTGTGTAATAAAACTCAATTTCTTTCTTCTAGGCGTAACCTACCAAACCCAATGGGTATTGCAATTTACAAAAGCGATGTGTACTGGGTGGATCGAAACCTCAAGGCTGTTTTTAAAGCTTCTAAATTGCCTGGAAACACCTCTATACCTACCAGGGTTCGAACAAATTTGGATAAGTTGAGGGATATCGCAGTTTTCGACATAACCAATCAACCTACAGACGAGAGTAATTCTTGCAGGCGATTTGGCAACGGTGGTTGTGAACAATTGTGCTTCTCCTTCCCCGCTGATGCAGATATTAGACATTCCTTCAAGTGTGATTGTGCCGTAGGGCACATTGCCGCTGATGGTAAGCTAAAAACATTTTTTTCTTAAATCACTGTTTTTTTTTATAAATTTATTTTTTTGCTGTATTTTAAAATACACCTTTGCATATGTTTACATATCTCATTAGTTTTAATTTTTAAATGGGTTTGGGAATGTTGTATAAACTTTTCTATTTATATGAGAAATCTCCCCACCAAAGATGGCACATGTTTTTTTTAAGCAACCTGTATTTGTGAATTTGTTTTAGGAAGAAAATGTGAATCTGTTGATGAATACCTGGTGTTCTCTACTCGGACTGAAATAAGAGCCATCAACTTGGATCCCCATTCGACAACTTTACCATTTTCTCCCATAGGCAACTTGACGAATGTGGTGGGCATCGACTTCGACTACAAGCATCAAACTTTGTTGTTCACCCAAATAAGACCGTGGGCCAGGATTGCCAGTATGCCTGCAACGATGCCAGATGGCAAGAACATCGTCAACATTAAGAACAAAGGTACATGGATTATTTTTTTTTCAGAACTTTTCAAATATTATGAGATCTGATATGAAAATATTTTAGAACTTTTATACTTTAACTTTTAACACATTTATATTACAGGTATTAATCCAGAAGGAATTGCCTACGACTGGACCCAACAAAAAATCTATTGGACCGACTCATCGAATAGAAGTATCTATGCCATGAACTTGGATGGTTCCGACTTGGTCATGATAACAAGAGTAGAACGACCCAGAGCCATAGTCATTGACCCTTGCAATGGTTTGTATTTTTCAACCTTTTTTTCTTGATTCTCTGTTTATAATAAACCCAAGAATTAACAGTTCATTTCACTAGTCTGAAAAAGTAGCAAAATAACCGTTCGGCATTTAACGTTTTACGTAAAATTGGCAAGGTATTTTTACACAAATGAAGAAGGAAATTAAAGATAAAGGATTATACCATATCCGCATTGTAGCACATTTTTAGACAACTTCTTTATTTTTAAGATTTTGATGGTCAAACATCAACAAAATATTCCTTATGTTTGGACTAAGTTTTCTCGAAAATAAAGACATAATTTAAAATTCCGTTACGATACGGAAATAGATTGAAGTTTTGTGATTACATTGATATATAATTTGTATGGTTTTGTAATAAATTGCTCGCTATTTTATGGCAAATTCTGAAGCGCTGCAAACTTTAGTCAAGCCTTAATTAAAGCACGTGTGTTTGGAATTTTGGCTGTGGCTTAACACGACAGGATCGGGCTAAGCCTTAGGCAGATTTCTGAAATATAATATATATTTTCAAATATATATTTTTAATACATATTATTTATTAATATACACTAAAGCTGTAAGAATTTTGTTCATTTCATATATGAGCGGGCCGAAAAACGCTCTTTACCATCTTTTGATGGGAGATGCACTAATATCTCACCGACACTTTACGACATCGTCTGTTGATATTGAAAAAGTTTTGCTTGCCGTATCGGTGAGAACCAGCCCCTGGACAGCCCACCTGATGAAGGGTAGGCCCAGAAACCGGTTATGGGAGTAGAGCTTGGTTCCCCCCTTTCTTCTTACGACGCCGTCTCCTTTCGAAGGTTGGCGATCCAAATAGCTAACGTCATTCTAGATACAGCCATACGAAATATGTCGTTTGATGAGCAACCAAACCATCTACGAATGTCCTTTAGCCAGGAATTCTGGCGTCTGCCGATAGATCTTTTGCCCTGGACTTTGCCTTCAATTATTAATCTGAGAAGTTCATACTTTTTACCCCTCATTATGTGGCCTATGTAGCGTGTTTTTCTTTCTTTGATGGTAAGCATGAGTTCTTTCTGTTTTCTCGTTCGATAAGAACCTCCACATTTGAAACTCTTTGGACCCATGATATTCTTAATATACGGCGGTAAATATACATTTCGAAGGCATCTAGTTTTTTTTCTAACGATATGTCAAGAGTCCAACTCTCACACCCGTACAGGAGAACTGAAAAAATGTAGCATCTGACCATGCGTACCCGTAGCTCCAAACTCAAATCTGACCTTGTGAAAAATTGTCTCATATTTATAAATGTTTTTCTAGCCTGTTCTATGCGGCTTCTAATTTCTTTCTTCGGGTCGCATTGATCATTTACAATACACCCCAAATACTTGTATGAAGACACTTGCTCTACTGGGTCACCGTTGATATCCAGGTGAATCTGCACAGGTGTTTTGGTGAATGCAAGAACCTTCGTTTTTGTGGTATTTATGAGGAGACCGCAGTTTTCACTATGCCGAACTAATTCATTCATTAGCCTCTGCAAATCTTGTTCATTCTCGGCCAGCACAACTGTATCGTCGGCATACCTGATATTATTGATCACTTTCCCGTTAATCTTAATTCCACATTCGATTCCTTCTAGAGCTTCTTTGAAGATAGCCTCTGAATATATATTAAATAAGAGCGGTGACAGCACACAGCCCTGTCTTACACCTCGTTTAATCGTGATTTCTTCTGACGATGTTCCTTCAATTTTAACCACTGCGTTTTGCTGCCAGTAGAGATTTGTAATCAATCGAATTTCTTCTCTATCTATTCCGGTTGTTTTGAGGACTTCTATAAGTTTTTGATGGTTAACGCAGTCAAAGGCTTTTCTATAATCTATAAAACAAGCGATTACATTGACATTCATGTCTCTGCAACGCTGAGTGATAACGTTTAATCCGAATAACGCCTCACGAGTACCTAGGCCACTGCGAAATCCAAATTGAGTTTCGTCTAGTTGGTATTCGCATCTTTTATAAATTCTGGTGTGAATATTCTGAGAAATATTTTGAGGACATGGGACATCAGACTTATCATGCGGTATTCATCGCAGTTCGAAGCGTGGGTTTTCTTTGGAAGGGTAATAAATGTCGAGCGTAGCCAATCCGTTGGGATAGTCCCTGTACGGTAGATTTTATTGAATATGAATACCAGCAGTTGCAACCCCCTTCTGTCCTGTTCAGCCATCAGTTTTATAACTTCGGCATGAATATTGTCTGGGCCAGTTGCTTTTCCGCCTTTTTGGGATCGTATTGCGTGAATTACTTCGTCTTTGGTAATTTCAGGTCCTTTTTCGTTCATGTTTTCATCCGCTTTCGGTGGAGTGTTCGGTCTGCTATCATTAAATAGTTCTTCTACGTATTCCTTCCATCGTTGTAGTTTATTCTCTATTCCTAAGATGATGTCATTATTTTGGTCCCGTAAGATAGCTGTGGAACGTTTCTTGTTACAGTTTACCATTTCTTTCACCTTCTTGTGTAAATTGAATGTGTCGTATTTTTCTTGAAGATTTTCGATTTCACTACACTTCTTGGTCATCCACTGTTCCTTTGCATCTCTGCATTTTCTTCTAATCTTTTTGTTTAGTTCAGCATATAATGCTGGATTTGCCTTATGGGTTCTCCTTTCATTCATGAGCTCTAGGATTTCAGGAGTCATCCATTCTTTTTTCACATTAGTTTCAAGGTGGCCAATGTCATTTTCCTGAATAAGAGTTATGGAGGTTTTTATCCTATTCCAGGTTTCCATTATATCCAGTTGTTTTTCATTTTGGATTTTTGTCATTTCACATTCGATCCTGGAACTCACTTGAGTGTGTACATCCGGTATCCGCAGTTTTCTAGTGTTGATTCTAGGAGTTGGTTGCGTCTTAGCGATCTTTTTGAATCTTCTCATTCCGGAAATCCATAACGACGGGATTGTGGTCGCTATTAACGTCTGCGCCAGGATGTTTTTACTGATTGCACGTATTTCTTCAGTTCTTGTCCAACAAGTATAAAATCGATCTAATTCCTTATGATGCGGCCTTTTTTATCAGCAGGAGATTTCCAGGTGTATAGTCTTCTAGGATGTTGTTTGAAGAATGTGTTAGCAAGCCCCCCTTACGACATTCCCCCCTTTACGACAAGCAAAACAATTTTCTTTTTACTTTTTATTCTTTTCTCTACTTTCGATTTTTCGAAATTAGAGAAAATACACAGCTAAAGGCAAGAAAATATTATTTATTTATATATTTTCTTCGGCCACAGACCCGCTTTACCCGCTCCCTGATGGCGACCCGAAAGTACAGCGTAATACACTCTTAACTTATTTCTTCTTTACAGGAACCTTATTCTACACTGACTGGGGCAAGTTCGGCACTTCTGGCAAGATCCTCCGAACTACCATGGCTGGATCACTAAAACGAGTGATAATAGACAAGAACCTGGCTCAACCGAGTGGTTTAGCGATCGATTTTGATGAAAACAAGCTGTATTGGACGGATGCAGTCAGGGAAAAAATCGAAAGAAGCGACATGGATGGAAAAAACAGAGAAGTTCTGGTTGCAGCAACTATATATCCGTTCTCGATCACTATATTTGGTGATTACATCTACTGGACCGATTTGCAGCTTAGGGGAGTGTACAGAGCTGAAAAACACACCGGAGCTAATATGATAGAAATGGTAAAAATGTTTTGTTTAAAAATTTTTGTTTAAAATCGAGTGATTAAGACGCGTTACATCTGGACCGCACTTTAAACTTGTTTTAATCTTGTTTTAGTCATTTGCTTAAAACTATAAAACTCTGTTTCGAACATGTTTGGCGTGAGGGTGTTTTTTTTTCAATATAAAAATGTTTATTTTGATTTATTTTTATAGGTAAAACGCCTGGAAGACAGTCCTAGGGACATTCAAGTTTATTCTCCTAAACGTCAAAACTGTGCTTACAATCCCTGTCACATAAATAATGGAGGGTGTGCCCAAAGTTGTCATCCTGCACCAAATGGGGCAGCAGAATGTCGGTAGGTTACAGAAAAAAAAAAATAAAAAAGTATTTTCCTCTCAAGTTAGCATGTAGAGTACTTATGGAAGAAACTCACTCATATTCAAATCTAGAATTCCACTTTATCTAAAGATGAAAACATTCGACCAATGTGTTCTACCAATCATGACCTATGCATGCCAAACCTGGATACTTGAAACGGACATTATAAGGAAACTGCAGGTCAATGGAACGAAATATGCTGGGAATAACCAAGAGAGACCGTAAAAGAATAGAGTGGATATGATAAAAAGACCCAGGAAATAGATATCGATGTCATCCACAGAGTCAAATCCCTCAAGTAGCAATGGGCAGGATATGATATTAGGAAATTAGCAGGGATAACTTGGGCCCGCATAGCCAACAATAATAGACGACAATTATTGGATCCAACTACAAAGAGAGTATCTAAATGTGTGAGGGAGGCTACACCATAATTGGAAATGGTTGAACAAGCTGGAAATGATGATGATTTTCTTCTTAATTTTTTTTCTAAAAGTATTATTATTGTTTGCTAGTGTTATTATTGTTTCTCAGTGTGTGAAATATAAATTTATCCACGACTCGTCTATAATTTGACTATTATAAATGAGTTTATGAAATAATAATAATATTCATTATTCACTAGTGAATAATGGTTTCATTATTCACCGCTTCCTGGGATATCTCGATCCAAACTCCAAACAAGAGCTATTTGAAGTTTTCAATGTCACTTTTTGCATTCATCTATGGGGTGTTTCAAAAGTTGTTTTTCTTGTCACGAGATTTTTAAAATATTTTTTGCTCCTTAAACATTCTCTTATAATATATCTCGCCATGTAAACAAATTATTAAACACCATTATGAAGAAACAATGTTAAAATTCCCTCATTTTCTACTCTAAAATTCGATTTAAAAGTTTTCAATGTTATTTTTTGCATTCATCTATGGGAGGTTTCAAAAGTTGTTTTTAAAAATAAAAACTTATATTAATATTATTTAAATTTTTTTGATAGTCCTGGATAAAGTATAGTATTCTACTCGCATATAATGGCTGTTATTCACTATTCACTTGGATGATTTATGACACTTGCCTGCGCCTCATGTCATAAACTTAATCCGCGTGAATAACAGCCACCATTATATGCTCGTTGAATAATATACTATTATGATTGTATTGTATTGACTAAGAGTGGGTCCCATGGGGGGAGCCTCCACTGAGGCCGCGAGGGCCTATTGTGGCTCAGTTTCTACGCGCTCTAATTTACAAGAGCGTCAAAGTTCACCCTCAAGACCCAGCCTCCTAATATAGGCCGTTATGTCTGAGGGCGATATGTCTCCTAGGTCTGATAGGTCTAGCATGGGTTTGCCAAACATCTCAAACCTGGTCGTGCTCCCAGCGGGGCAGGTACACATAACGTGCTTCATTGTTTCGTCATCTTCCATACAGAGTCGGCATTCGGCGTCTTCCACCAGTCCCGTCGTCTGTAGGTGAGATCTCAGCCGGCAGTGGCCCGTGTACACTGCAGTGAGCACACGCGTTCCATTCCTACCGGCCTTTAGGAGTTCTCCTGTTCTATGTTTGGATGGCCCTGCTAGGATTTTCTTGGCATGTTCCATTCCGGGACTGTCATTCCAGTCCCGGAATGTCGCACTCCTAACCCATTCACAGAGCCTTCTCTTGCGAGATTTTTAGGAATGCTAAGTGTCGGTTCTGGCCCACGAATGGCGAGCCTGCACCAATTTTGGCGAGGGAATCAGCACGTTCATTTCCCTCTAGGCCGACATGTCCCGGTATCCATATTAGCGACACTTTATTCCTATCTCCCAGTATATTGAGTAGTTTCTTACAATGAAGAATCGTCATAGACGTGCTTTTCGTTGCCTCAAGTGCTTTCAGCGCGGCTTGACTATCGGAAAATATGCATATTGTTTTCCCGGTGTATTGCTGTTCTACCAGCAGTTGCACACAGGTTTCAATAGCATATAGCTCAGCTTGGAAAATCGTGGTGTGTTTTCCAAGACTGTGGTAGATCTCAGTCTTTGGACTGCTGCAGTAAATTTCTGCGCCAGATCCTTTTTCGTTTTTGGATCCGTCCGTGTACCAACACATTTCCGCATGTAATAAACCGTTTCCCGGCTTATCCCACTCGTTCCTATTCGGAAACAGGACGTTGTAGGTGCGCGTCAAGAGTTGGACTGGTGGTGTGAGATCCGAGACCATTCCCAGAATCTCATCCGACTGTAGTTCTTCTACTAGCCGGTTTTGTATGAACATAATTGTTCCTTGGCTTCCTCGTGCTATATTTAGAAACCTATATGTAGCCCATCTCGCCTCTCTTTCCAAAAGAATTTGAAGAGGAGGTAGGTCGAGTAGGGTTTCCATAGCTTTTGACGGCGTGGATTGGAAGGCACCAGTCACCGCTAAGCATGCTTGTCCAGTGCCTTCTATTAAAAGATCAGCCTACGGGCGAGATTTATGACGTCACGCTAGTTAGATATAACGGATTAATAAATATGTTGTAGAATACATGGAAAACATAATTATTCCTCAGATTTTTGGTTTGTATTTTAAAAATGATATAGTTTAAATGAAATATACATAATATACAGTTAATAACTACAACATATATACCTATTTATAGTAATAAATACTTTGGTAAATAAACTATGAACCATACAAATGCAGCAAATGTTTTTACAATGTACAAATAATGTATAGGTACATAAGATAATGGGTAAAATGTAAATATATTTTTTAAATTTTGGGGGTTTGAAAATCGATCTAATTTAACAAAAACATTTAATATCTACTAATAGTGATGTATTATTATTTGCATTCACAAAATTTATATTATGTATATTTTGCAAGTATCAATGTTCGAAAATTATATTTACAAATAATACAATATTATCTAAAAAGGCGTCAGCGATGGCTATGAAATGAAGATCGCTGGCATTTTTATGATATAAAGAATTATTTAAATTTTTGATTTTCTTGGGATTTTTTAGGTTCGGGAAAACAGCTGATTAAGTTTTTCATTTGGGTTTTCATTATTTTTATTTGGTTTAAAAAACGCGTTTCGGCTAACTATAGCCTTCACAGTGTTGTGTCATATGGGGCAAAATAGTGTCGAATCCAATCCAAAAATTACATATACAATATAATTCACACCTCATAATGTTTACTGCAATTAATAAAAGCTAATATAAACTTATCAAAAGATGACCACATATTTTTTAAAATTATTATTCTTAACACTAAAATTATCTACATTGACTATGGAGTAATGCAGTAAACATTATGTGCGTGGTGTGAATATTTTATATGCAATTTTTTTGGATTATATTCGACACTATTTTTTCATATGATTCTAACACTGATGGAGGCTATAATGTTAGCCGAACCGTTTTTTTTTAAACCAAATAAAAATAATGAAAAAATCAATCAAGGCAGCTTTTCCCGAACCTTAAATTCCAAGAAAATCAAAAAATTTAGAATATTTAGAATCAAGGTTCAAGAATATCAAATTTTCCAAGATTGTAAAAATTCTAGTTAATTATTTTATGTGTACAGTTATTTTTAGGGAACGTCATCGATGTTCATTTCAAACCAACTAGACGCCGATTTTTTCGATGATACGGTATAATTCTTACGTAAAATGTAAATAACATTAGACCAATTAAAACAAAGAAATATGAATTTCTTAGTATTTTTAGTAACACCTTTATTCTTAAAAACTTAATTTTGTATTATGCAAATATACCTCAATTTTATTGTTATTTTATTCATATTGTATTCAGCCATCACTTAAATATTTGATATTAATTTGGTATTATAAATAATCAATACTATTCATTAAAAATTACTGAACAAATATATGTTATGCTTAACATACATTATATATTATCAAACAAAAAACACATTCTTCTTTTAAACTGTATCAGTCTTGTCTTTACAAAAATCTTTTTAAATTTTGAACTCAAAATAATAATCTTTTCGTGATCTCTAATACATATTCTTTATTTTTCCCTAGATCATAATACCTACTTACGTGTTTGAATCTATCGAAGCTGAACCAGCAACACTTGGAGTGGAGATTCCACAATATGAATAAAATAAACATAATTGTCCAGTTTTCATTAATACCATCAGGGGAGAATATTATTTTTTAAATTTATTAAAGATATTTTCAATAAAATTCTCTTGATTTATAACTCGAAAATACCCACTTTTCTTGCTCTTCCGGACACTTTAGGCTGCCTAGTATAATAACTATCCTTAGTAACTATCCTTTCCACCAGGAACACAACAAAAAGATGAGGCATAGCACCAAAAACACACTCCACTTAAAAGCTTTTATTGATGAATTGTTAGAGTCTTAAAAACACACACAAAAATCACGATGAGTAGAAAATGTATGGGCACTTTTAGGTTAAATCACTTACACAACGTGTAATTTTTAACATTTCGCATTTTTTATGCCAAACCGAGAGTGACCATATATCAGACGTTGTAGGTGCGCGTCAAGAGTTGGACTGGTGGTGTAAGATCCGAGATCATTTCCATAATCTCATCCGACTGTAGTTCTTCTACTAGCCGGTTTTGTATGAACATAATTGTTCCTTGGCTTCCTCGTGCTATATTTAGAAACCTATATGTAGCCCATCTCGCCTCTCTTTCCAAAAGAATTTGCAGAGGAGGTAGATCGAGTAGGGTTTCCATAGCTTTTGACGGCGTGGAATGCAAGGCACCAGTCACCGCTAAGCATGCTTGTCGTTGTAGTTTCGACAATTTATTCTTTGCCGTTATTTGGTTGGCTTTCTGCCACCAGGCAACTGCACCATACGTGATAATAGGTCTGATGGCCGTCACGTATAGCCAGTACATATTTTTGGAGTTTAATCCCCAGTTTCTACCACAAATTCGGCGGCATGCCCATAGAGCATAGCAAGCCTTTTTTGATGTTTTTTCCAGATGAGAGGTCCAGCTAAGTTTTTTGTCCAGGTTTAATCCTAGATACTTAACTTCCTCCGCAAACGGAATTGTCTCACCAAGAAGAATGGGCGGTTTCAGTTTGTCTGTTTTCCTTCTTCTGGTGAATGGTATGATCACGGTTTTCTGTGGGTTTACACTTAATTGTTCCAGTGTGTACCAGCCGTGAATTGCATCTAGGACTTCCTGTATTTTTGAGGAGATATACTCTACTATTATGATACTCGTGTTAATAATGATAATGTTCTTTTAAAATATAATTTTGACTTGGCATTTTTGATGAAATATTATTTATTTCTTATATTTTCAGGTGTGATGATAACACCAAGTTAGTGAACGAAGGTAGAATGTGCGTTTCGAAGAATTTGAGCTGTGATTCGAGCAAATTTTACTGTGCTAATGGAAGATGCATTTCAAGAATGTGGGCTTGTGATGGGGATGACGATTGCGGTGATAATTCTGATGAAGACACCAACTATTGCTGTAAGAGAGTCACTTTATCAATTTAACATATCGTCCCATTGCTGCCAAAAGTCACTAACTTACTTTTTATTACTTCCGAGAAAAACGCGTCTAAAGAAGAATTGCATTACATAAAGATGTTATAGTTATAGTAACGATTAACTTTGAATTTGACAGTTCCCGCGGGCTTTCCTAGTGCTAATTTTATTAAGTTAGCAACTTGCGGCCATGCTGATGCAATGCCGTCTCTCCAATAGAACAGCCACAGAATTTTATGACGTCACTCTAGTTGGATACTACGGATTAATAAATATGTTGTAGAATACATGGAAAACATAATTATTCCTCGTATATGTAATTTTATGGATTATATGACTAATAAAATAAATAATCATATGACACAACAACTTCAAAATATAAACGTTAGCTATAACTGTTTTTTTAAAAAAAAATTATGAAAATTTAATCAGCGTTTTTCCCGAACCTAAATCCCAAGAAAATCAAAAAATTTTAGAATAATTTTACATATAAAATGACAGCGATCTTTATTTCATAGCCATCGCTGACGCCTTTTTTTATGATATTGTACTATTTGCAAATATAAATTTTTCAAACATTGATAGCTTTCAAAATATACATACTACTTTTGTAATGCAAATAATAATAATCACTATTAGTAGATATTGAATGTTTTTTTTGTTGAATTAGATCGATTTTCCAAATCCCAAAATTTAAAATATATTTTACATTTTACCCATTATCTTATGTACCTATTCATTATTTGTATATTGTAAAACATTTGCTGCATTTGTATGGTTTAGTAGTTTATTCTACTTAAAGTATTTGATGCACTATAAATAGGTATGGTATATATTGTATTTATTAACTGTATATTATGTATATTTCATGTAAAATATATCATTTTTAAAATACAAACCAAAAATACGAGGAATAATTATGTTTTCCATGGATTCTACAACATATTTATTAATCCAAATCTAACTTGCGTGACGTCATAAATCTCGCTCCTAGGCTGTTCTATTAGAGACGGCATTGGGCTGATATTTAGAAATGTCAAAAGCTGATGACATTGTACTTTGTCAATTATGACATTTCGCGTCGAAGTTTAAAAGCCACAGCGACAAGAAAGAGCCAGAGTTACGTTTCACAGGTAAATAACAGTACACCTTTTGCAAGAAGAGGGAAGAACTGTCACTTGTTTTATTATTTTCCTTTTTCTATTTCATGAAAGTAAAAGAGTTACCTATCTGATTCGTTCAGGCACTCATTTTAAAGAATATCAGTAACTTTTTTGGATAGAGGGATTTGATATTTACCATGTTGGTAAAAATAACGGTCAAAATTCAAAGTTATTCATTTTATAGACTATAGTAACTATTCGGTATTAAAATAAAACATAAATAGCCAGAAATCGTAGTTAATGACTTGCTGCAATCGATTCTCCGATTCAAAACATAGTTAGTGATTGAATTTGGTTTTTCGGAAAAATGTTAGTTAGTGACTTTTCGCAGCAATAGGACGATATATTCCTTAAATTCCTTAAAGGGTAAAAACGATGATATGATATGATAAGCGCCATTTTACTAATTTTACAGAGAGTCCTGGATGACTGGTAGTTATCAGGTAGTCCCTGTATATATGTATATTTTTACTAGGAATATATCATAGGATTTAACAACTTTTTGTAGGAATCAGTTAGACCAACTATAAAGCTTGATTTTCATGCATCCGTTATCCGTTGATACGATGGTCCGACGGCGCTCTGATTAGTCATAGCATTTTTGCGCCACTTTTCATCCGTAAATTTTTTACTCCAGCCCGTCAACGGAGATATTCGTACGATAACAGACTTTTTGATACTTTTTTGACAAATTTAATCTAACTTTAATCTATACTAATATATAAAATCCTTAAGTGACTGACATACTGATTAATCACGATCCTGCTCAAACCACTCAACGTAAGAAGCTCAATTTTGGCATACAGGTTGATTCTAGGGTGTAGAGGTTCGATAAGAAGGGATTTTTCGAAATTTCGGTTCCAAGAGGGTGAAACTTTGAATAAGAAGACTAAGGAAGGAGCATATCAAAATCTTAGGTACACCGCGATGGGCTTCAAATATGGCCGACTTAAATTCCGGTTTATCAGTGTCGTTCTAATTTTATTTGATTTATACAACTTTTGTAGGAATCAGTTAGACCAACTATAAAGCTTGATTTTCATGCATCCGTTATCCGTTGATACGATGGTCCGACGGCGCTCTGATTAGTCATAGCATTTTTGCGCCACTTTTCATCCGTAAATTTTTTACTCCAGCCCGTCAACGGAGATATTCGTACGATAACAGACTTTTTGATACTTTTTTGACAAATTTAATCTAACTTTAATCTATACTAATATATAAAATTCTAATAAAAATGAGACATACTGATTAATCACGATTTGCTCAAACCACTCAACGTAAGAAGCTCAATTTTGGCATACAGGTTGATTCTAGGTTAAGAGGTTCGATAAGAAGGGATTTTTCGAAATTAATCTTCCAAGAGGGTGATAACCAAAAGCTCAAATATTACAATATATTTTATTTAAAAAACGGTCAAGTTTCCGAAAATGATCGCTTAAACACGTATATTTATTTTATAGTTTTACATATTTTAAGATTTGTTAAAAACAGGGTGTTTCGAAAAAAAATCTGGTCATTGATTATCATGATCCTGCTTAAAGCGCTTGACGTAAAAAGCTGATTTTGGAAAACAGATTGACTTTAGGGTGTAGAGGTTCGATAAGAAGGGATTTTTCGAAACCCGAATTCTATGGGGGTGAAACTATCCCTCAAATATTGAAATATTTTTTATTTAAAAACCGGTGAGTTTTTCGGAAAACTCTTAAACACGTATATTTTATTTTGTTGTTTTACATATTTTAAGATTTTTTATAAATTTATACAGTGTGTTTCATAAAATATGGCCATTGAGTAATCACGATTCTGCTTAAACTGCTTGACGTTTAAAGCTGATTTTTTGGCAAATGGATTGACTGTGGGGTGTAGAGGTTCGATAAGGAGGGGTTTCTCGAATCTCAAATTCCAAGAGGGTGAAAACGCCCCTCAAATATTACAATATTTGTTATTTAAAAAACTGTTAGTCTTTCGGGAAAACGCTTGGACAAGTATAATTTATTTGGTTTTTTTACATATTTTGAAATTTTTTAAAAAATCATACAGGGTGTTCCAAAAAGTTGGGTAATTTCTTAACCACGATTCTGCTTAAACTGCTTGACGTAAAAAGCTTATTTTTGGCAAACGGATTTTTCGAAAGTCAAATTCCAACGAGATGAAACTACCCCTCAAATATTACCAAGTTATATAATAATATCGCCATATTGTTTTTTCTCATGCTGACATAAATGTGAGAAAATTTTATCCAGTTTGTATGTTAATGGAAATTCTTGCTTTGCTTTATCATCACCATTACAAATGACTAATTCGACGCGAACGAAGTCGCTGGTACACGCTAGTAAAAATATAATAGTACAAGAGCTAACACCGTCGGGAAAACTAGAATTTTAAGAAAGCTGGTTCTTTAGTATATCTTCTGGTATGCTCTCCTGACCAAAATGCGAGCCAGTAGACTACTGCAGTTTACTATTGCGCATCACATCTGTACAGGGTATCCCATTTTCGTGTGTTTTATGGGATTTCTCGTTTATGAGTAGAGATACAATGATATGATTTTCACATTACTTTGCTACGTTTTTATGAAACTAAATATGCTACACATAGGTTGGTCCTAGCCTCCTTCCTTAGTTTCTAAAATACAAGGCGAATTTATGATGCGCAGTCACATGAACAGATATTGTATTCAGATATGATGCGCAGTAGTGAACGCAACGTCTACCGGCAACCAGACGATCCGCACTCTATTCAGGAGAGAAGAAAAGATATATTAAAGAACCGGCTTTCTTAAAATTCTCTTTCGAAAACGTTGCTAGCTCTTAGGCTATAAGTAAAACAGCGAAATCGTTGTAGAAATGAAAATATAAAATGAGAGCAATCACAAGCAAATCGTATATCCGATGAACGGAGGCATCAAAATGCAATAAATTTAAAAACTGCGTAATTTTCTAACCAATCGAAGTTTTTAAATTCAACCAATAAAATTAATATCTCATCATCGTATCGTCGGACTACAACGGATGTATGAAAATTAAGTTTAATACTGTAAAACCCTAAAATTAAGAAAGTGGCGCTGATCGTGTTATTCCCCTGGACCCTTCATCTGTATTAACATTAAAAATAATTGTTTCCAGCTTTTCATTCGTGTTCACCCAACGAATTCAGATGCGCCAACGGTCGCTGCATCTTCAAATCATGGAAATGTGACCACGAAAACGACTGTAAAGACGGTTCGGATGAACAAGAGTGTGAATATCCACCCTGTGCACCAGGAGAGTTCACTTGCGCTAACTTCAGATGCATTCCCATGGCTCAGGTGTGCAACGGAGTGAACGATTGCAAGGATAATGTAACTTCGGACGAAACTCATGAAAGGTAGATATAATAGTTTCGTTTACTTTATGTTCGAGATAAAACACTTATTGTAATTCAAAATCACTTCTAGGTGCCCCCAAAACACTACCTGCCCTCCAAAACACCTAAAATGCGAGAACACCAACATCTGCGTGGAACCGTATTGGCTCTGTGACGGTGATAACGATTGCGGTGATAATTCTGACGAGAATCCGCTTCACTGTGCTCAGAGAACTTGCCCACAAAACAGTTTTAGATGCTCCAACCATAGATGTATACCGGCAACTTGGTAAATTGTTATTTTTTATTTAGAAATTTTGGTTTTGAATTAAATATAACTCGCAGGTACTGTGATGGTGATGATGATTGCGGTGATGGAGCTGACGAACCTCCAGAGTACTGTAAAAGTGATGGAAGGACTTGCTTCGGTGATTTGTTTACCTGTGATAATGGAAACTGTATTCCTAGGATTTATATATGTGATGGAGACAACGATTGCTTGGATAATAGTGACGAGGACAGTAGACACGAGTGCAGTAAGTTATTTTTTCTAATTTTAACATTTCTTCTGTAACTTTTTTCTTAATTTTTAAACTTTTTTTTATACAGGGTGTGTCTTCAATAAGCGCAAATATTTTTTTCTGGACTGGTAGATCTCGACAAAAGAAACATATTTTCTCTTTGCCGTTTTTCAAATAAATCCAAAATAACCGAGTTATTTTATTTTGAAAATTCCCTAAAAAAAATGTTTTTTTGCTAAAATTTTGTCACTGGATCTTTTCTGGATTTTCTTTCTTGTAAATTTAATCTACTACCTATGTTGCCATATTATCAAGAAATTATGTTTTTTAACTCTCCTAAACAGAGTGCGGACCGTCTGGCTGCCGGTAGACGTTGCGTTCACTACTGCGCATCATATCTGTATTCAACATTTGTTCACTACTGCGCATCACAAATTCGCCCTGTATTTCAGGAACTACGGAACCTACATGTATAGTATATTTAGTTTCATAAAAAAGTAGCAAAATAATGTGAAAATCACATCATTGTATCTCTACTCATAAACGAGAAATTCCATAAAACATACGAAAATGGGATACCCTGTACATATGTAATGCGCAGTCGTGAACCACAGTAGTCTACCGGCAGCCAGACGGCCCGCACTTTGGCCAGGAGAGCATAGCAAAATATATATATATTAAAGAACCAGCTTTCTTAAAATTCTCGTTTCCGACGTAGCTAGCTCTTGTACTATTATGTTTTTATTAAGGTTAGATTAAATTTGTCAAAAAGGTGTCAAAACTTCCGTTATCGTATGCATAGATAAATGCAACAAGTTTAGATTGGAAAGCCCGTAAAAATTTTGGATCGCGAAATTGTTTTGGGTCGCGACCGTTATATGCGATCTGGCGCTGCTATAACGGTCGCTAAGAACAACGGCAAACAAAAACAGAAATAATTTTCTCTTGTCAAAGTCAGAATCTTCAAAAATCATAATAATCTTTCAAAATCTAAACCGCTCTCATTAAAGAAATTCCGAAAAGTGTTTATAGCGTCCATTTTCATAGTAATTATTGCTATCTTGTGAGTTTAATTCAAGTTTTATTTACTCCTATCAGTGATAATTGTGAGAAAGTGGCATTAATAACTTAAAAAGCTGTGCTGTGAACTGTGAACTGCAAAAACCATGCAAAAACCATCGTGGATCATGGTATAACGTCGGTTTCCAATGTTTCATAGGTATTTCATACATGCGTCATTATATAAAATAAAGTTTCTTGTATGCAACACACTGTATTTTATTTATAAAATTAAACGAAAATAATAATAAATTTGAATAAACAATATTTGGCGATATAATTCCGGAAAAAGCCGAACCGCTCCGAAATTTTCAAAACTTTTGGGTCGCGACCGTTGCAAGAATGCGCCAAATAGTGTTTACATTGTCTTTATGGGCACTTTCCAATCTAAACTTGTTTCATTTATCTATGATCGTATGATCTCTCTCCGTTGACGGGCTGGAGTAAAAGATTTACGCTTGAAAATCAAGCTTAAGACTGTTTCCCAACAAATTTCATATATAACTATTCTCACCTATATCCTATCCTAGGCAAATAATGACTATTATTTTACTTGTAGATGATAGAAAATGTGACGAAGAAACTGAATTCACTTGTGAAGCGAACAAGGCATGGGGAAGGGCTCAGTGCATTCCTAAAAAATGGCTGTGCGATGGTGACCCCGATTGTATCGATGGGGCCGACGAAAATACCACAATCCATCATTGTCCAGCACCCCAAGCCTGCGCAGACGATCAATTTACTTGTGGCAATGGACGCTGTATTAATAAGGTACGTACAGGGTTGCCCATTTTCCAGTGTTTTACAGGGTTTCTTGTTTATGAGTTGAGGTACGAAGATGCGGTTTTCACATTGCTGTGCTACTTTTACTTTTAGTTCCTGCAAGTTGCCTCTTAGTTTCTGAAATACAGGGCGAAATTGAAAATGTTTCGTTTTTCGACACCCTTCATATTTTGGTTTGGTTTATCTTATAACCACTCATACATCACATCAAATCACATTTACGATGTGTTTACATTATTAGATGTAGACACAGGGTGACACAATTCCCCCGATGTAAATATGCTACGTTTACACATTGTAGTTCAACACGTATGCACAAGGGTTAAACGTCCGCCTCACAATGTAGCCACAGTATAGCATTTACGTATACACAAAGTAAGGGATACACAGTGTGCCGTAGGATACACAGTGCTTGTGTATTACGTTTAAACTATGTTTACACATTGCAGTTGTGACTACCGCGTGTATACGTATGTATTTTGCTTCGTATATACATCTTGTGCTAGATAAAACTACTTCTTATGAACGAATTTAGGAAATAATACAAGTTTTGATGCCTAACTTTTCGTTCTTTTAAGAAATATTTATCCAATGATACCAATTATATCTTTTAGAACGAAAATTAGGAAGGCAAAACTTTGTAGTTTCCAAAAGTATATCGATCGTAAGTTCAAGAGAAGTAGCCTTAAAATTGTTCCATTTTTGTTTTGTATTAAATGTACCATTTTTCTTCCATAAAATGGATTAAGTGGTTAAAAAATAAAATTCTTATATTTTTATATCATGGAACGCAATAGCGCAAATAACACAATAATAATAATTATTAACACTGCAGAAACCAGAAGTAAGAAAACACTGTAAAAGAACAGAATTTGTATCAAAATGTATTAAAAATATAAGTACCTATAGTATAACAACATACTAAAATGGTAAACACTGGTATATCGCCACGATTTGGTGGACCTCGTTTAGTCATTTTTTTCTTCTCTTTTCCCTCCAAGCAGTTGATTTGTTAGCATAGTTATTCATCGAGCACTCTGTTGGACTTTGTTGTATTTTATTTCCAGATTAACAATCTCACCCCTTAAATTTTATATGAAACTGATTATTGAATATTAAACATATCTGTATATTGATCCATTAATAACTTACCGAATATCAGTGTATTCTTTGAGGTGTTTAAATCTTTCTTTCTCTGGTCCATTTAGATTTTTATTATTTCCAAATTTATATTGCAGAGCTAACCTCTTTATCATTATACGAGAATATTTGAAGCTTTCATTCATTGGAGTCAAAATTTGGTAAATATCGAGTAAGGGAAGAGTCGCTGCTATAATATTAATAATACTCTTAGGAAAGTGTAACAAGGTAATTTAAAAATTGTGCTTACCTTAAAATCTCTTTTAAACTACACACAAACAGAACATTTATATAGAGCTTCCGAATGATAAAACAATAATGGCTGCTAACACATACCACTCCTAGAAAGGAGAAAGGAGAGAGGGCACATAAGATACACTTGGTCGGTGTGTCTACGCTGAGGCTATCCGCGCGTGCGCACACCTTCATCATTCTCATGCTAGAATGTAGACACAACAGTACACCATTACAAAGTGTCTATATAGATATTTATATTATGTGTATACGTCACATTTTTACAAGGCGTGTACTATAGGCACAACTACGATACGAAGTATCACATATACATTTGACTTATACATTGTATGTCTCATATACCGACGTCAGATTTCATCATTTTAATAATTATTTGTTACGTTACAAAAAACTCTTTAGAATCTTGAGTGCATACGGTATACAACTAGTAAATACTGTATCACACAATTCTATCAATATAAACCTGCGTGTATCTCATATGTATATGTTAGAACTAGATGAACACTTAGGTTCACTTTAACATGTTTTGTTGCTCATGTGTCTCCCTTGTAGAAACGTAATTTCATTTGGACGTGCTGTATGGGCAGTGGCGTAACTAGTATTTCGCTAGGAGTTGTCATTTCAGAAATATGACTCAATTTTTTTTGTGTATCCTCCGTGTATATATTCCGTGTATTTTATTCTTTATATTATTTGCCTTGTCGCGAGGTTCCTAAAAATATAACATATTCTATACTTATTTTTATAAACAATGTAAAAAATGCAATGTTGTAAACTACGTGTTGGTTGAATACAGTTCATACCAAATAAACTTTTAGTCACGTGATTAAGCTTAACCGGCACCAGCATTGGCCCCTTTTATATATTTTCTTTTAATCAAAATATTTTAGAAAACGAAAATATATAAACAGTTATTATTTACATCAACAGAACTCACCTTCTTAACACCACTTAAGGGACTTAAAGGGCCATTACTACCGCTTTCCCGTTCAAAATATTCTAATAAAGTTGCGATGAGTTTTTTACGGCTATTAAGCTATATATCTTGTACACTTCGCACTAAAAGAGGTTCTAAAAAGAATAATGTTGGACTGCAAGGTCTGCTAGTAAACATTTTTATGCTTAAAGTATCACCATACTATTTAATTTAAACCAAAAACTCCTAATACAAAACTAAAGTGTCAAACCGAATGACAATGACAGGAAATAAATAAATAAATGCGGCAACTTGACATATTTTACAGCAGAGTTACCATCTGAATCCCCAGCACGAAATTTAAATTCCAGTTAGTCAGCACCATGTCAGCACGGCGCCGAATATGTACAGGGTGGGCCAAATTGGACGCTTTTAAAGGGAAACACCCATTTCTGTAGGAGATAGACGAAAACTAATATCGGTGTCTGCAGCTCAATTTTTGTCAAAAACATAATGGTGAAAACCGCATATCGATATCTATTACCGTTTCGGAGTTACGGGGTGTTTTTCAAAAATGTGTATTTTTAACAAATCGCTGTAACTTTTTTGCTACGGAAAATTTTGTATTTTTATGAAAACATTTCCAAAGCACCTTTTTACGTAGAATTTAATGGTTTCAGTACATTTTTTTTAAATTAATAATTTAAGAATTATTAATAGAAAATTTCAGTTTTTATATGGGGCACCCTGTATATTTTTAATTTATTGAAAATAATTTAAAATTACCTTTCCAAAAATATAGCAGACTTGATATTTTGCTCGATTCCTCTTCGAGATATAGAGTTTATAAAAATTCGCCTACTTTAAATAAGTAGGCTTTGAACGGCGCCGACTATAATGCAAAAAAATTCTAGCTGTGAGCATCAATTAAAACGAAAATAATATTTGCAATGAAGCTGGTGATTTTGCCACTGCAGGGACCTGGTGATTTTGCCACTGCGGGGACCTGGTGATTTAGCTACTGCGGGGACCTGGTTATTTTGCCACTGCAGGGTCCCGATGATTTTGACTTTTCAGGGACCTGGTGATTTTGCCACGGCTGGGACCTGGTTGTTTTGCCACTTCTAGGACCTGGTGATTTTGCCACTGCAGGGACCTAGTAACCTTGGCATTGCAGGGACCTGGTGATTTTGTCACTGCAGGGCCTGGTGATTTTGCTACTGCAGGGACCTGGTTATTTTGCCTTGGAAATGTAAAAAGGGTGTTTCCCTTTAAAAGCATTCAATTTGGCCCACCCTGTACTTGGTTGGCAACAATGAATTTAGAAATCGCGCCTTCGATTACGTAATTAAAAGTTCAATTGATATGAAATATATGTAAATTGAGACTGATACCTACTTTGAGTATTTTTTGCGCTTTATTAAGTTATTGACTAATTTTTGTTTGGACATAATTTTAATTATTTGGTTAGGGTTGGTTATGTGATCATGACAACGACTGTGGAGACGGTACCGATGAAGGCAAAGACTGTAATTCCCAATACAAAACCTGCGGCACTAACGAGTTCACTTGCCAGAACTTCAAGTGCATCAGAAATCAGTACCGATGCGATGGCGAAGATGACTGTGGAGATCACTCTGACGAAGTCAACTGCAGTACGTTACAAAAACTTTTTCTGTGAAATAAGTTGATGAATTTTATTTTTTTTTAAGAAAAAGGTAACACAACGTGTCCAAACCCTAGCCAGTTCCGCTGTAACAACGGTCAGTGTATTGATGGTCATTTGGTTTGTAACAAGGTAGCAGACTGCACTGACGAATCCGATGAGCCTTTGCACTGTAATGTTGACGAGTGCGCTAAGGTAGAACTGCATCAGTGTGGACACAAATGCGTGGACACACTCACTGGATTCTACTGCGAATGCAACCAGGGATACAAGTAAATTCACTATAACATTATTACTTTTACGTTCCTCTTACTATTTGTTACTTAATGGTTGTCATACTTTGATGGCTTTAAGATCACCAGGTATTTTTTGCTCAAAGTAGCTGTCGACAAAGCTTTTATACATCTCTTCCTATTTTATGAATTCTTTATTTTGTGCATTTTATTATTTTCTATCAAAATTGCCATTTACTATTATTAGATATTCTTTCTCTGTGGTTGAAAAATTTGTTGTTTTATTTGCAGAATTATTCACTTAATTTTTTTTTTGTTAGTTCTTCCAATTGTAGTTGATATAGTTTGTGAACATTTTGAACTTTAAATATAGTCTGTCCAACGAGAAGATCCTTGACAGTGATAGATGTGTCTGTCATTTTAATTTCAAAGTAGTTTATTTTATTTTACAAAGAAATAAGTTGGTACAACTGGAACGCGCAGGAAATTAATATATTTAAAATTTGACTGACAAGTGACTACTTCAAAACATTGTGAAAAAAACTGTATAAAACTGAAAAAATGTAATCGAGTTATTTTATTTAATCAAAAACGGTATGTGTTAATATAAAACAAACAAGAACAAGACACCACATACTAAGAAAATATAAAAAAGAACTAATTCTTATTTTCAAGCTTTATGAAACTTCCCGCATTTATTATTATATTTATCAATATAACTTATGTACAAATACAAATTTGTAATAACCGCAGGAATAAATAAAACAACATAAATAAAACAAACTATTTTATTAATAATAACACTTACCAAATTTTATACCTTAAATGTTGATTAATTAATTATAATCTTAATTTTTTTAAACCATAACTTTTGACATTATTTTTCTGCAATCCATTATTTACCTTTCGTGTGATGTCGATATTTTACAGCTACTCCAGTTTTTAGTATGTGTTTATTATGGTTTTTCTACCATATTCAAGATGCACTTATCTACGACAAGATGGTATACGAACTTTATTGATGGTAACTTTATTGGTGTATAAGACTTTCTGCCTGGGCAGCGAGTATTAACCATAAACTGTGCTCTGGGTCTACAGTCAATTTTCACTCAATTTTTCCTCCACTTGACTTCAAAAGAGACAAAACACACGTAATAACACGAATCAAAATGTATCATCTTCCAAAACGCAGGGTATTTGACAAAAGTTGACACAAATTTATAGATAGATAGATAGATAGATATTTCTTTATTTATTTCCAATGTTTACAATAAAAACACATAAAATAGCCCAAACAGGCATGGAAACATTGTCAAATAAGAACATTTTACACCAAAATAATATAATTACAGTTAAGATAATACTACAATTAAACTAAGATCTTAACTAAGTAAAATAAGCAAATACATAGAAGAAATAAAAAACGATAGAATTAATATATACAAACAACAAATATTACACATTAGATATCAGACTTATAAACACAGCTTTATCGGATCTGTAAAATTCTTCTAATGAATAAAAGGCTTTCTTTGCTAGAAAGATTTTTAATGTGGCTTTTAACTTGTTTCTTGCCAAACCTCGAACACATTCGGGAAGGAAATTGTACATTTTTATTAATGAGAAATCAACATTTTTTTGTAGGTAGCTAAAATTATATTTATCTCCGACTAATATAACGTATAACCTATAATTTCGCAAGACTTTGACGAGCGTCAAAAATCTAAAGGCGAGTTCATACGCACCGGCGTCCGTTTGTCGTTCATCGTTCCGTCAAACCAATAAAATTGAAATAAGATCTGTCATTTTTGAAATAAACCAATAAAATTGGTTAAAAACAACAAGAGACGACGTATGACGGATTTATATTTAAACCCATCCATAGTTAACTTAAAAAATGTTAGAAACTTTTTTTAGTAAAATAAATAGATTGGTATGGGACGTCATCTGCTTTTCTTCTGTCATCGTCTGTCGAAATCTTACCTGAGGAAAAAAACAAAGTATATCTCGTCTTTGTTCTAAAGACACATCAATTAATTGTGTACCATCAAGAGTATCATTTGCATGATCTATATTTTCTATATCATCTCTTAGATATTTAATTCTTTCTTTTTGATTTTATTATTTACTAACTATCACTTCTTTAATTTGAGTTTTATGGTTTTAATAATTTCATCATTATCAGCAATTAGGTTATTATTTTCTTTTTTTTACATAATCTTATATCGGCTAAATGGACTCTTAAGAGCTCAAATTTTAGCAGATTTTTATCCATCATCCTGAACGATATTTTCACGGTATCTAGAGTGAAAAAAAATTTTTGGTGCACTCTATGAACTTAAGTCTTAAAATAAGCCCCCCTATTTATATTATTTGATTACCTTCCTCGTATACTTTGCGTACAAACTCTTCAAACATTCATTTAATATAAATTCTAAAGGTGCGTACTCACTAGAGCATTTTGGTCCGAACGAACCAAGCGAGCCGAGCGCGCACGAACGAACTCAGTAAAGAAAAGATCGCGATGTTCAGAGTGCTTGTTGCGTTCCCTGTGTTTCCACGTTCAGTTGTATTTAATTTTTATTTCCATGTAAATAAAAAACAAGCTGTAAAGCCTGTTTTTTTATTAAGAAATCATGTGACATTTGTCAAATCTTTCCATTAAAAAAACAAGCTTTATTGTTATATTCGTTATAATTTGTGTAAATGTACCTTTTCCCGTTCCAATAGATTTTTTTCCTTTCGCCTTCTTCCTTCTGAAAGTTGCCAGAAGACTTTCAATTTTTTTTCTTTGCTTCTCCAGAAGCACATCCCATGATCTCATCTATCTGCCTCCACGCATCAAACTACTTAACTTTATTATAGTATAATCCATCCTTTGGATTCCAAAGTACTGGATATTGTTCATAAATGTCTATTAACTGAAGGCACTTTTCTCTATTCCACTCCATTTCGTTTGAGCAAAGAAAAATCAAAACAATGAAAATTTTTCGCCGCGAATGCTCCGAATAGGACGAACACCATGAACGCAACGAACCTCCATACCCACTGAACAACGCATCCCCTTTGAGCAAAATGCATGTACTGACAAGCCGGCGAAAATGTTTGGCGCGCTCGGTTCGATGAAATTTTGCTCGCGAACACGTATTCACTTGCCGAATTCGGCTCTGCGCGCTCGGCTCGTTTGGTTCGTTCGGAGCATAATGCTCTAGTGAGTACGCACCTTAAGATCTTTTTTGGTTGATTCTGGAAATCTTTAATTTGTACAATTTCTGTCTTATTAGGTTACTCCAAGATGGTAAAGCCTGTGCTGACATCGACGAATGCATAGAAACCCCAGGAGTTTGCTCGCAATATTGCAGCAACACCCCAGGCAGTTTCTACTGCAAGTGCAACGATCAATTCTACGAGCGCGAAGCAGACGAGCACACCTGCAAGAGAAAGGACAAAACCCAACCCTGGCTCATCTTCACCAACAAGTACTACATCAGAAACATGTCCATCGACGCTTCAGTTTACAACCTAGTCCACCAAGACCTCATGAACGTCGTGGCCTTGGATTTCTTCCTGGATGGACCGAACTCGAAAATGTATTTCTGCGACGTGACAGCTAAAACGATATTCAGAACTCCCTTAAACGGAAACGAGAGAGAACCAGTGATACGTCACGATTCGCATGGTCTGGAAGGAATCTCTATAGACTGGATTGCAAAGAAGCTTTACTGGCTGGACAGGCATTCCAAGAACTTAGAGGTGGCAGAGCTGGATGGTACTAATAGAAAAACCTTGAAGACTAGTATAGCAGATCCCAGAGCTTTGGTAGTGCATCCGGGAACAGGATATCTGTATTTCACTTCCTGGCATCTGCAGGCTTACATCGGAAAGCTTGGAATGGACGGATCGAACTTTACGAGGATTTTAACCTGGGATGATGACATTGCTTGGCCCAATGCTTTAACAATTGACTTCTTTACTGACAGACTATACTTTGCTGACGCTCATTTAGATTATATCGCTTTCACTGATTTGGAAGGTCGTCACAGACATATTGTTATATCAGGAAATGCAGTTCCTCACGTGTTTGCCATAACTCTTTTCGACGATTTTGTTTACTGGACTGATTGGAACCTGAAGTCCATTTCCAGGGCTAATAAGTTTACTGGAAAGGATCTGAGAGTTTTGAGGAATACCACGCATAAACCATACGATATTCATATCGTGCATCCTTTAAGGCAGCTTCCATATACTAATCCTTGTGGAGATAATAATGGAGGGTGTTCGCATTTGTGTTTGATTTCCCCACCACCTGCGTCATCTTATTTGAATATCGACGGGTAAAATTTTTGAACTTGTTGATTTTGATTTGAGGATTGATTTAAGAATACTTTTTAGATATGGGGAGGAAGGTGAAACAAGTTTTGTATGCGCATGTCCCAACCAATTCTATCTGGCTCCGGATAGTAAGACTTGTGTGGCGAACTGTACGGAGGGACAGTGGCAGTGTAAAGGAAAGGACGAAAAATGTATCCCTTGGTTCTGGAAGTAAGTTAAAATTTGTACATACGTAAACAACTATAATTCGTATCAAATAAACTTTTCAGTCACGTGAATAAGCTTGACCGACACAGCGTTACCTACTTTTACATATTTTCTTTTAATCGAAATATTTTAATAAACAAAAATAAATTTATTATAAATATATAAACAGTTATTATTTACTCAACAAAACTCTCATTTTTAACAGCATTTAAGGGACGTAAAGGGTCATTACTAGCGCTTTCCCGTTCAAAATATTCTAATAAGGTTGTGAAAGGTTTTTGCAACGGCTATTAAGTTATCTTTTACGCCTTCGCACTAGAAAAGGCTTTTAAAAAGAACATTGTTCGACTGCAAGGTCTGCTAATAATTTTTTTTAAGCTTAAAGTATCAAAACACAATTCATTTGAACCAAAAACTCGTAAAATAAAACTAAAGTGTCAAGATGAATGACAATGTCAGGAAATGAATAAATAAATATGGCAACTAGAATTGTTTAGTGCTTGATAAATAAATTTTCTTTTGACGCAGTGTGCTTTTGAAGCACACTGTGCTTTTGAAGCACACTATCCTACAAAATATATTTGATTTTCAAAAGATTCTCGTATGCTTACGGTGTACTTGTAACATTTCATAGAGAATGTAACCACAGATTATACAGATTATAAACTTTGTTTTTTCTTTACTGTTTTTCGTGGTTCCAATTTTCGGAATCGGGCACTAGTTAGGTTACTAGTTTGCGCACGTAGCACGCCCACTTATGGCCTGTAAAATTGTGCACAGCGCCTGACCGGCACAGTTATTAGAGAGATATCGGAAAACCGAATAGCGTCATGCAGTATTTACGCGTACCTTATCATGGTTACGATATGCGCGAGTCAATTTTTAACGCAACACCCGCTAATAACGTTACCGCCCGACGTAATTTGCGGATCAATTACACCAAGCGCTATTTCTAAATAAGGTTTAAAAATTGCTTAAATGGGCATGTGCGGGTATTTGACAACCGGGGCCGGCCGGCGAGATCTTTTATTTTAGGTTATGTTTGAATTGTTTTGAATTATTACTTTAGTTTTATTAGGTAATTTGATATTTAAGTAGCTGGGATTAGTTTTAATTAAATAAATATGGCCCACAATATGGATTCCACCTCTTCCAATATTAAAGAACCTATAAAGAGGCTTAGGTTTACAGCAGATGACGACTTAGCCCTTCTAAGAGAATTTGTTGCTTGTTGCCCTAAAGCCACTGGCAGACGTTGAACAATAAATCACTGGAAATAAGCACTTTAGCCCTTTAGTTTTACAATACCTAGTAAACAAAACAATTTCAAAGTTTTAAATTCAAAGTTAGGTTAAGTTTAAATAGCGGACGCGAGGCAAACAGAATTCTTTCCGATCCGATAACTCTAAATGAAGAGAGTTAATACCACCTCACGTAAAGGAAATAACACCTGACACCTTATTAACGTCCATGCACGCTATTCGGTTTAGCGATATCTCTCTATTACGCTGTTTATTGTTATTTTACGCGAGTTTATTTTTGCGCACAGGAAATTTTACTCGTTTGCACATCGTCATAAAATACAATTTTCGTACCACGAATTAGGGACAAGATTTTTATCTGTATACTTATAGGATACCTAATCTGTGACGTAACTGAGATTATTTTTGACAGATGGTTGTAGAAAAAAATCATAATATATTTGTCATTTTGTTAAATTTTCGTTTAATTTCGTATTTTCATAACTCTCATAATAATTTGTATAAACCATTCAAAATAAACAATTTGCTTCATTTCAAGGACTTCTTTATAATTTAAATTTACATATTTCTTTGGTATGTCCAGTGAGGCGATGTAACACGTAGTACAAACGTATAATAATACATATAACAACATTCTTCTGCTAAAACTGTGAAATAGAAAACGGTATTTTGCCTCCTTTGACAGATATTTGAGGTTTTTAGTAGCTTTTCAAGAATATTAGCTATACGAGTATGTTAAAAATATATTTATATTTTTAAAAAATGTTTTAACATTTTTTTTACAGATGTGATGGGGAAAAAGATTGTAAAGATGGTTCGGATGAACCTGAGACTTGCCCACCCAGACAATGCCGCAACGGAACGTTCCAATGTAAAAATAATAATTGCACACCATCAGCTACCATTTGTGATGGTACCGATGATTGTGGGGACAATTCCGATGAGGAAAATTGCGACAAAGAGTGTCCAGAATTTGAGATGAAGTGCAAGTAAGTTAAAGTTGGCGAATTTGACTGTATTAGCTTTTAAAGAGAAACATCCTTTTCTATAGGAGATAGACGAAAACTAAATCGGTGTCTGGAGCTCAATTCTTATCAAAAACATGATGGTGAAAACCGCACATCGATATCTTTTACCGTTTGGGAGTTACGGGGTGTTTTCAAAAATGTGAATTTTTAACAAATCGCTGTAACTTTTTTGTTATGAAAAGTTTTGTATTTTTATGAAAACATTTCCAAAGCACCTTTTTACGTAGAATTTAATGACTTTTGTATTTGGGGCACCCTCTATATTATACAGTACAGGGTGGCTTTTTTCGCCTCGGTTGATTATACGAAAACGGAAAGATGTAGAAACAAAATATTTTATGGGAATATGTAGAGAGACAATGTGCATCATTTAAAATTATTTTCAAATATACAGGGTGTGTCAGAACTAAGATCCATACCAAAGTTATATTTTTTCTTATGGAACACCAGGTAGTTTATTTAATTTTTTGATTCTTGTAATAACCGTTAACACTATGTAATTTTGGTGACCACACCAGCCATCTTGATTGCCATTTTATTGAAAAATTGCTTTTTATTCAAAATCTGAGCCAGATAGGTATAGGAAACCCTAATATAGTTTGAAAGACCATTTAAATCTACTTTGATTTATTTTAGAAAATAGAGGGTGTTACATTTGAAATAACGAAGTTTTTATGTAAAATATATGTTTAAAATAGACCAGCAATTTTTGATACCCCTGTATACATTTAAGGAAGCAATAACATTTTTAGTAAAGTTTATTTATCTGGCTTCAAAGTCAGCACAAGAATTAACTCTGAAAAGTAATGTACAGGGCGTTGACAAACTTTTTTATTATAGCATGCATATTTAAATATCTTTAAATATCTCAAAAACCAAAGCATTTAAAGATATTAAACCCTTATAATATATGCCTTATTTGATGCCCAAGAATCCAAAAATTAAATATTATACAGGGTGTTCCATAAGAAAAAACATAACTTTGGTATGGATCTTAGTTCTGACACCCCTGTATACAGGGTGGCGCACCTCATTCGCATCGGTTGATTATTCGAAAACGGAAAAATGTAGGAACAAAATATTTTATGGGTATATGTAGAGAGACAATGTGCATAAATATACAGGGTGTATCAGAACTAAGTTCCACACCAAAGTTATATTTTTTCGTATGGAACACCAGGTATTATATTTAATTTTTTGATTCTTGGGCATAAAATAAGGCATTTATTATAAGGGCGACTATAATCACGTTTTCTCTAATGTTACAGGTCCAACGGAAGATGCATCTTGAACAGCTGGAAGTGCGACGGGGATGCCGACTGCAAGGACGCCTCCGACGAAGACCCTATCATGTGTCACAACCGCAAATGCGACGAAGAAACAGAATTCTCCTGCAAAAACGGAAAATGCATCCCCAAGCTCTGGATGTGCGACTTCGATAACGACTGCGGAGATGATTCCGACGAACCAGCCTACATGTGTCGTCAAAGAAATTGCACAACGGGCTGGCAACGTTGCCCGGGACGTTCCAACTACCGTTGCATACCAAAGTGGCTGTTCTGCGATGGTAAAGACGATTGCAGGGATAACAGTGACGAATTGCCCGAGAATTGTCCTTCCTGCAACCCGGAAACGGACTTCAAATGCAAGAACAACCGATGCGTTCCCAAGCAGTGGACTTGTGACTTTTCCGACGATTGTGGTGATGGTAGCGATGAGCTGGAGGATATGTGTAAAGGAGTCTATAGGGAATGTTCTGAATCGGAGTTCCAGTGTGGTAATGGAAAGTGTATCGCCTCTAGGTGGCGTTGCGATCACGAAGATGATTGTGGCGATAACACTGATGAGATTTCTTGTAACGGATACCAATGTAAAAACGGTAAGACTGTTAGTTGTACAATCATAGAAATGTAGATATAAAAGACAGACTAACTAACAATCGTTTAATGAATGACTTACAGAGATTACTACAACTTTTGATTTTTAAATGGTACCCTCTGTATTTTTTTTTCTTTATATGTTAGAAAATTATATTCTGAGTAAATGATATTCTGGCATGAAAATCAAGCTTAAAAAATGCTTAAACTGTATTTTTCAAAGTATCTCAATTTTTTCTAGATAATAGTGCCTGTCGCAAACAAAACTTAGCGTTTGTGGGGGCCCTTAGTAGTTGATTTAATTATTTCTTTTTTATGAAATTAAAAATTATTTTACAGGTACGTTCCAATGTGCTTCCGGACACTGTATCAACGCCTACTTCCGCTGTGACGGTGACAGAGACTGTAGGGACATGTCGGACGAGATGAACTGTCCGCCGAAGTATCCCGGAGGAAAGTACTGCCCGGAATCGAAATTCCAGTGCCAGAACCACCTGTGTATCAATCAGGCCGACCTGTGCGACGGTACGGACGATTGCGGCGATAACTCGGACGAAGCGCCATCTCTATGCACGAACTTCAACTGCGACAGTCTCAGAAGGTTCCAGTGTGCCAACCACAAGTGTATTCCTAGGTAAGAAAGCTTTCACATGAGACCAGTTGTGTCCATCATCGGTGTTCAGGTTTAGCAAAGCATTGTAATGTATACAGTGTGAGTTTCCTACGATGTTCTCTATGGGTATCTCGGAAACTACTGGAGATAGAGAGTCGGTTAAATGGGGAAAGAATTGCAGTTTTGTGGGGTCATAAATATGCGCCTTTCAGATTTTTGAAAAATCTTCATGGCTTATTAGATATTTTGAAAAAAACAAATTTCGGCTATTTTAAAAATTGTCCCTAATTCCATTATAAGGTATTTTAGATAAAAAGTTTTCATATAAAAGTTGTAGATAATCACATTCTTAATGAGACTGTGTTCTCCGCTTTTTTCTAAAGCCTGTCATTTTTGACATATGAGACAAACATAGGTTTTTTTTAAATGGAAACCATAGTTGGCCATGGCTTCATAAAAAGCTCCATTTTTTAAGCTTTTCAGCGATATAAGCTATAATATGTTCTCTTCGAAAAATTACTGAGTTATAGCCAATTCTTATCATTTTTAAACCATGTTAGCCATGGAAACAAGTTTAATCGTCTTTGCTCTCATAAATGTGAAGCTGTCATATCCAAACTTTGCAAATTAAAATAAATACAAATTGTAAATATGAATTTTTCAAATGAAGAAAAGCGTGTAGGATTATTGGTTCAACTTTTCTTGACCATACAATTTCGAGGATCCGTTGATCGGTGAATGTTACGTTTTTTAGAGAACGGTTTTCAAACATGTTAGAAAAGTTAAATTTAGTTATAGCCAATTCTTATCTTTCTTGACTAATTTCACTTAGATTGCATGGTATTCTTATTCTGTTATGATGTATAACTTATAAAAAGTCAGAATATATTACTAAACGGTTCTTTACAACTTACATTACACAATCTAAAACTTATCACAATTTATATCACTACATACACTTTAAGTTATTATATATTCTCACAGAAGGACCGGTCGACTTAATTCAACTTTTCTCGTACCGCCACTTCGAGTGCCTCTCTTAATTCATAAGTTCTTTTGTTAACCTTATTGTTAACTATACCGCAGAAAAAATTCTAAAATGGATAGGTCAGGTAATCGAGGAGGCCCATGCAATTAGTCCACCTCTCCCTATTCCTGTGTTTGTATAATTATGATATAAATAATTTTTAACGTTTATTTCATTATGGGGGGTGGGGGGTGGTGTGTCATAATGAAAGTCATGTTGGAACCACTCTATTGATGCGCGAGTATCTACACGCTTTCTTCATTTTAAAAATTCATATTTACAATTTTTGTTTATTTTAATTTACAAAGTTTGGATGTGACAGCTTCACATTTCTGAGAGCAATGGCGATTGAACTTGTTTCCATGGCTACCTAAGTGAAATTGTTTAAAATGATAAGAATTGGCTATAACTCAGTAATTTTTCGAAGAAAAGATATTATAGCTTATATCACTAAAAAGCTTAAAAAATGGCGCTTTTTATGAGGTCATGGCCAACTATGGTTTCCATTTATAAAAACATATGTTTGTGTCATATGTCAAAAATGACAGGCTTTAGAAAAAAACGGAGCACACAGTTTCATTAAGGATGTGATTATCTACAACTTTTATCTGAAAACTTTTTGTCTGAAATAGCTTATAATGGAATAAGGGACAATTTTTAAAATAGCCGATATTTGTTTTTTTCGAAATATCTAGTAAGCAATGAACTTTTTCAAAAATCTGAAAGGCCCATATTTATGACCCCACAAAACTGCAATTCTTTCCACATTTAACCGACTCTCTATCTCCAGTAGTTTCCGAGATACCCATAGAGAACATCGTAGGAAACTCACCCTGTATAATTAAAAATCGATTATTTTTTTTCACTTTATACTTTTTCTAAATGTAATATTTGCATTTTTTCAGGCATCAGCTATGCGATGGCGTGGACAATTGTGGTGACGGTAGTGACGAGAATGACATGTCACTTTGCACAAAGAAATTGAAACCTTGCAGCGTGTTCAACGAGTTCAAATGTGCCAATAACAAGTGCATCGACAAAAAACAAGTTTGCGATTTCGCTGACGATTGTGGTGATAGCTCAGACGAGCTAGGTTGTCATCATAACAACATTTGCACCGAATTAACTAGAGGAGGTATTATATTCAGTTAGTTTTAGGCTTTGGAGGGTAGAACCACAAATTAGGTATCCTATAAGTATACAGATAAAAATCTTATCCCTAATTCGTGGTACGAAAATTGTTTTTTATGACGATGTGCAAACGAGTCAAATTTCCTGTGCGCAAAAATAAACTCGCGTAAAATGACAATAAACAGCGTAATAGAGAGATATCGCTAAACCGAAGAGCGTGGACGTTAATGGATGTTAATAAGGCCAGGTGTTATTTCCTTTACGTGAGGTGGTATTAACTCTCTTCATTTATAGTTATCGGATCGGAAAGAATTCTGATCGCGTCGCGTCCGCCATTTAAACTTAACCTAACTTGAACATACCATTTTAACCATTTTAAAACTTTGAAATTGTTTTGTTTACTAGGTATTTTAAAACTAAAGGGCTAAAGTGCTTATCTCCAGTGCTTTATTTTTCAACATCTGCCAATGAGAAACTATCATTAAGTCTTTGATTAAGTAATATCACAGATTAGGTATTCTATAAGTATACAGATAAAAATCTTGTCCCTAATTCGTGGTACGAAAATTGTTTTTTATGACGATGTGCAAACGAGTAAAATTTCCTGTGCGCAAAAATAAACTCGCGTAAAATAACAATAAACATATAGAGAGATATCGCTAAACCGAATAGCGTGCATGGACGTTAATAAGGCCAGGTGTTATTTCCTTTACGTGAGGTGGTATTAATTCTCTTCATTTATAGTTATCGGATCGGAAAGAATTCTGATCGCGTCACGTCCGCCATTTAAACTTAACAACTTTACCAAACCATTTTAAATTTGAAATTGTTTTTGTTTACTAGGTATTTTAAAACTAAAGGGCTAAAGTGCTTACTGTTCAGTGCTTTAGTGGATTTACATCTGCAAATGACAAACTATCATTAAGTCTTTGATTAAGTCGTCATCTGCCACAAATTAGGTATTCTATAGGTTCTACAGATTGGAAGAGGTGGAATCCATATTTTGGGCCGAAAATTATTTTTAAAACGATCCCAGCTACTTAAATATCAAATTTCCTAATAAAACTAAAGCAATAATTCAAAACATATAGAGAGATATCGCTAAACCGAATAGCGTGCATGGACGTTAATAAGGCCAGGTGTTATTTCCTTTACGTGAGGTGGTATTAATTCTCTTCATTTATAGTTATCGGATCGGAAAGAATTCTGATCGCGTCACGTCCGCCATTTAAACTTAACCTAACTTTGAATTTAAAACATTGAAATTGTTTTGTTTACTAGGTATTTTAAAACTAAAGGGCTAAAGTGCTTTACTGTTCAACGTCTGCCAGTGGATTTAGGGCAACAAGCAACAAATCCTCTTAGAAGGGCTAAGTCGTCATCTGCCGTAAACCTAAGACTCTTTATAGGTTCTTTAGTATGGGAAGAGGTGGAATTCATATTTTGGGCCATATTTATTTAATTAAAACTAATCCCAGCTACTTAAATATCAAATTACCTAATAAAACTAAAGCAATAATTCAAAACAATTCAAACATAACCTAAAATAAAAAATCTCGTCGGCCGGCTCCGGTTGTCAAATACCCGCACATGCCCATTTAAGCAATTTTTAAACGTTATCAGAGGTTATTACGTCAGGCGGTAACGTTATTAGCGGGTGTTGCGTTAAAAATTGACTCGCGCATATCGTAACCATGATAAGGTACGCGTAAATACTGGATGACGCTATTCGGTTTTCCGATATCTCTCTAATAACTGTGCCGGTCAGACGCTGTGCACAATTTTAGAGGCCATAAGTGGGCGTGCTATGTGCGCAAACTAGTCACCTAACTAGTGCCCGATTCCGAAAATTGGAACCATGAAAAACAATAAAGAAAAAACAAAGATTATAATCTGTATAATCTGTGGTAGAACTAAGGAGAATTATCTTTGTTTACTCACTTTTATAACTGTTTACTATTCTTACAGAAATTTTACTTATATGAATAAAAAACTTATATATTTTTTTGGTTTAGGTTGTGACCACAGTTGCTTAAATCTAACAGGAGGTGGATACATCTGTACTTGTTTCAATGGTTACATAATAGCGAAGGATAATAGAAAACATTGCGATGATATCGACGAATGTGCGACAGGCACGCATCATTGCTCGCAAGTTTGTTCCAACTTGAATGGTACTTATTCGTGCTCTTGTAAGCCTGGATTCATGTTATCCGATCTACTATCCGGAGTTTGTAGGTACGTTAGTTGAATGCTCTTCTTCTTATACTTCCGAATGCATTTTGTAGGTACTCTTTAATTGTTTTTTATTACTTGTTAATTGTTTTCGTACTCTTAATGTTGAAATGTATTGATTTCAAATGTCCGAAACAATTTTATAGATTTTTTTTATTCAATGTTAATTAGCGTTGATCAATATTGTTGTGATGAATGTAATCAGATTAAATAAATTAAAAAACCAGAGCCGGATTTGAAATTATTTTAAATAACAATTAAATAGTTTTGTTATTGTTAAGCTACCTAAAACAAAAAAAAAGTATCAAGTGTGGCATATCATTGTACTCAGAGGACCGAGTTCTTTCAAAAACTGAAATAAAAAATGCAGGTCCGTATTTAAAAAAATTAAGTTGGCCTCTGTATCTCACAAATTATCAGCTAATTTGAAAATCTAAAAATACTATCAGATAGCCCTGATAAAGTGGCTATGAGAATGTGCAATTATTTTTTTGATTTTCTAAAAACTAACGACAGAAAAAAATGAAATTGATTTTCAAAAAAATCCGTTTTTTCCAAAAAACTAAAAAATCCTTGAAATTTTTAAAACTTTTTTGATTGCTTCTTGGTGAACATCCCAAATCGCAACTTTGCCCCAATTTAACCATCTTCGTATCTACTACGGTTTCCGAGATACCAAATCTTTCCGTTTTCCTATAATCTACCGAGACGAATTGGGCGCGCCACCCTGTATAAATAACAGTTGCAATTTTAGCTGCTATTAAAAATAACGGGTTTTCAAACGATTTTACATGTAAAATTACAGCGACCTTAATTTTTCTGTATATGTCCACCCTGTATAAGAAAATTACTAATTTGAAATGCTTTTTAGAGCTATACTGGAGAACACTGAGTTACTCTTCGCCAACGGACCTGAAATTCGAGCCCTCAACTTGGTCATGAAAGATGAAAAGGGTGTCATCCTGGAGGAGAAACGCATCGAAGCTGTGGATTACAATCCCAGCACCAGGATGGTATTCTGGGCGGATTCCTACTACAAAACGATTAAAAGAAGTTACCTACCGTCGGCCCTGGATGGGAAGGTCAAGACTGGATTCTCCCAAGACCTGGAAATGAAGGCCAATTCCAAACCAACAGCAATCGCGGTGGATTGGATCGGTGATAATATTTATTGGACTGAAACGGATAGAACTGGATCCAAACCAAAAGGTAAATTAAAAAAAAATATCTGCAGTATGTCCCCGAAAATTACCTAATTGATATTATTTAATTATTTGTGTCTTTATTTCTTTAGGTAGAGTCATGGTAGCCAAAACGGACGGTAGATACAGAAGAGCTCTGGTAAACGTTGGTCTGGAAAGTCCAACATCTCTGGTTTTGGACCCACAACTAGGCAGAATGTTCTGGAGCGACGCGGGTTCTGCCCCAAAGATAGAAATGTCTTGGATGGACGGCTCCAAACGGAGACCACTGATCACGGACGACATCAGACACCCCAGCGGCCTGGCGATTGACTACAACATGGGTCATATGCTGTACTGGGTGGATACCAAGCTGAATACCATCGAATCCATGAAACCTGATGGTAAGTATCTTAGAACAACATGATTTAAATAGTGATGAGAGAGACTGAAGAAATTTTTTGTCAAGCAACTAGCTTGTGCACGCCCAAAATATTGAACCATGCCACTAAAGAAAGGAAAAATTGGTTTGATATTATGGTTTAATTAGGATTTTTTCCCATAGGTTCAATGAGAAAAGTGATATTGAGAGGATTAATGCTGAAGCACCCTATTTCCTTGGACGTTTTCGAGAGCAACTTATACTGGGTGACCAAAGATAGCGGTGAGGTGATCAAACAAGATAAATTCGGTCGCGGAGTACCCGTGGTGGTACAAAGAGACCTCCTGCGGCCATCTAGTGTTAAAGGTAGGTACTTAATAATTTATTAATATAATGTGTACTAAATATAAATTATTAATTCCAGTGTTGCACGATCAGAAATACAACGTATTTCTACCCAATCCTTGTAAGAACAACCAATGCTCTCATCTGTGCCTTATTGTTCCTAATGGACATAGATGTTCATGCCCGGATTCTTCGATAATGCCAACGCACAAAACCAAGGCTGAGATAATTTGCGATGCACCAATAGGTAAGAAATATTAATTTAATATTTTACTTACCCTTATTGTCTTACCCTTCCGATATTTTAGCTTTATGAATTTTCTAATTTTTTTTTCTATTTAAAAAAAATTATTTTTTAAGAACAAGAAAGGGCGTTACCCAGAGTATGCGAATGTCAAAATGGAGGACTATGTAGGCAAGATGAAACCGATGGTCTACTGTGCGAGTGTTTGCCTAATTACGAGGGTAGATTCTGTGACATCCTTGTTGCTCATGGAAGCAGTGCCGGAGGAAGCGCTACAACTGCCGTAGTTGTACCCATCGTTGTCATTTTACTGATTCTTGGTGCCGCCACCGGAGTGTGGTTCTTTATCAGGAAACGACCATTGTAAGTTGATTTTTTACATTTTTCTACAGTCTCTTAAGGGGGGTCCACATTTAGTAACATGTTATATAACATTGCTATTTAACAAGCTACATATAACATGCTAAAAACCGGAAGCCATCCACATTATAGTTTTCGTAATCTTGAATCGTTTTGGTGAGAAAGAGGTTCTGCTAGCAGCAGCGGCGTGCGTAATTATTTTTGAAGAAAGAGAAAGAAAGTCGAGAAAAAAAGCGGTTTTAAGTCCGCCATAGCCTACAAGATAGATCTATATATAGTTGAACTCAATTAGCTTACCTTTTCAATACCTGCCTCGGCTGTTTCTCTCGTGGTGTGTTTCTGTCTTTTAAAAACATTAATAACTTAAAAGCAAACCATTTTGAATTATCCAATTCGTCTAAACCAGTACCTGATTTGCATTTCGTTTGTTCCCTCTGGAACTGCCCTATTAGATAACGCATTTTTTTCTCAACTTTTTCTCTTTCCAAATGCATACTTTTTGCAATTTTTAACCATGCATCATGCTTTTTTTTTATTTCACTTTAAATGAGGGACTGCGGATATCCCATAACACTGTATGATCTCTATACAACTTAATTAGTTGACAAGTCTGTTCTTGGCTCTACTCCATTAACAATATAAGAACATAGAGAAAGTAATAAAAAGTTTTACTTTACTATAAGTTCAAGCTTTTTACTATCTTTCTCTATGTCTAAGAACCATACGATCGAAAAAAAAATGGCGTCAGCGATGGCTATGAAATGAAGATCGCTGTCATTTTATATGAAAAATTATATTGGGAATGTCATCGATCGTCATGGCCAACTGGACGGGAGGCCGACTGGACGCAGTTTTTTTCGAACATACGGTTGTATAAATATTGGCTAACCCTTGACGGTTTACCATATTCAATTAAGATTCTGTTGCGCACGTCCCTGAAAATATGAGAGGCTAAACTAGAAATTTAGCAAATGTGGACGCGTTGGTTCATGTTACAAGATTTAGGTGAGATAAACCTTAATCAAATTTATCTTTATTTGAAGTAGAAACCAAAAATGTTATAATATACAGGGGGGTCCATTTAAAAAATTACTGCTTTGATTGATATTTTTTATTTATTTGGGACTTTCTGTATCTTGTAAAAAACTTTAAATTGTAGCTCTAATAGTCCTTCAATGAACCCAAAACTTACAATTCGTAAAAATCTAACCATTTGGCTGCAATATTCCGTGTCAAATGAGACGTATAAACCTGTATATTGGCAATGGATCTCTAGGCATAGGAATTACATGCATTGGAATGAAACGCCTATAAAAAGTCTATGCTTAAACAAAGATGGACAACTTCCCCGTTTCCACTTCCACTACGACTGTCTACTTAGACAAACTCCAATAAGATAACAAATTTTGGAAATTCCGCCACCTCCCATCCACTCATGATACCCATCTCCCTGCCCTTTATTTATCGCCATTATTTTATTTCCCTTCCCGCGCCTCCGCACCTCGCTATTCCGACTACCGTCAGTTCATCACAGAGTTGCCAGGTCTACCAGTTTCGTCTGTAAGCTACCGATCTACCGATTTAAAGAAAAATCTAACGATATATTCAACTGCGTCTTTAGTTTTTACAATAGAAGCACTTTTAAAAAAGCTGACTTATTTGACTATAAATTAAGCGACTGCCGCGTTGGAATCTGTATAATCTGACTTTATTATTTATTCATTAAATTTTATTTAGTAATAACACATATACAGGTATATATCGTTCTGTCTAGTTGCAGAGTTACAGAGATATTCCTAAAAATCCTTATTACTCCTTATTAGGCGCGGTATTGGCGACATGCCCGAAGAAGTTAATATCTTTTGAAAAGATTTTATTTCATTCATCTACTAAAGTTGAACCCATATTTTCCCCAAAAAATGTAAACAAAAACAAAATTTAAGTTAAGAAACAACCTAAATTCGGACAAATATTTTAGTGATTTTCCCGTAAAAAAATATATTAATATGAAAAAAGAGTTGAGAGTTGCTACAGCTTTCCCATTGAAATGAAATTAATTTTAGATATCACTGATCAAAATTTGTACAAAGGTAAAAAGTGACTGCTACACTAATTTGTGACTGCTATCCCTACTTGTTATAGTTTTATATGTTTTTATTAATATATTAATATTATTTAATTCAATATTTTTTTTAATATCAAATAATATACCTAGCTATTTCTAATTCTTGTTATATTTATTATATTTGTATTTTATTTGAGTGATCTATTATTACGACACATAGGAATGCTAATTTTGGACTTAAATATTATATTTTATTTCGTTTCTGTACTTTTAATTTTTGTTGAAGATCTACCGAGAATTTTGTTCTCGTATGGAATTATAATCTAACCAACCCGGCAACCCTGTTCGGCTACTCCTTATAAAGTTTTTTTCGGCCTAATTCCTTTGTCACAGCCGCGGCTTTGTCAAGCGCCGCCGCCGACCGACTGTGTCGGGGCGACTGCTAGGAAGATCGTACAGTATTGCCATTTCATAGAATTGCACTTGCTATTTTAGAAATGATTTCAAAGTTTTGCATGTTACTTTTCGTTTTAGAAAGAAGTTATGTGCCTAGAGAAAACATTCTTAAAATTGTTTCGTACTTTATTTAATATTTCATTAAGTAGGCAAGATAATGGGATTAGAAGATTTAGGATTTTGACAAGCCAACATAATTTCGATTTAATTGAATGGCAACACTGTCCGTCCTGTTTCTATTTTTTCGATTCTGTTCTATTAGTAGGCGGTAGCCCCCACACAAGCGTCTTAAAGACCCGCCCGGCGCCCCCTCTCGCAGGGGCTCTCTCGTCGTATCACTTCTATGATCACTTCCCCTATACGATGGTAGGGAAAAGACACTTTATCCGTCTCTGTTGCACTGCAGTGTATTTTGCAGCCTTACCATCTTTTTTTATCGCATTGAAAACCTCCTATTGCTAATATTCCTTTGCCAGCAGTGAATAAGAAACTATTTTTAAGTAATATAATTAATATATTTTTTCTTATAGCGGTAAAGGTGGGCTTGGTTCTTTGGCAAGCAGCCAAAGCGTGTCTTTCAGACAGGGTACCAACGTAGAGTTTGGTGCCAACAGTTTGGGTGGTCCAGGAGCGCCGGAACCACTAGATGTAGCCTACAGTCTGGACCCTGTCAACAGCAAAAACAGGGATTTCCATAATCCCATGTACGATGCGGTACAAAACAATCCGGATATGGTTGGCAACGGTAGTGGAGGTAAGTCAAGAGCTTAGAATAAATATCTGTACCTCAGAAGCAAACTATGTTGTCACAAAACATAGTTTTGAGAAAACGAATTTAAAGTTCTTTTTTGAAGTCATTTAACCTGTGATCGTTATATTTGGTATATGAACAACTTATTTTGAACTTAAATGAAATAAAAAAATGTCTATACCTATGTAGCGGATTCATCTCTCCAAAAAAATCCTGTATGGCTATTTCTTTTTTTTTATTTTTTTTAACAACACTTTTTTTGTGTATCTATAATTCCTTTTATTTTCAGCTCTTTACGAAGTGCCTTCTGATCTCACAAAAACGAAATCTGCTGATACGTTTACTGAGCCACCCAGTGCAGTTATAGCACCGTCTAGCGTTACTCACAGGTAAGATGGTTCTTCCCATTTACATTTCTTCTATGTGAAACCTCATTCTTAAAACTACGTAGTGTTGATGTCTAACCATCTTTAAATCTAAATATCACTAAAATTATAACATATTTAGATAAAAAAATTATTTTTTTTATTTTCTTTTTAAGATCTTCGCCTCAAGTCCAAGTTAGACACAAAGAAACGAATCCAGTGACCTTCGATTCGGGGAAAGACACTCAAAAACTAGTGGAGGAAGATTGCTGATACAGGGTGAGACAAAAAATACTACGGTAAAAATGAATCTAGAAAAAAACTAATATATATCGTTCTAAATGAAAAAAATACATTCCACTGGACTTTAACACTATATAGTTTGTAAAAATTGACTATATTTATATATGTATAGAGAAATCAGCTGTGATTTTGTAAAAAATGAGATAATATCTTTATATCATTAGCAGACATTCCGTTTTTTTTTTCTAAAATTTGTATAAAAAATGAAAAAATGAGTCTATTTTTGTATGAATAAATTAAAATTCTGATATTCTAGAGTATATAAAATTGATATTATAAGGATATAAGAATGTTAACGCCTGTTTTTGTGTTTTTTTTTAAATATATGAAGAGTTAGTGCCATTCGAGAGGGAAAAAAACAAAATAAATTAAAAAAACACACGGCTCTGAAAAAAACGACTGTAAAAACAAAAAATTCGGTTTTTGTTTAATTATTATTGTAAATATGCTAATCTTAATTAACAAAACTCCTATATACAGGGTGCGTCTCAAATACCAAGTCTAAAATTATAATAAAACATTTCACATTTTGACAACCACTGGTTGATTATACCGTATGATCGAAAAAAAACGGCGTCCGGTTGGCTTGGAAATGAACATCGTTCACATTTCCCATATAATTTTACATATAAAATGACAGCGATCTTCATTTCATAGCCATCGCTGACGCCGTTTTTATTCGATCATACGGTATATGATACCAACAATAAACTTTTAGTCACGTGATTAAGCTTGAACGGTACAGCGGCGTTGCCGACTTTTACATATTTTCGTTTAATCAAAATACTTTAGGAAAAAAATAATTATAAATATATAAACAGATATTATTATCATCAACAAAATTCACCTCCTTAATTGCGCTTAAGGGACATAAAAGGCCATTACTACCGCTTGCCGTTCATAATATTCGGCTCCAAAAAGTTTTATAAAATATAGAGGGCAATTTAAAAGAAAATACGATGTTTTCTTTAGAAACCAACCCAATGCCGTGCTTTTGGGGGTTTGAAATATACTCCCAGCTAAAACATTTGCTTTTATTTGAGAAACATCCTGTAGAAAATAGAAGGAAATATATAATTTTATTGTTTTTAATTGTATTAAGTGCAAATAAGTTTATAATCTTAAAGAAATTAATTAAATATCAACAATTTGATTAATTGATTTGAAGATTTGAAGGATATTCATTTCCATCCCGTCCAAAAAAAAATACTAAAGAACTAAATTATGGATTTCGACAACGAAAATACTTTTTTAAAAAATTTTATTTTTCACAAAGTATGTTTAACAGATACAATGAATACAATGGTTAAGAACAGAATGACAATTTTAATGCGCTTGGTTATATTTATAAGTTCGGTTTCGCTCGCGTCTTCGTGGGAAAACCATGCTATTTCCTCTCACATAACTCCTCCCTTTAGTTTGTGTAAGTCCTAATATAAGAGGTTTTTTGATATTGTATCTATATGTCCATGATTTTTATTTGTTAACTTCCTCCTATGTCCTAAAAATTTAAAACGAGTTTGATTCAAGATACTGATAAAAATTGTACTTAAGATGTCTTGAAACTAAGTCGTTTTATTTTATAGGGACTGTTTAGATTTTTGAAATTGTTGCAAAATAATGATTTTTATTGTATTTTACGTTATTTGTAAATATAATTATTTTGGGAACAAATCTTGTAGCGTTGTCAGAGAAATATACAGGTTATTTTATATTATAATTGTGTTTTTTTGTTTCCTAGGCCATCTATAAAAGTTATAGATGTTTCCTAAACCACCTGTATGTTTAGTTGGTGAATCCAGTGTGGATTCAACGGCCTGATTCACCAATTAATAGAATAGTTAAAAATGCTCCTGATTTTATCTAGTCTGGATTTTTTTATGCAATTTTATCTACAATCTTTAATTTTTGTTAAATTACCGGTCAAAAGTCGTTTAAAGACTTAAATGGATTATTTAAGTCAAATTTCTTGCAAATTTGGCACTGGTGAACCATATTTTATAGTTCTTGAACAGAAAAAGTCAATAAAATAAACACTTAAGGACTACAAGCTAAGAAAATGCGTTAATACAGCCGGGGAGATAGCGGCAACAAAGCCTTACCGCACACGTGCGACACGTACTACAAGATAATAAATGAATGAATAGGCTCCCTCCCCTCTAATCGGTGTTGTCATATTGTAAAGAACTTATCCTTTTTAAAGAGTATCCGACTTATAATTTAGTAGTATAAAAGGACTATTTAATACATCTCTGGAATATTAAAACCTACTTTATTAAACTGTAGTATTAATATCTCAATATATGTGTATAACAAGAAAAAAAATATTGATAATATTAAAGACGTGACAACATAGGCTGGATGAGAAAGGCTCGGTCGACTGTACCCGGAAGTAAACATGTGTACAAAAAATAATGTCTGTCCGCGTTGAGATGTAAATAGTGTAGTCTATATTTTATTTTAAGTCTATGGTTTGGACATATTGCCTACTGTGCGCCGCCGGCGCCGTATGAGAGGCGCCACCCTGTATATTGATTACTGAACACTAGTATAAAAAAGGCCATGGTACTTTTTTATTTTTTATTATTGGAAGATTTTTAATATAATTGTTACACTGAGAAACAGTTATTATTTAAGTTTCGGAGAGAGACCTATCTTAATGTGTTTCCAATTAAGATTTATTTACCTAATTGTAAAATTCTGAGATTACTCCAGTAAGAAAAGAAATGCACATCAAACTGCACCTATTAAATATATCTTATTATTATTATTAATTATTATGAATTTTAAAAACACTAAAAAACGTTTTTACTATTCGAAAAAAACTCCTAAAAATGTTTGCTTGTTACTGATGGCTAGAAAATGAACATTCTGATATGCCTTGAAATCAAATTGAAGAATTTAAAAGAAATAAATGAGCAAGAGGTTGATTTTTTGGTTTGTTTCCTTTAATTGTAATTGTACACCTACAAAACTCTAGTTGGATCAATACATATCTGTCAAATAAATTTAACATGGATGTTTGATCAAACCAATTTTTGAAATAAGTTGTATTGGTGTAAAACCGTTTAATATACCGGGTGCATCTCAAAAATGCCTCGCCTCTATAACTTTTTTATTTTTTGAGATAAAAAAGCGACATTTGGTATGTAATTGATTTTAGTGCATGACTTTAGTGACAAAAAACAATTGAATATGTCCAATTAATCCTAATTTATGTCGTATACTAACATACCAAATTTCGTTTTTTTTATCTAAAAAAATAAAAAAGTTATAGGGGTGAGCCACTTTTAAGATGCACCCGGTATGTTTTTGTTATACCGATTGTTCTGATGCTTTTATCAAAATGTTATTTTCATATAGATTAAAAATAAACCAAAAAAAAATTATCTGTATAACAGAGTATGTATAGTATCTAAAAAGTACACCTACACATTATCCTTAAATACAATAACCCTATATGATGTACTGTATGATCGAAAAAAGAACGGCGTCAAGTGGGCTGCAGCGATCTGAATTTTCAAGCCAACCATGACGTTGTTTTTTTTTCTCGATCATATGGTACGTGTTTGAAACAAATGAACAACAAGAAGATATTATAATATCTACATGATACATGCATGTGCTCTCTATTTATTAAAAAAAACTTAATAAAATCCTGTAATAAATACAGAGAAGTTCAAAAGTTAGAGAGATTTTAAATGTCAGTACAAATTAAAATTTTGTTGCCAAAAATTTTCACAATTATGGTATTTTGTAAAAAAAATAATTTATTATCTCTAACTTTGAAGCTTACGTTTAACTCAATATTCAATACCAAAAACTATGATTAGAAAAAAAATATATTATTTTTTTCTTGGCTCACCCTGTATATTTTCACGTCCATTAAAAATATATAGTGTGAAACTGTAAAAAACTAAAATCTTTCTTTTTCTAATCATATATATTTGATATAATATGTCTATGTGATGTATGTATGCCTTAGGCCCTATATACTTAAACTGTAACTAACTATAACTTATTATATAACTATTTTTTAGTGTCAATAATTAAACAATAAAAGATATTTTTGGCTTAAGTAAAACAACGCTTGTATTTCTTTTACAAATTAATGTTATAATGTACAATATACGAGATGAGGATATATATATTTTTTTAACGTGATGATTTTTTAAATAACCCTGTATAAAAGAAATCGTATTTTATTTAAACTTATACATAGTTTATTTCAAAGAGTGTGTTCTTTTTGTTTATAAATGTATATATTTTAGAATGGTAAAGGAGATCAATATTTATTTTTTTCTGTGTATATATGATTTTTGGTTGATCGTGAATGTAAAAATTAAGTGGATATACCTAATGATTCATTTTTTTTTATTAACCTATATGTGTTTCAATGATGACTGTATTGTAGTTGTCTTGATTTCAGTTTCTTAATTTCTGTTACGACGGGCAGCTGAAAAATAAAGAAAAAAAAATATAAAAATATTTTACACTGAAAAAAAGTAGTTTTTGAAAAACATGTTGAATATACATATATACACACATATATACAGGGTGTCCCAGAAATAAGTGCAGATATTTTAAAGGATGGTAGATATGGTCAAAAGAAACATATTACCTCTTTATCATTTTTAAAATAAATTGAAAATTACTTTGAAAGTTTAAAAAAATTGCAACATTTTGAGAGCCGCCGGGAGAAATCACCACCACCTCAACTCAAGGCCAATGAACATGATATGGGCAAGGCAAATATGGCGGCGAAGGCAGCGCATTATTAAATTGTTTACCTTTACTGAAAAGCCGGTAGTGGTTTCTCGTTCCGATTGCATACCAAAAATAATTAATTATCTCTAGTTTGTTGTGCTTCTGCAACACGTTTGTTTAGTTCTTAGCGTTCAGTGCATGGTGTGATCAGAAAATTGTGATAAAATAAGAGTGTAATAAAAATCCAAACCAGACATTCCACATAGGGAACTTCAACTTCAAACTTTTGTGCTTGTCGTACTCCTGTATTATTAATTATTTTAAGGTAAGAACTAGAAGTATTTATCAAGATATTATACCTAAATGAGTAAAAAGCCTTCACCCCCAGTCTGCATAGTACTTTATAATGGTTACTTACAATATTCAAAAGATAGGTATTAAAGGGTTAACATTTTATTGTAGCATGCCATTTACATGCTCTATTTCAAATTGTCACGGGAATTATAGAGGGGGTCCCAAGGTTTCTGCTTTTATATTCCCCAAAAATGACGAGCTTCGTAAAAAATGGTTGACGGCTATTAAAAGAGATAATTTCACACCTACTAGTAGTTCTCGGGTAAGAAGTGTATTAAATAAGCCTCAAAGAGACCAAAGGCGCGAAAGCCTCTGTTACCCTAGTGAGGATGTAGTTATGGCTAGTGCTTATACACTTACCTCACTATAAGTAAAATAATGGAAGAAGAATCAAGCTTTTTACATCAAAAAGATCACAGAAAGATATTGACAACATTGACATTTGAAAATATAAATGGCCTGGATGTAAATCTTTTTTTAGGTCACAATTGACCCTCACATACGTCAAAATTTATTATTAAATCCATCTTGTTCAGAATATCCAATATTTTATTCAAGAACTATGCAAAAAAAAGGAATGACGTCTTTACCACAAAGACAATGCCCTATGTAAAGAGAAAGAGTAAAGAAAACGAAGATAAGCGTAAGTTTTACTTACGAACCCCCAAAAAGGTATTTAGTTTTTTTTTCTATATAAAATCTTGAAACACATATTATATTTTTTAGTTATCCTCACCTATTATAGTTTAAATTTATTCCCATTTGTGTAATGCTGCCAAACATAGAAAAAATATTCCATATTTTTTGATCCAAGCAAGTCTAGTTTATAATTCCAAGAGCATTTACCAAGACTAAGACAAGTAACTTCCTATACTGTCCATAATAGTATATATTTATCAAACGTTCAGTAAATTCTAAACTATGGTAGGTAAGTGTTTGCAATTGAATATTTAGTTTATATTGCTATTTTCTGTCATATATTTCTGGTTATTTCTTTTTCCGATAATTTTGAACCCCCTATATATGCTACCTCAAGTTTGAATATTTTAACACTACCTATTTTCTGAGAAAGCAGACCTTTTGATAAAAATAACTAACTGGCATTTTCATAAAAGTAATAATACAAAAAATTCCATACTTATGTGGAGAACTTTAGACTCCCTGTATATTAAAAAATTAGTGAAATATTGCGTAATCTTAATAACCCGACATTTGTGTGAAAAATGTCTATTTGGAAATAAAACAGGGTTTAAAATACGCGCCAAATAAAGCACTTCTATCTCCGCCATATTGGAAAAGGTTGAATGCCCTTGTGTGGAGGTGGTGGTTGGTGGTGGAGAAAACCGCAATTTCCCGGATCTCGCCTTGTTCGCCGCCCGCTGTTGCCACATCAATTAGAAATACTTAAAACCTACTAGCAAAATTCCACATCACCCAAGAGGTTCTGCAAAGGTACGTTACTCTTTTTCAAGTGATATAATTGCAAAGCTTTTTTTTTTCATTTTACCACTCTTAAAACTGTACTTAACAATACACGTAACAACACTTCATTTCACTACTGTGAAACACGGTGTTGCTGGGGTCGAGCTAGTTAAAATATCTGCACTTATTTCTGGGATACCCTGTATAAAAGTGAATGTCAATAGAAACTAACTATAAATAAATAAAATAATGAGACAATGAATAACGCTTCAAAGAAATCAAAATTACGATGGATATCATGAATATAAAACAAATATAACTAAAACAAAAACGATACGGGTACCTTTCTTACCTTTGGTGGGCTTGGCCATCTTGGTTTTGCACTTTTTCGTGATCTCTCTCTTCTGTTCACAGGACGAATCACTGCCTGCCTTGATTTTGTCGGTCCTCGTCATCTGGCCTTGAGGGTTGCACTCTGCCCAAGCGCCCTTCTCGTATCTGCAAGCTAAAAGCAAAATAGTTGTTTTTTATACAAGACGATAATGCATTTTTATTGTCGTGTATAAAACAAGATTTTTTTCCATAGCGAGTTACGTTTTAAAAAATATTCAGATATTATTATTTCAAGGAATTTATTACGAGTAGAAAAAATATTGCGCTGGGTTGGCGTTCGTTGGCTTTTATGTAATTTGACAAATAAATAAAGCTGTCTCTTTACTTGTCAGTTTTGAGTCAATATTTTTTAATTCTCTTTCGTGTCGATTGCTGATTGAATTGGAGCCAGAAATGGCTCAAAACGAAATAAGTAAATTACCAACAGATATTCAGGCTGAGGCGACAAACGCCATATCCAAACTACTTCCATTTAAATCCCGAATAACTTATGAAAAGGAATACAAACATTTTCAAAAATGGAAGCAATTAAAAAACGTGCGAGAAGAAATGAAGTTTTTTAACCTATCCTCGCTGTTAAAGTATCATTTAATCTACCCTTGCGGTTCAAGTATTATTTTATCTACTATATTTTTTGATAGATATAAGGCATTTTTAACAGTTGCTATGGAAAAAATATTATTAAACCATTGCCTGGAAACATATGGTGAAATTTTGATAAAATAATTTAGTACACACTAAAAACACGGTGTGTCGCTAGTGGTAGGAAAAATAATTTTAGAGGTTACTAGTTTATTTGGTTGCTGTGATCATATACAGGTGTTTCCCTAATTAATTTAAAAAATATAAAATTGTTAGAAACGAATTAAGGCGAGCTCTTAATAAGTATATTTATTTTTTCTCGACAAACGTTTGATGAACAAGAAAAACTCAAAAGATCAATTTTTGTTGAAAAAGGATGGCCAGTTAAAGAAAAATATATTTTCTTTAAAAAGGCAGTGGTGTACCATTTATGTTAAGCAAAAAATCGTTTTTTTTAATTTTTAACACCCTGTAGATCAGAAAGGAAGTACTTTAGACCCAATGGTTATATAAAAATTGTTTTAAGAACACATGAGGAATCACACCATAAATTTTTTTAGACTAATTCGAAAACACCCTGTATATTGTCAACTTGACAATGACTGCTGATAAATTTTGTGAATTTATTTTGCGTTTGCAAATACTGGTTTGTTTTTAATTTTCTATTATCTAAATTTTAAATATCATAGTCAGAAATAGTTTATATTATTTATTAACTGTAAAATGGTGTTTTCTTGTTGTGTTGCATCTTGCAAAGAAACTAACAAAACTGCAAAATGTACGTGTTTTCCAAAGTCGATAAGGTATGTATCTTAGATAAAAGAAAAATATATGGTATGTATTCGTTGTTTGATTTTTTTTTCGTTCGCTTTAAAATCTATAAATCTCGGTCTATTCATTATACAGCCAGTCGACTTACGATCATTTACATGAAACTCTGTAAAATAAATAAAAAATAAATTGTAAAATATACATATTCTTATGTTTTATTAAAGTTACTCTGATATACTAATATATCACTGTAACTTTAAAAATAAATCCTTTGAATTCAAATATAAACATAAAAACATTTACAGCAGAAAAAGGCGAAGCGTTGGGTTAAACGTAGTCTCCACTAAAAACACGGAGGGGGCGCTTTGACCCAAAATTTTACTATTAAGTTTCATATCTATCTTAATAGTAGATTATTTTCTTTTATCTATGTTATTAAACTAACATAAAGTGTCAAATTCAACGAGCCGTAACCATAGTTTCTCGATATATAATTACATACAAAGTATCAAGGACTGTATATATTCTAAAGGATTGTTCGATCGCATCAAATCGCCGCTGTCGTATTCGCCGTGGAATGCTACCGTAAAACGGGGTAACTTCGACAGGTTTCAGCTGTATTTCGTGCTCTGTGAAGAAAACTATTGTCTTGAAAACTGTGACTTATGTGTCGTCGTAACAATTTAAGCCTTTGTTCTTCATAGCCGAACAAACAACTCCCCCCCCCCCAACCCTCTTTCTACTTTTTTTTACTTTATTTTTTGCTTAATTCTACATGAAGTCGAAGTTGGACGTCTCCGGTGCAACTTCGACACGAAAAAAAAAGAAAATTCATTATGAATTATTAACTAGAAACATTAGGGAATAGTTTTATAGGCCTAAATTAGACAAACGAAACAAAAAAGTACAGTCATCTATTTTCAGAAACTTTGGTATACCTACCTAGCACATTTTGCATCTGAACTTAAAAGACTTTATTTTAACTTAACTAAAACTCATTGAACAAAGTAAAAAACATAAATACACAACAACTGAAACAAAGAGAAAAACTAAAGCAAACTAAAAAAAATAAAAGTAAATAAATAAAACAAAATTATAATACAAAAAAATTATTAAAGAAAACAAAAACTATAGAAAAAACCTAGGATAACCTGAAAAACAACAAAAACATCTGAAAACCAACAAAAACCTGAAAAAAAAGCATTATAATATACATGTCGAAGTTACCCCCGTTGTCGAAGTTACCCCGTTTTACGGTACGTCACGGGCTGACCAGCGCTCCACAGTGCGGCGGATGGTTATTCTAGCGGGACAAAATCTCAAGAGCAATGTTTGGGACTTAAAATCTAAGAACGTAGCAAATGGTCTAATATATATCAACTATATGGTTAAATTTATTTATTTATTAACAACTTAATTTATTAATAAATAAATACAAGATAATAAAACTATGATATTATTCGTACATGACACACAAAAACCGTATTGTAAACTATTGCCAAATACATAAAATTATGATATCAAAAAACTCTTTAGCAGTTTTTTTTTAGTTAATTTGTAATCTTGTGACACCCTCTATAATTTATTTTAAAAAAATATACTTTATTTTGAAAATAATAAATAAGATAGATATTTTAATTTTAACACTCGATAATTGTAAATTCATATATAGTAAGTATCTAAGACAATTTTTTAAACTCAGTGCCTTTTGATGAAGTTGTTTTGTTTTTATACTATCCGATTGAAATGAATCTTTTTGGGCATTCACCTGTTAAACTTGAACTCCCTGTGACTGTGACTACCTGTGTTGGTAACTATTGGTAACTCAAAAGATCTACATCATTCAATATATCGATATTTGAAAAAAAAGTGAAAGTTTGATATCTGCAGAACAAAGGCACGAAGGATTTTAACAAATAATATACATACAGTAGAAAAGTACATACCTTTGGCAATCTTCAACATAATTTGGCTTTCTAATAAAATGTATAAGCATTTGTAAATATTTTGTTTTCGTATGATCTCTGCCTTGCTGAGCAGAAAACGACCAAATTTGGTTGATAAAAATGTATCGAAATACAAAGAATATTCATGCATTTTTGTATCAATTGGAATGTCTACTATTTATTCTTATCAGTACACATTTTTTGGCTTATTTCTAACCAAACGCTTTTGTCCGGCTAAATTTATCTTCCAACGCACTGTGCGCTCGTCCGTCAAATGCAAAAATAAGTGTCACTGTCTAAAATCTTTAGCGCCAACTTCAACTCGGTCAGTAGATGACGTAAAAAAAGTGACAGTGCAGGAAGATAGGAATCGAACTATCCTTATCTCTATAGTATCCTTGACAAAGTATTACTTTTAAATCTTTTTATATTATTATTTTATATTATTTTAAAAATTATTTGTGGCGTTCGAAAAAAAATAGCTTGTTCTATTCGGAGTAAAAATGACTTTTTGTGCCTCCCCTGTAATGTCAAACGTACAACCTCGCTACAAAAAGTATCATTTTTACTCCTAATAAAACAATATACTTTTTTTTCAAACATGGTAGACTATAATCTGGTTTCCTTATAATCGAAAATTAATAAATGATTAATATTAACGTCAAAATATGTATCCTGGTGTGAATGATGAAGGGGGAACCCCAGAAAACACCTCACCTACTCGTTATCGACGCCTCAATAACTAAGGGTTCGTTTACATTAAGTTGTGAGATGGAATTAGGGCCCGTCTAATTAGGTTGGTGGTTAATTTAGCGCGACATTTTGAATTTGCCGCAGGTAATTAGGTATCAGGTCCAGGACCGGAATTAATTTTAAAGTGGAGCTGTGGAAAACGTAAATTATATTCAAGACATTCGAAAAAGACTATATTTTAAGATTAATATAACTATTTATGTAACAAGTTGCGAAATGACTGTGTTTTAAGCACGGGGCACAAAATTGTCCAACGCGGCGAAAGCCGAGTAATTAATTGTTTAATGACAAAGTTCTGTCAGGTTCAAACGTCGCCGTATTTCCTACAAAGTTTTGTGAAAAAATGAGTGATAATGACGAGTCTTTGGATATTCAACAAGCTGCTGAAACTGCGCTATCCACGTAGTAATGGCCGAAACAGCGATTTTTTAATAACAGGTACAACCCATGATACAAAGAATACAAGGTATGATATTGCGCAGGTTGGTTACTACGTCACAGGTGATAAACGGCACCATTGGTCGGCAAGCTCCGCGCGCCAATTTCAAATTGTCAAACAGATGACACAATAAACGCGAAAATAATTGTTCAAATGTCAAGCTCGATAATTTGACATAACTTTTGGGGTTATGTCCTGATTCTTCCTATAGTCTGTCCAACGAGAAGATCCTTGACAGTGATAGATGTGTCTGTCATTTTAATTTCAAAGTAGTTTATTTTATTTTACAACGAAATAAGTTGGTACAACTGGAACGCATAGCAGGGAAATATTTAAAATTTGATTGACAAGATGACAAGTGATTACTTCAAAATATCGTGAAAAACTGTATAAAACTGAAAAATGTAATCGAGTTATATTATTTAATAAAAACGGTATGTGTTAATACAAAACAAACAAGAACAAGACACTACATACCAAAAAATATAAAATAAAACTATTATTTACTTTCAAGCTTTATGAAACTATACCCGCATTTATGATTATATTTATGAATATAACTTATGTACAAATACAAATTTGTAATATTCCATTGAGGAATAAATAAAACAACATAGGTAAATAAAGCAAACTATTTTATTAATAATAACACCTACCAAATTTTATACCTTAAAGGTTGATTAATTAACTTTAATCTTAATTTTTTAAACCAGTACCTTTTGACATTATTTTTCTGCAGTACTAAAATCCATTATTTACCTATCGTGTGATGTCGATATTTTACAGCTACTCCAGTTTTTAGTATGTGTTTAGCTTTGACCTTCTACCATATATGAGATGCACTTATCTATACAAACTTTATCGATGGCAACTTCATTGGTGTATAAGACTTTCTGCCTGGGCAGCGAGTATTAACCATAAACTGTGCTCTGGGTTTACAGTTAATTTTCACTGATTTTTCCTCCACTTGACTTCAAAAGACACAAAACACACGTAATAATACCGAATCAAATTGCATCATCTTCCAAAACGCAGGGTATTTAACAAAGTTGACACAAAATTATAACCTATAATTTGGCAAGACTTTGACAAGCGTCAAAAATGACAAAAATCTAAAGACTATGAGTTCATACGCATCGGCGTCCGTTTGTCATTCATCGTTCCGTCAAACCAATAAAATTGAAATGCGATCTGTCATTTTTAAATAAACCAATAGAACTGGTTAAAAACAACAAGACACGACGCATGACGGATTTATATTTAAACCCATCCATAGATAACTTAAAAATTATTAGAAACTTTTTTAGTAAAATAAATAGATTGGTATGGAACGTCATCTGCTTTTCTTCTGTCATCGTCTGTCGAAATCTTACCTGAGAAAAAACAGAGTATATTTTAGGTCTTTTTTTTATTAGTGGCAATTGAACAATATGGATCTTTTTCTGTATGGCGTATGACGTCACAGGTGGTATGCGCAAACTTAACGAAATTGGAGCCGCTATCGATCATACCTTGTTTTCTTTGTACCATGGGTACAACCTGTTCCAGTTGCAAAAGATACCTGTTCCAATAAACCTGTTCCAGTTCCAAACTGTTCCAAAACGTAAATTAATACCGTACTGGTGTCATTTTGTTTCGGTTCTCCCTGTTTCAGTAGCAGTAGAGTGTTCTCCGAACTGTTGCCTACACTGTATTTTTCAAAAAAACTATTGCATTTGGCAACATGACCAGCCCTCTTTTTTATTATAAAAAAATTCTTCACCTATTCTGTTAACATTAAAAAAACTCTTCCTATTAAAAATTTGTAATAAAAATTTAGTTGAATTTTAATTCCAAACAGTCCCAAGTTATTAACTGTTCCAAGTCCTAAACTGTGCCAAGTCCCAAACTGTTTCACGTCTCAAACTGTTCCAAGTCCCAAACTGTTCCAAGTCCCAAACTGTTCCAAGATCCAAACTGTTTCACATCTCAAACTGTTCCATATGAATAAAACAGTTCCAGTTACACTCGTGTTTATATTTATTTTTCTATGCTAATTTGTGTCGCGGTGTTTTGAAATAGCTGGAACAGTTGGAACTGGAACTGGTCCAGGACAGCATATGAACCTGTTCCAAGCCAGTTCAAAAACAAACCTGTTTCGAAAAAACAGATCTTGTTCCAAAGCATCATCACTATATCCACGTTAGTGCCCCAGAAGTCGAAAAACTTATACGAGACCACCTACAACAACTTTGAAACCTGGGTCAAAGAAAAACATGTTGATAATTTCACAGAGGCATTGCTAGCCTATTTCCTGGAGTTATCCACTACCTTAAAGCCGTCAACTCTGTGGCGCAAAAATTACGTAATTTCGATTATAAAATTTCTTCTATAACGTGTATTTTATTATTTTTATCCGTTTTGGACTCTAAGACGTTTTTTCTAAACTTTTATTCAAAAAACCTGTCCTAAATCTTAATAAAATATAAAAAAGTTAGATACGATATATTTTTAATTTAATTATAGCTTCATTAAAATAAAAAAATTACCCGGCTATGATACGGAGAGTTCAGATGTACTTGAGAAATGAAAGACAGTGTTGTGTTTCTCGGCAGAGTCGTCAGGGAACGACCGTTACGACAGAGACAACCTATCTATCGCTCGTGTCGCACTCGTTATAACCTAAAACAATAACACAACAATAACAAGACATTGTCTGACCGAATGTTCCAGCTATTTATGAATGAGATGCTCAGTCTATATTTTATTTTAAGTTTATGTGAGGAACCAATAGATGGTATCAATTTCTTACATGTATTTCAAGTAGGCAAAACTTCGACCACTCAATGTGACACATCAGCGATCTTTCTTGACGTATCGAAAAAATCAATGCTGTACCCTGCCAGTTGGAATCAACACAATTGGAGCTATGCCAAAAAAGATAGCGGAATTTCTTGGACTCAAACGCCATTGAATACACTGGTCGTTGTTTCCGGCGCAGCTCTTCAACAATGCTGGCAGATTCAGGAGCGGACATAACAGTTTTAAAGCGACATGGAGGTTGGCGATCAAGCTCGATTGCTGAAGGTTACACTGAAAATTCAATTAAACAGAAAACCGAAGTAGCAAAAAGAATCATGGGACAGAAAGATACGCCAAATAAGAAATTAAAAGCAGTCTCGAACGATAGTCTTAAAAGCTATTACCTAACACCTATCATCTCTGTTCGCTCTCTCATTTCCCTCTCTTTGCTTTGTGAATAATATTTTAAAAATAAATAATTATTTATGTATTCAGAGTGTCTTAAAACTGAATATTATCTTGAATTTAAAGAAATAGTATATTTTTAAATAAGCCATCCAATATCCTAAGTAATTAAACAATTTAAACACAGTAACCTTTTAATTAATTATAGTAAAGAAATAATTAACTTTTGGTTAATTGCGATACATAAGAAAAGGTTCAAGAACTTCCAGACCTACCAATTTGAATTTGATGAAAAACAAACTTAAAGTACCAATTAACGTGTATCCTGAAATAACACAGTTAACTCGTTTAATATTTACCCAACAAATAACAATTAATTTCACTCTAAATCATTCAGTTTCCATGAATAAATATCGAAAGGTCGTCTTTTTACGAGATAAGTTTTTAATATAACCTCTAACAGCTGCTAAGATGCTCAAATACTTCGGAATATTTTGAGGTGAGTACGAGTCACTTCTATGCATAGAAAATGCAAATTAGATCCTCTTACGAAACTTGGATTAAAGTAAAGAAGCTTTTCAAGGAGAGTAGGGACATAATTTCTTGGTACTTTTAGAGGTAAAGGTGGAGGAATATAAAAAGCTGAATCAGTAAAACATCAATTTTAATTAAAAATCATCCTAGTTGGAAACCAAAGAGTTGGAAACAAAAAAAATCCCATGGAAATGGTGAACTATCTAAATATTGGCAGTGGCGTAGCAACCGCTGTATCAGCTGTATCAATGATACAGGGCCCACTAACCTGAGGGGCCCACCGAGCAATAAAAAAATCAAAATATGATGTTAGCATCAAATTTTTTCGTAATTATGCAAACTTTGCTCATACTTTAGTGAAACCCCGAATCAACTACAGCCAGAGCACGCGGCCAGCACGCATTCCCCTGTCTGTGTATACAGCAAACGGTTGCCAAAAAACGGATGCCAAGAAACGGATAAAAAATAAAATTGTTATCCATATACAGGGTCCGACAATAGTGCGTCGGGCATCTGTAGCTCCTAGAATAAAAAACTTGAGAATTTTGTTTAAGTACGAACCTAAAGTATGTGCCAGGATGTATTTCAAGAAAATATTTTAACTTCTATAGGGTGGCTCAAAAAAGTGTGAGTGGACCTTGATGATTTTTTTTAAATGGAATACCCTGTATATTATTGCATTTTTGGCTTCCTTTCAGATCACTTTACATAACCCTAAGATATGAATAAATATATTTTGATAGTTTCAGAGATATTAAAAAATAAATAAAAAATATATATTTTTCAGCCCTTCTTAAAAAAATTATTAAAAATACAAGAACTGTCCTGAAATCAAAACTATATTAGGTATTTACTTTAGATGGTCTGTACTTACTTTGCTATAAATATGAAAATCGTAAATTATACAGAATGTTCAAAATTCTGCGCCAAACTTTCTAAAATATAAAATAATTTTTCCTCGTTTTTTTATATGGAACACCCTGTATTTATTTTTTCAATAGACGGAGAATTAAAAAATGAACATTTTTTGTATTTAGAGTATTTCAAAATTTTTAACGGTTTCCCAGATATTTGCGGTTTTATATTTCATATGGCATTTTCCACAGTAAATTTTTATCAAAGCCACCCAGTTATTTTTCTCTCGTATTTTATCATTGAAAGCGCCATATGAAATGATACTGCGCGTATCTGCGAAACCGGTCAAAATTTTGAAATACTCTAAATACAAAAAATGTTCATTTTTTAACTCCCATCTAATAAAAAAAATAATATACAGAGTGTTCCATTTAAAATAACAAAGAAAAATTATTTTATATTTTAGAAAGTTTGGCGTAGAATATTGAACATCCTGTATGATATACGATTACCATATTTATAACAATGTAAGAACAGACTATCTAAAGTAAATACCTAATATAGTTTTGATTTCAGAACAGTTCTTGTATTTTTAATAATTTTTTAAGAAGGGCTGAAAATACATATTTTTATTTATTTTTTAATATCTCTGAAACTATCGAAATATATTTATTCATATCTTAGGGTTATGTAAAGTGATCTGAAAGGAAGCCAAAAATGCAATTATATACAGGGTGTTTCATTTAAAAAAAATCATCCAGGTCCACTCACACTTTTTTGAGCCACCCTATAAAAGTTAAAATATTTTCCTGAAATACATCCTGGTACATACCTTAGGTTTGCACTTTGGAACGAATATTAATTTTATTTCTGTAGGTATAATTTTACCAAAGATCATACGTTCTTTGTTTTGATATTTATGTTTATTGTTGGAAAGAATGTTTATTTTATTCCTGTAAGAAAAAGTTATTAATAAATAATAAACTATTCTGAGCAAACGATAAGTTTTTTATTTTATTTACCCCCCCCCCCTCCCCCGCCTTCGTTCAGTCTCAGGGCCCCCCTGCGAAATTCGTGATACAGGGCCCGTTTAACGCTAGCTACGCCACTGAATATTGGTTCCCCTGTTGATTTCATAGCGAAGTCGTAAATAGATTTAATCTACGACAATGTCATTATGACACATTTAACAATGTCATTTGGATGTCATTATGGCTTTCATAATAGTACTAGTGCTATTATGAATTCATAATAACACGCAAATTTTAAAATAAGAAACAAGCAAAAAAAGTAATATACTAAATACGTTTATTTATTGTAAACATTAATTATAATATCAGTACAATTGGTTAAATTAATTCCAGACGATGACAGGTGAGTTGAGTTTTTAGAAAGTAAATTTATTTCCTGAGTGCTTGAACTTGTTGAAAACCCATCATTGCCAGAAATGTTACCCAAAATATTACATGACACTTTTTTCTTATTTTCTTTGGAATTTTCTATATAGCTCTCTGCCAGTGTGTTAGAGCGCCAACCACCATGTCTTTTAACAGTTAATAAATCCACTCCTGAATCTGCAAGCAACGACGCAGACGATCTACGGAAACAATGTCCAGTGTATTGTTGTGGATTTGGAAGACTTAGGAACAATGCTATTTTATACGGCATTTTCCCTAAAGTATTAATGCCAATGGGTTGCTTAATACATTTTCCATTTTTGTACCTCACAAAAAGTCGAGTATGCGCTGTGTTGCTTGGCCGCATAGCTATATATCTTCGAACCATTTCCACCATATTTATTCCTTCAACATTCCCTTTCGTTATAAAAAAAATCTCGTGATATCTTTGTTTTCGTAAATGGAATAATGACATGAATGCATTTTCCTTCATCTTTAACATTTTGCAGCTGCAGATTTGTTAACCCGATACGCCGGCGCTGGCAGGCTCCCGCAAGTCCCACTATCAATGATACTTTTGTCAGGAAATAAGTTTTATCATCAGTTTCCAACAAAAAACGAGTTATGACTTCTTTTCTTAAAATTCTCGATTTTTTTGACCGAAATCCTTCCGATTTTCTTTTTAGAAATGCAATTAAATGGACGTACTTATTAATATCTGTATTTTTCTTCACCGATATAACTGAACGTAGCATGGAATAATATACCCAAAGTGATGAAGCCTTCCTATGTTTTGAAAGATGTTCAAAATATGCCAGGAGAACCTTTTCGTTACTACTATTCTTGATTATTGTATATAATTGTATTATATATTACATAGGCTTGCTCGTACGTTTGTCTTGATTTTTCGGGAAGTAGGGAATCGACAACGTTTTGCACAATGACTTCAATATCCGAAGGGACACTTTCAGAATCAGAATCACCCATATTAATATTATTTTTTGCTTTTTACTAAAAAACTGAACGTTTAACACAAAATTGAACATCAATAATTGAGTTGTCAAAGTCAAAAACAATCAACAAGCACGGTTACCACGGCGTCGACTAATGTAATATATTAGACACCTGATAATTTTGAATTTTAATTTTTATGAGGATATCATTTTAAATTAAATCAAATCTCTTTGGATTTCGTCCCTCGTGTCGCGTCGTAGATTAAAATTTTGAATGATACACGTTCGATACGAACTTTTTAATAAAACTTGTGTAACTAACCCACTCGGTTAACGACTCGTGCCTTAAAGTTAGACGCGTTTCATTATGATGTTCGTATCGAACTTTTAATAAGAAGACTAAGGAAGGAGCATATCAAAAATCTTAGGCTGCGTATAAATATGTCGAGACGAGTGCGAGAGACACCCGAGACGAGTCAACCTCAAGCGGATTTGAGGTTGACTCGTCATATTGGGACGGGGTCTGAGCTTCGAGCCGAGCCTATGCCCAGCCGGACGGCGTTGTCTCCGTTTTTCCGGAGCCTTTGGCGAACCATCATAAGGATTGGGGCTTCTATTTAACCAGTGGCGTATACACCGCGGCTCCGCGGAACAATTGCCTCGAGTCTCAAGGGGCTCGGATTCCACATCCCATTTTTATATAAAAATAAATATTCTTTCCTTTATTTGTAATAATGTTAATAATGCATCCTAACTAGAAAGATGCAATTTTGTCTTCTCTAAAATAGTATAGGTAAGTTAGCCAAAGTAGGTAAATCTCATATACAAAGATTTATTAGTGATTTCTTTTATAAAAACATGAAAATTTTATGAAAAATGAATAAACGTAATGAACTTTTCGTCGAGTTATTAACGACTCAAACGTAAATTATGCGCTATTTCTGCTGAACGGAATTAAAGATGTAAAACAAGCTTCTTTACATATAGGATACATAGAAGATAAGAGAGGCAAATCGAGTGTGTTGGAAAAAGGTGGCCATGCTCTCAGAAGTTTCTTACGGTACTCTCATAAATAAAGGGAATCGACAAAGAAAGGAACGATTCGATATAGAAAAATCCAGAAATTTGAACTATCCAGACTACTAAGAAACTTAATTTATGGCAAATATGAAAGTAATAAAGTTCCCGCCATAGAAATAATTAAAAAAAAACTCTCCGAGCTTTAAAAAATCCCTGTTCAGAAAGCACATTACGGCAAAGGTTTAAAAAACTGGGAATTAGATTTAAAAGTATATATATAATAATATTTTAAAAATTATGAATAAGCGTGCTGCAATGATGGAAAGCCATAGAATAATAATGTAGCGAATTGAATACCTTGAAAACATATACAACTTTAGAAATGAAGAAATGCAGATATATTATTTACAATATATGTCAGTTATTGGCATTTAAATGTAGATTTAAATTAATAATTTAAATCTTAATTATTAAATTTCTAATTTTTTAAATAAATAAAGTCGAATTAAGTTTTATCTTACAGCGCTTTCAGATGGAACGGAGCGTCCGCGACGGACCGTCCGCGACTTCGAGCAAGTACCAGGAGCTTATATGAACAATTTCACCGGGGTCGCGTATGCTCCGTCCGGATGGGCTATCTTGTAAAAACATCCGTGCGGACGCTCTGCGCGTACCATCCCGCGCGTACCAGCGCTCCATCTGAAAGCGCTGTTTATAGAAATTTATAGATATACAAACTATAGAAATTTTTTTATAGATATACAAACCACATACAAAATATATTATTGAATAAAATAATTAAAGACTCAAAAAAATGGCAATGGCAGAAGGCTCCGCCGCCGCCGCTGCCGTGCCGTTATCTCCAGGTAGCTCAGTCGGCGTTCTCCAGTTTTTTTTTATGTAAACAGTCCCAATATAATTTAAATTTATCATGAATTCCTTTAATTTATCTAGCTTGTTTTTTTACCTATTTTGAAATTAAACAAACATATACAGGGTGTTTCTAAAAACATGTTCCATCTCTCGTGGGGAAGTTCCTCACGTAAAAATAAGATTTATTTTTTATATCAACCAATCCAATTCTGCTTTGATTCGTAGCTACAGGGGGTTAAAATAGAGTTCGCAACCGTCCTCCATTCCAGAAACAGTCCTCTTTTGATCTGATTGTCCTCTTTTCTCTCACGTATTGAAAACTTTGTTGCATACCAACTTTAAAATCTAAAAAATATTCGTTTATCGCCACAATGCTTTAAAGAATTGTTAATCTGTGTCTTTTATGTAATTTTATGTTTACTTACTGTTAGTTTATGTCTTGAAAAAAAGTTTTGTTGACAATGGTTTGCTTTATTTTAAGTTTTGAGTATAAATATTTTTGTTTGTTTTAAATATTTATCGCATACCGTTTATATAACTTTTTGGTAAATTCTCGACATTTGAGCGACGTTTCAAAAATGTTTCGCCTGTGCCTCTTTTTATCCTCTCGCCCCTATTTTTTATTTTCAAAGTTGCCAACCCTAGGTTAAGTGTTTTTCATTTTCTTCCAAGTGCTTTTAGTAATTTGAGATCGTTTGATGACTGATTTAGTTCTGATCCGGGTAGTTTTTTGTATAAAACAGTGCCACCATCGTCGATTTTTTTCGTTAAATGCGAATAAGAAAATATCCTGATTATATTCTGGCCCTATCCCTTATTATTTTTATTTACAAGCGATCTTAAGTTTATAACATATACATATATTTTATTTAATTGTTAACATTAGGGTAGTTTTACCAATTGTGTATGTGTGGAATTCCACTGATATGTGTTTTAAGTTGTTTGTTAAATTTTTAAAATTTTTTGATTGTATTTTGCTCTCTTAACTTTGTAGTGTCCTGAAGATGCAAATAAATTTTGCGAAACGTCGACAAATTTAAAACAAAGGACTTCTGTTGATTTTTTTCGATCCTAATCCAATTAAAAAACACATTATACTTAAATTTATTAATTAATTTTTTAAAATATTGAATGGTATCGAATAATACTTTAATATATTTATCAATATTTTAAAGTATCGATACTTTATATTCAATACAACCGATACCAAAATATCGATACTGCCTCAGTATCGCACAGCCCTATGAAGAATTTTGTGGGTTCGCCAAAGGCTCCACTGAAAATGGATAGCCGCGAGACAACGCCGTTCGACTGGGCAGTAGAGGTGGGTTGTGAAATCGCAGTCCGCTACTTTGTCACAGCTCCACCAACGTCGCAGTATGTGACTGCTCCAGTTCCAAGAAAATCGCAGTGACATTTCGGAGCAGTTTACAAGTTTAGGACATCTGCGCTCGTGAGTAGCAATAGGAGCAATAGCAGGCAATAGTGTAAATTCTGAAAATGCTCCTAGCCCCGTCGCCCGGTCAGACTGTTCCAGTCACAGTCGTCGCAGGTCGCAGTCGACTGGAGCATAGTATATTGAGTATATTCTGTGTACTGGAGCTGTTGGGAGTTTGGGAACGGGAAACGTAGCAGCGTTCGCTTTTTCTTTCATGAATCTAAATAAGATATTTATGTATTATATATTAATCACAAACAGATGTTTTTGACAAAGGTAATTTTTAACTTGTTAGTATGTTTATTTGTTAGTTAATTTTGTATCTGTGTTTTGTTGTATATCCTAAATCTTTTATTTGATCTTATACATTCATATAAGTTTTATTATTTATATCTATTTTTAAGGTCTGATGATGGCTAAATAGCCGAAACCGGTCACTAATAAAGATTTTTTTGACAGTTTCGACTTTGAATTGAATATAACATTAAGTTTTTACCATGGGCCACCACTCTGTGAAAATGAACAGACTCTTTAAGATATTTATAGCAAAGTGCTTGGTACTTAGAAACACTCAAATTCTTCTGAATAGACTAAAAAAATATAGCAACATCTATCAAACTAAGACATCAGTATAGTACCGTACAGCCGCGATTTTAAGAGCTCTAGGGGCCCGTAGTTCGGAAAAGTTCGAATCTTGTTCGCAAGGGCCCGGGAGGCTTGGGGCCCGTCGGTGACTTACCCCGATTGCACAGACGTTAAAATCGCCACTACTGATCGAAATAAAAAACGGCGTCCAGTTGGCTTGGAAATGACAATCGATAACATTCCCCATAAATTTTACATATAAAATGCCTGCAATCTTCATTTCATAGCTATCGCTGACGCCGTTTTTTTCCATCATACGATATAAATAAATAAAAACTAGACGATGATGTTGCCTATCATAATCACACCTGTAGTCCTGTACTTTTTTAGTAAATGCAACGAACGGTGCCGAACACCGAGTGCGATTTTTCGGAGCAATTAACCTATAAAACTACATTTTTAATTTATAGGTTAATTGCTCCGAAAAATCGCTGCTACTGTCACAGTGCTTTTATTGGAGCAGTCGCAGAGCGTAGCAGCTCCACAAAAATCGCAGACTGGCCCACCTCTACTGGGCAGGGACTCTGCTCGAGGCTAAATCGCTCGGCTCGAGGCTATAATATGACGAATTCCGCTTGAGGTTGACTCGTCTCGTCCTCGTCTCGGCATATTAGTACGCCTTTTGGAAAGAATTTGCTATAGCCTCGTTTCATACTCGTTTCGGGTTTGTCTCGTACTTGCCTCGGCATATTTATACGCGGCTTTAGGTACACCGCGATGAGCCTCAAATATGGCCGACTTAAATTCCGGTTTATCAGTGTCGTTCTAATTTTATTTAAAAAATGTAAAACTATGATGTAAGGTAGACGTGGGGTAGACTCAATAATTTGTTGTTTTATTTTACGTTGTGAATAAATGTTAGTAGTTATTAAAATTGTTATAAAAATATATAATCTAAATAAAATAGATAAGTTATAATAAGTATTTATTAACACAAACATCCGATACGCTACTGAAGCAGGTAAGTCAAATTAACGTATCTAAATTCTTTGACATCTAATCTTTGACAAGTAATAAATAAAAGCTAAAATGCAAGAAAAATATATAATTTAGTTAATTTAAGTGAATTTCATAAATGATCGGTTTACTACACGTATGTATATTATATAGTCACTTACTAGCGAAAAGTTGTTCCATTATTTCACTCAATTTTTACCGAGATCTACCGCACGCTACACAACCAACTATTTTAGAGTCTTTTTCGATAAATCGCGATAGTGTCACTGTTAATTTAAGTTCTGAACAATTTCCATCTAGATTTACTACCTTTATACAACTATCAGTAATAGAATAAATAATAAATAACAAAAAATAAGCTCCGTAAAGACTGACAAATCCACAAAATTTCAAATCAAATTCAAATGTGTCAAATGAATCGTCAAACAGAACTGTCAAGGAACCCCACCCTAGAGAGCTTTTTTTTCTTTCCGCCCACCATGCATGAATACAAGGATAGCATTATGCTCCATCCTTAGTCTTCTTATTCAAAGGTATCGAACTTATATCATTAATAACTATTTTAAAGGTCTGCTTATCGTAAAAAGACACCGAAAATCTCATTCAAATCGGAATAACGGTTCTTAAAATATCTGAAAAAATGTGTTTATTTTTTTAAAGTTTCATCCCCCTAACGGACAAACGAAGCACTTTTGTATAGAGGTAAATTGTGTCCAGTGAACTTATTTTGATTGAATATTGGGAGTCCCTGTATATGAAAGGGTCGAAGTGAAAAAAAATCCTGTTTTGTTATTTTTTTTTTATAAAAAACGCCTTTCAAAGAAATCTAAAAATAACAAAATGTTTAGGCTTGAGTTATATTTAAACAGAAAATAATCCCATTTAATTTCATAACTTTACATATTTTTCATCTCAATTTCTCCCTAAGAACAGAAAAAAAAACACTCAAATTCTCCTTGTTCTTTACAAAAAAAAAATAAGAAAGACATTCCATTAATTCCTGAAAAAATTATAACTCTTAATTGAAAAACTTTGGTAGGTCTGAGAATAAAACGAGTTTCGCTTATGTTTAATGATACTTTAAAATTTAAATGGAGTTTTCTTAATGTCTTATACAGTGTGTTCAATAATATTCATTTACTTTTTTTTTATATTGGGTAGTGCATCGTCGTTGGACACATAGGAAATCCCATGCAAATTTTGAACTGTCCAAATATTGGCTCTCCTGTTAATTTTAGAGTTTAGGGTTTCTCACTAGCAACATATGTAGGTAGTAGATTAAATGTACAAGAATGACAATCCAGAAGAGATCAACTGGTTCTCAAAATTTAAGCAAAAAATCAATTTTTTTAAATATTATTATTATCGAGATCTATCAGTCCTGAAAATATTTGCACTTATTTAAGACTCACCCTGTATATGCAAATTCTACAGGGTGGTCCGAACTGTATTAAGGAAACTTCGGCAGCATATTCTGCAGATAAAAATAAGTAAAAAAGTTCGTATAAATGTATGTCTTAAAATGCTTAGTTTCGGAGATACTAGTAGAATACTACTAGAATACTACGAGTAGAAGTTTCATTTTTATTTCGATTTTTTCCGAATAATTTCTAAACTAATGTCAATATTTGGATGAAAATTAGTGGATGGGTGTTTTTGACATGGGAAATTTGATTTTGATGTCAACATGACTCCCATTTGTAGGTTGCGTCACCTACATGTGTTTTAACTGTTTTGAAGAGTAATAACTTTTCGTCGGTACCTGTATAAAACTACTGAGTAAAAAAATATACATTTACGACTTTTTTTTACATAAAAAAGGTCTCTTGGTAAAAATCGCTACGAATAATGGTTCTCGAGATATTTGGAATCGAAGTTATCAATACCTGTCATCATTGACATAAATTAAACATGTTGACTAAGTAGTTATTAGGCTAAAATCATAAATTTGAAATATTTTTGTGTCAAAGGTTCAAAAGAAACTGTTTAAACATCATTTTTTCGCAGAAAAGCTTATGATTAATTTAAAAAAATAAAAATTTATTATTTCAGTCAAATAACTATATTCATCGTTTGCTTATTTTTTGTCAATAATGACATGTATTGACTATTTCCATTCTAAATATCATTTATCAGATTTTTACCAAGAGATATTTTTTACATAAAAAGTCACGGAAATGTATATTTTTAGTCAGTGGTTTTTTACAGGTACAGTCGAAAAGTTATTACTCTTCAAAACTGTTAAAACACATGTAGGTGGCGCCCCCTACAAATAGGAGTAATTTTGACATCAAAATCAAATTTCTCGTGTCACAAAACTCCCAGATACCAATTTTCATCCAAATATTGACGTTACTTCAGAAATTATTTGGAAAAAATCGAAATAAACATGAAACTTCTACACCCTGTATCTCCGAAACTAAGCATTTTAGGACATACATTTATACGAACTTTTTTACTTATTTTGATATGTAGAATATGCTGCCGAAGTTTCCGTTAACATAGTTCGGACCACCCTGTAGTTCGGACCACCCTGTATATACAAAATGGCTTCAAAAGTAAATCTAGCTGTTAATAAAAGACACAACCTCTGAAAACATATTCTTTTATAGATTTTCAAGATAATTTATTAACGGAGTTCTCAAAAAAACTCACTAGAGATTTTATAAATTTTCTTTGCCAAGTATTTTTTCAAGTTTATAATCCCGTATTACGCCAGCTTCCCCTAAAGACATAATCCGTCGTCAAAGACGGAAAGCCGCCATCTTTGTGCCGAAAATCGATCAATAAATTCGCCATCAATCATGTTTGATTTACCGATGAAAGAAATAAAGTTTACTTAGTAAATTTCAAAGCGATACACAGGGTGTCCCAGGCTGAGCGTGCATTCTAGAGAACTACAATATATCTAGATCGGAGGTTTTTTGATGCACATCATGGTTTCACAACGAGATCTATCGATAAAAAATATTTTCAATATGGCGGCACTTCCGGAAATATCGGAAGTTGACAGCAACTTTCTTATTTTAAATGGGTACCCCCATTTTTTATTACATACTTTAGCTTGAAATGGAACGAGCAGCTCCACGAAATAAACAAGATTTGATTCGGTCAGTTTTACAAGCCACTAAACATTATGGTGTGGTCCTAGTTTCGAGTGTACCTGGACGTTTAGTTAAGCGTTTGGAGTTAATTGGAGGTTGTTATAAGTAAACAAAATTAATAAATTGTTATAATGTTTTAATTCAAATCCTAAAAATATATATCGATAATTGTAATTTTGCTTTCTTTTTTCCGGATACTTTCTAGACGGACACTACTAGGATTACATATATCCCTCTAGGGCGCTATATCACACTTCTCAAGCGTTAAAAGATTATTTCGACTTAAACGCTGTTCATATCCTTGTTAGTACTACATCCTCTATACATTTCTGGCATTAATTTTAGTGAACTAGCTCTTATTTCGCTCCGTTTAACTTATTTCGGCCACTTAGTTTCCTTACACTTGGCTGCTTAATGAGTCTAAACTCGAGAAACACAGAAACTTTTTGCAGTCCGTAAAATTTGTATTCCGTTCGTAGCATCTAAACCGGGGGCTGTTTCGCCAACAAAAACTTTAAAATTATCTCTCTGCCTTTCTCGAAATGGGGGAGAAGTTATTTAGGCCCTGTTAAAACTGTAATTATATTAGAAATAAAAAAAATACGGCTGAGAATATCTAATAAAAAATTCTGTACTTCTCGATTAACAAAGTAATTGTTTAAAATATTTTTTTTTGAGAGAAAAATAGTTATTTTTTATACAAGACGATAAAATGAGACCATAATGCAATTTTGTCGTCGTGTATAAAACAATATTTTTTTCCATAGCGAGTTACGTTTTAAAAAATATTCACAAATAATTATTTCAAGGAACTTATTACAAGTAGAAAAAATATTGTGCTGGGTTGGCGTTAGTTTCTATGTAATTTGACAAATAAATAAAGCTGTCTCTTTAGTTGTCAGTTTTGAATCAGTATTTTTTAATTCTCTTTTTCGTGGTGCGATTCGAACCTCCTGAGTCTCAACATTTCTAAAACTAAAGCTTTGTCGTATAAAAACTCGTTGCAGCCTTTTGTACTTAACAACACCACCATTGACGTCGCAAAATCTGTAAAATTCTTAGGGCTTGTTGTGGACAATTCTCTGAAATGGGACATACATATCGAAGCTTTGTCGAAAAAATTAAGCTCTGCCTGTTTTGCATTAAGGTCTGTTTCTAAGGAGCTTAACTTGTCAGTGGCTAGAACTGTTTATTATGCACTTTTTTAGTCGCACCTCAGGTATGCCCTTCCATTCTGGGGTACGTGCTGTGCGACTCAATTTGACCGCATTTTCAAGCTCCAGAAGAGAGCTGTTCGATATTCACTGGGACTAAACAGCAGAACTCATTGCCGGGACTTTTTTAAAGAATTAAAAATATTGACTCTTCCTTCCTTATTTATATTTGAATACGTTTGCCTAATACGTAAACATGTATCAGCTTCTCAAGAAAGGCCATCTCACACTTATCCACTCATGAACGCGGAGCAAGATCTTTATCTCCCGACCCCACGCTCAGAGTTAGTTAAAAGTTCAATATTATACAACTCGAAAAAAATGCACAATCACCTGCCATTTGAAATCAAATCTTATTTACTAGACAAGGCTTTCTACGCCGTAAATGAATTATATTTTGAAAATCGAATTTGATCTTGTAAACACTGTTATTAGGTTACTAGGTTAAAATAATGTTTGCTATTGCTATATTTACTAGTGATGTGTCGGTATTTGAGTAACGCGATTTTGGAGCGGTATTTTTTTGTAACGTCGTGTCGCGCTCCACAACGAATGGGGAATCTGTTATTGAAGAACGACGATCATAATGACGATATAATTATAAATTATTTATAATTTGCAAATAATTTATTTATAATCGCTCTTGAAGTTAGCTTGAACCATAGTAACCGCATAGCGACGTGTTTAGCTCCAGCCGTCGCGATTTCGTCGGTCGCCTACAATAGTTACTGGAACTGTACGTAGCGTCAGGCGATCTCGATGGCGACGGCGACGTGTTCGCTCCAGCCATCGTGCTCCTAGAGTTGTAGTTCCCTGTCGCGTAACTGCTGTAACTGGGCATCGTCGCTCGGGACCTCGGCGGCGCGGCGCGGCGGCCTACTTCGCTCCAGCCGTCGCGCTCCTAGAGTTTTAGTTCCTTGTCGCGAACAGAAGTAACTGCTGTAACTGGCTATTGACGCTCGACCTCGGAGGCGGCTTACTTCGTTCTAGCGGTAGCTGGAGCGCTTCTAGGGTTTCGTTTTCGCCTGTAGCGATTGATTCGGTTGCTATTGGCGTTGGTGCTCCCGTCGCTACGTTACTTTTAAAATAGCGATTTTTGGTTTGTACTAAGCATGGTATAAAATAGCGTTGTTTGAAAGATGAAACGTAACAGCAAATAAAATAAAATGAAAATTTTATTTGCTTTTATACATTTATATAAGTTTTATTGTTTATATCTATTTTTAAGGTCTGATGATGGCTGGAATTGCCGAAACCGATCACTAATAAAGATTTTTTTTTGACAGTGGTTTGTGGGGCTAAGTAGGTAGTATAAAATAAAAGTAGGTACCAATGCCAGAAATACTACAAAAGCGAGGACCGCGACACTTAGGAAGTTGGAACCTCGATTACAAAATCGCGGAATTTTGTCGCGGTATTTTTCTGGAGCGGTTGCTATTGTAACGCGACTCATGTGGAACCGGTATTCCCATCACTAATATTTACTAATGACATCGAAATGAATTTATTATAGATCGTTGGTATTAGTATATTAGAGATCATTGGTATTTTACTATAAACTAGCTAAATATTTTTGAATATTATTTTTATTTTTTTGTTCTTTGACATTGTAAACATTTATAAATGTTTATTTTAAAAATAAAACTGACAATATTATTTCTATAATCTTTTGTATTATCTTTTGTTTGTTTGTTAGTTTACCTTTGTCTACAAATTGAAAAATTTTTTGACAATAAAGGCATTTATTTATTTATTTATTTATTCGTGTCGATTGCTGATGAATTGGAGCCAGAAATGGCTCAAAACGAAATAAGTAAATTACCAACAGATATTCAGGCTGACGCGACAAAGACCATATCCAAACTACTTTCATTTAAATCCCGAATAACTTATGAAAAGGAATACAAACATTTTCAAAAATGGAATCAATTAAAAAACGTGCGAGAAAAAATAAAGTTTTTAACCTATCCTCGCTGTTAAAGTATCATTTAATTTACCCTTGGCTTTTAAGCCAAAGTACTATTTTATCTACTATTTTTGATAAATAGGCAATTTTAACAGTTGCTATGGAGAAATATAATTTAACTACAAGTCAAAGGAAAACAGTACAAACATAAAAAGGCGCGGTTAGAATGGAATAACCGTTTTGAGTTCCAGTGGCTCTATAAAGCCAAACACAGTGGCAGATGTTTTTGAAGAAAAAACTCGTCTGACAGAAAAATGTGGAATTGCAGTTACCTTTTTTGCACTTTTTCTGCATCGTTTTGGTCGGCTCGCAGTTGGTGGCGTTGCCCTTTTTCAGCGTCAACATTCTCGATCTTTGGTTGGTTTTGGAATCGCACTCGGTCCATGCGCCTTTGGCATAACGGCATTCCTCTGCAAAAGCACAAAAATAATAGTAAGAAATATATAAAGTAGCAATACATATACAGGGTGTCCCAATATTCCGTCGGCATAGAACTACTACGTATTTTTGGGATGAAAATAAGTTCATTGGACACAATAATTTGCCTCTGTACAAAAGTGCATCAATAAAAATAAACGTTAATTAATTTAAGTTTTATGAAGCTTAGATAGAGAATCTCTTTCGCAAAAGATATCCTATATACAAGGTGTCCCAGAAATAAGTGCAAGTATTTTAACTGGTAGCCAGAAACACGCCTATGAGGTTTTATTCGCGAAAAAAAAATTTGGAAAATTCGAAAATTTTTGAAAAGTTTTCTGGAATTTTTTTTAGTTTTTAATCAAAAAACATAATTTTTTGATAATATACCAACATACGTATTAGATTAAATTTACAAGAAAGAAAATCCAGAAAAGATCCAGTGCTGATTCTCAAAATTTTAGCAAGAAATCATTTTTTTGGAAATATTCAATGTAAACTAACTCCGTTATTTTGGACTTATTTGAAAAGCGATAAAGAGAAAATATGTTTCTTTTATCGAGATCTACCACTCCTTAAAATACTTGCACTTATTTCTGGGACACCCTGTATATAATAATATATTTTGTATCCAGTTGGTTGTAGTGACAATAATGCCAATTAATTTCATAGCCATCGCTAACGTCGTTTTTCGGAAATTGTTGAATTTAGGTACATAATCGTAATACACATAATTTTGGGTTATTTTATTACAGGTTATTTTTGGGTAGGTAAATTACCTATGCAATAAGGTTAATAAGTAAGTAGTTATGAAGACGTAAACGAAAGTATTTAAGAAAATGAATTTGCCTTAATTGGTTACAGTTGAGGGTTGGAACCTTTGGTGTTACACAGCAAAATAAAAACACTAAATCACACCAATACACCAAAACACCTTTACTTTTACACTGGACGCGCGTTTCGCTAACCATGTTAGCATCATCAGCACATGATTATAAACTAAAGTACAATCTACAAGTTGAGCGTTTATATACTCGCTCAGTGGGCACCGAGTGGGCGTGGCAAAATCTAGCCAACCGAGTCAGAGCCCACTGAGCGTAACACTTAGATTTCCGCCACTAGAGTAGTAGGAACAAAGAACTTGAAGGAATTGGATCGTTGCCTCTGTTCATACTATCTTTACATTTATTAATTCTGATGCTTTCATATGCATCTAATTGCCTGTAATTTGAGATTTGTTTAATTAATTTTAAATTATTAAGATCTATACAATGTTCTTTATCAACAATATGTTCGGCAACGCAAGATTTATCCGGTCTACCATATCTTATCTGAGCTAAATGTTCTTTAAATCTAGTTAATATTGATCTTCTAGTTTGCCCAACATATTTCTGATTACAATCTTTACAAGAAATTTTATAAATACCCGACCTTTCCAGTGGAGGTGTTTTATCCTTTGGATTACCTAATAATTGTTGTAATTTATTATTAGCACTATACACAAGTTTATAATTGACATTCTTAAAAATTCCTTTTAGACCACGGGATAACTCTCTATCAAACGGTATCGAAAAATATTTAGACGTATCTTTCTCCACTTGAAAAGTCGAATTTTCAAAAATCATTAACCTATACCTACGTTTTCTAATTAATTTATCAACTAGTGAAGGAGAATATCCATTACACTCAGCTACATTCCTAATGTAATCTCTTTCAATTTCATATCTTTCGTTGGAAAGTGGGAAACTAAGTAATCTATGAACTAAGAAATTTAAACTAGCCATTTTATGTTCAACACATTGCCTCTCTACATATACCTATAAAAAATTTTGTTTCTACATCTTTTCTTTTTCGTATGATCAACCGAGGCGAATTAGGTGCGACACCCTGTATAACATTAATGATGTTAGAGTAGTTAGATTAGTGTCCATTTTCATTTTACATTATTACAACAATCGGTCTAACCGTAAAAACAACAATTTTACCCACCTACAGCAAAAATAAATCACGTTATACCATATATCTAAAAAACAGAAGCCTATATATTTACCATTTGACCTTTTTACATCGGAAAATGGATAAAAAATGGCCTGTAAACCGGGAAAAAAGCCGGGAAATGATTGAAAATGCGGTCAGGCGTATAATATTCCCGTGCCCGTGCGGTCTATAAGCCCGATAAGAATCCAGAAAAATCGAGATCCAGGACTCGGGAGCCCGACTACGACAGATAGAGTCTGGAAAATATATTGGCCGGTAATTCTGGAAAATTGGCAAAAGGGAGAATCAGATGGGTTTGTTAAGATATCCAGCTTTTTCTTCCAGTTTTTTTTCTTGATTGAGTTATCTTTAATAGAATATACAGGGTGGTCCGAACTGTATTTCGGAAACTTCGGCAGGTAAAAATAAGTAAAAAAGTTCGTATAAATGTATGTCCTAAAATGCTGAGTTTCGGAGATACAGGGTGTAGAAGTTTCATTTTTATTTCGATTTTTTCTAATTAATTTCTGAAGTAACGCCAATATTTGGATGAAAATTGGTATATGAGAGTTGTTTGACATGAGAAATTTTATTTTGATGTCAATATGACTCCTACTTGTAGAGGGCGCCACCTACATATTTTTTAAGTGGTTTGAAGACTAATAACTTTTCGTCCGTACCTGTATAAAACTACTGAGTAAAAAAATATACATTTACGACTTTTTTTTACGTAAAAAGGTCTCTTTGTAAAAATCGCTACGAGTAATGGTTCTTGAGATATTTGGAATCTAAATTATCAATACCTGTCATCATTGACATAAATTAAACATGTTGACTAAATAGTTATTAGAGTGAAATCATAAATTTGAAATGTATTTGTGCCAAATATTCACCAGAAAGTGTTTTATCATCATTTTCAAAAAAATAAAAAGTTCCCAAATTTATCATTCCAGTCAAATATCTATCTTCTCAACATGTTTATTTTTTTGTCATTAATGACATGTATTGACTATTTTTATTTTAAATATCTTGACTACGGTTGCTCGTAGCGATTTTTACCAAGAGACATTTTTTGCGTAAAAAACGTCCTAATTGTATATTTTTTACGCAGTAGTTTTATAAAGGTACTAGTAGGAGTTATATTGACATCAACATCAAATTTCTCATGTCAAAAATCTCCCAGATACCAATTTTCATCCAAATATTGACGTTACTTCAGAAATTAATTGGAAAAAATCGAAATAAAAATGAAATTTCTACACCCTGTATCTCCGAAACTAAGCATTTTAGGACATACATTTATACTTTCATTTATACGATTTTTTTTAATTATTTTATCTGCAGAGTATGCTGCCAAAGTTTCTGGAATACAGTTCGGACTACCCTGTATAGTTTTATCTATCTATGCACTGAAAAAATGTCTGCATGAATTACTGTATGAGGACGTGGCAATGTGTTACACGTAGGATTGTTAAGATATCCAGTTTTTTTTTCTGCTGTTTTTTGAGTTATATTTAACAGAATATCTCCTACACTAAAAAATTCCAGACATCTACCACTCTTTAAAATACTTTTGCACCGTTATCCAAGAGACGCCATGTATAATTATTAAGAAATTCCTGATAATCTGCGACCCGGAGACTCAAAACTTTGCTTCTATTGTCCTGGTCCTCTGTCTTCCGATATGAATAGGCTACGCGTCCAAATTAATTACCTACAGCCGGTCCTGAATTCACGGCGAATTCCCTCAAACTTCCTTCAGGATGCCCCCGACGGCATGAAACGGCATGGAGCAACGTTGCCATAGTTATCGATTAATCCCAGTGGCGTAGCTATCGGAGAATTCGGTTAGACTATATTAAATGGGAATACTGATAAAACTCGTACACGTGAACAACCAAAATTGAATACCTCTTCTACTCCACTAACTGGACCAGAATCGTTCTGCTTCCCAGCAAGTAAAAACCAACTTAAAACGGCACTCAAGAACCTGAAAGACTCCATCCGAATGGGAATCCTCCAACGGTGTAAGACACTCAAAGAGTCTCCTCAATGAACACCTCAATAGATTTAATAAATTTACCTGATTGAATTGTATATAATAAAAAATTGTCTTGTGTTTTCATAAATTATTCTTATCGTATTAAATTTGACTAAGTCTAAATTAAGGAATTCTAGTACAAAATTGTTCCTGGTATAACAGGATTCAAATATAGCACCGTAAATTGAAAATGTTTCAAGAAATATAAATTAATTTTGCCACATTTAATAATTGTTTTATTAATGTCTCAATTTGAGCTACTCGGTATTTATTATCCTTTCCGAGATTCCAGTGGTAAGAGTTGCAACTGAAACACCCTGTATGTAAGCATTTCAAAATCTTCCAAAATTTGAACTTTAACATATTAATTCCCCTTTTTATGTTTATTTCTGCTCACCCTCCTGTTTGTTTTTACTTTATAAAATTCTCTTCCAAACGAATATATCAACTATTCTCTGTGTTATTTGTTATATGTAGGATCGTCTGGCAACCCCGGCGAGATAGTATAGGAGACGGGAGCACCTAAAATCGGGGAAGGTGGAACAAGAAATGAAAACGATGCCGAAGGTAAAGAGAAGGGAACAGATTTAATTAAATTTTCAGGTGGATTTCGTGGGTATGGAAACAGATGGACAGACTAGTTTAGAGTATACTGTTGGTAGTGATTGATGACAAGTACGAATTCTAAATATTCTCGTGTAACAGTTAAATTTCATCGCTACGACCTCTGTGTGCTAGCTCATAAATTATCGCAAATAACTGTTATTTTTGCATCATGTTTACTATAATTTTATTGTTAAATATTATTTTATTCAGTATTTTACCATTATGCAACCCGATATACACCGCTAGATTATACAGCTTCAGCTCCACTGTCACTGATGCCGACCAGCAGTAGGCTTTTTGTCCGTCTCTCTATATCTTTGATCATCACCTGTTCGTCACTTGTCACTGTCAGATCAAATCAGATGTTTTTGGATTTATTTATCCTTTGTTTTGGTTATTGAAATTTTATAATTATCAGATAAAATTTCGTAGTTAAATCGTTTATTTTTGATGTGAATCACAGTGTGCAATTCGTTCATTTTAATTGTGGAATTTCTGAGTTTAGTTCGTTCATTGACCGGATATGAAATATGGCTGTTGAAAAATAATCTAGAACATCGTTTTTTATATATACCTTTTTATGAGTTGGACTAGTCGAGAGATATAGTTCTCTATCTATATCCTGGAGGGAGATTTCCGGTTGAAATCTGATTTTGTGAAGGAAATCGAATCCTTGCATCACTTCTTGTGTACTCCCCGACCGAGAATATCGTGGTGAAGAACTGACTGCCGTTTCGTGAAGCATTCCCTGTTGGTGAATAGCGGGTCTTCGTAAAGAAGGATTAAGGCTTCCGAAACACATTTGGTCAGAAACGTGGTTGGATTTTGTTGAGTTTACATGGACCACCGACCAATTTCCGTAAGGGATTAAATAGCCAAATTTTTCCGACCGATATCCCGATTCCACGTGCCCAAGAAGTCCCCGAACAGTTCCAAGAGCAAGAAGACCGATCCAGACCGTAGTGCACAGAACAGTCCAGAATTCCATCCTGTTGCCCGTGTAGAGGTACCCGTAGGACATCATAAACCCTCGTTGAGGGTTTTTTTATGTTCACCTTTTGAAGTCCTACACCTGGCCGGCATCCGTACGTCTGCTAACATCCGTGGGCTCCAGTGACAGTACACCGAGCTGCTGTACCCTGCTGTAGTCACCCCATAGCTATACACCGTAGCTCACCCGGAGGAAGTTTCAAGTAATTTCAAGACTGTAGAGTAAGATCGTTTAGATATTAGTATAATTTTAGACTTGATTTATGGGTATAAACCACCCTGATTGTATTTAGTATTAAGTTAGATAAGGGGGTTTGACGTCATAGGTTTAGTTATTTCATTTAATTTAAAATTCTATTTTCTCTTCAAACCTTTCGATTTAAACTTCTTAACATATTACATTTTACATTTCGTTATTTTTTTTTATATATATATATATATTTAACTTTTTAATATTTTAATAAATTGCTTAAATATTTTTAGTAGTATTATTTACAGTTTAGTCTCATAGTTAAGTTAGAGTCACTCAAGTTCAAATAATTATAGTAATATTTGAAGTTCATGGTAGTTGCACTCAACAGTTCGAGGTTAGTGTTGAAGTCTACTTAATAGTTACATCTTTATTGCCGAGTTCATAGAGTATAATCTCGTGGCGCCCTTTTATTAATATCTTTGAACCCCGACCACCCGGCTGTTAAAATTAAAAAGCTAGTGGCCTCTATGTAACTCATTCTGCATTAAGTAAACTTGTGTTATATTGAACTTCAGATTAAGAAAGGGCGTGGCACTCGTTAGTTTAGTAGATACTGAAGACACTAAACTATCATACTATCGAAAAAAAAAGACGTCAAAGACAGCTGGGGAATCATAATCGATGATAATTTTGGCGAGGTCAAGCAGTAGACGATGACAGAAAAAATGCAGATGACGGGCAGATACTAATACATCTTCTTTCACTAAAAAGTTTCTAGTTCTTTTAAGTTAACTATGGATAAATCCATAATGCGCTGTCTATTATATTGTCTTGATTTCAAGACAAGAAATGATTTTTGGTTTTCAAGACAAGACAAGAAATTACTTCTCAAGATCAAGATTTCTTGACAAGAAATCAAGAAAATCTTGAAATTTCTTGAAAATATAAAATAAAAAAGAAATACTCATTTACTTAGGTATTTGTATATTATACGAATATTCATTAATTGATAGATAAAAAAATTTTTAAGCAAAAAATAGTTGTACGAAGCGGCACTTTGTCGGACGTCCAATGTCCAAAGTTGACATAAGTACGTCCAGAGTCGGATGTCCAAAGTTGATATACTTTGGGCAAAATTAAATTGGAACCTTTTTTAATACCTAATAATTTTTTAATTTTTAAATGTTTTTTTTTATAATTTTTCGGATATGTTATGGCCTACGATATTAGAATAAAAAAAACTTTGCATAGCCAGCGGGTCTACTTCAGTGGCATACAGACTTTTTGAATTAACGTAAAACTTTTAAAATAAAAAAAATAATACATTTTAGTGTACGCCACTGAAGTAGAATAGCTTTTATCATTGCTGTTTTGACTGTTTTTATCTGTAGTAGTATTATCACCGTCACTACTGTTAAAATCACTAATTAAACTTCTACGTCCAGGTGTAGGTATTCTGAACCTGAGATGTAGGTATTCTGAACAGGGTGGTAGGTATTCTGAACCAGATTCAATTACGAACGGCTCAGATTTGCTGCTCAACGAACCCTCACATTTTAATTTTAGATAATAATAATAATAATAATAATTAACAAAATTATGTAAATCTGATGATTTTGGCTACTGTAGTAAATAAGCTCAAAGTTTTTAAATTTTTTGAAAATTAGATGCCTGACCCTCGATTTTACGCACAAAGCATAAACATCACATTAACCAATGTTACCGCGACTTTTAAACAGGGGATTCCCCGCTTTAATAAACGAATTTTAAACGGGGGTTCCCTTTTGTCAAGATATCAAGAAATTTCAAGATTTCTTGAATCGAGACAAGAAATCAACTCTCAAGAAATGGTCAAGACAAGATTTTTTTTAATTCTTGAAAATATTTCAAGACAAGACAAGAAATTGCTTGTCAAGACAAGATTTCTTGTCTTGCCGATCCCTAGTTGTCTATTGTTGGCAATGCGCGCCCAAGTTATCACTGCTAATTTCCTAATATCATGGTCCCATCGCAGGTTCGGCCTTCTTCTAGGTCTCATAATTAACGTGGGTACCATGCTGTAATTTTTGTGGTCCATCTGTTGTCCGTTCTTCTTGCCAGGTGTCTTGCCCATTTCCATTTGAGGGATTTGACTCTGTGGATAACATCTATTACCTGGGTCTATTGTCGTATCCACTCTCTTCTTTTACAGTCTCTCCTGGTTATTCCCAGCATATTTTGTTCCATTGGGCGTTGTGCGACCTGCAGTTTCCTTATGATGTCCGTTTTAAAAACTTTTAAATAAAACCAGTATATCCTTTTGAAATACGAAGTGATTTTTTTCCTGAAACTTAAATTAAAATGCAGTAGAGCAAAATGGGAGCACACACTACAACATTCAAAAGCTGCGGAGACTCTGCGCTTTCCAGTAATAAAATTAGCGTCGCAGAGTTCTATTTTACCGGCGGTTCATAAATATTCGCCGTCTGCATGTATGTGGCGGTGGCAGATTTAAAATGGGAACCTCATATATATCTCGGGTGCGCTTGTATTTGTGTGATAAAAAGCAGCCAGTACGTCTGAAGGCTCTATTAGCATTCCAGAGGTCCGTCAGGAATTCGCTTGATTGGCTAGAACCGTTCCAGAGCAGTCAATCTCTTCGCTATTTGCTCTGTTTTCTTTTATTGTAGTGTTTGGGTATGAGGAAAATGCATGTTTTTAAATAATGGTTTTAAAAAATAGTTCATATAATTACAAATTGAACAAAAAAAAATCATTGATATCGGTTAAGAAATGCCTCTAATATAAAATAATTAAATATTGTTAATTTAAATGGCCGGGCAAACGCTCTCTACCGCGCCTTGCCGCTGTGACGTCACCCGCCGTTCTTCTGGTTGAGTGGAGCCAGACGTGTGTTTATTTTACACAGTTTGCTTTTAAACGCTGTTGAATCCAAGTCAAAATTTTAGTTATTTGTGTTAATTAATACATAATTAGTGATATTTATAAATAGTAATGGATAAGCGAAAACAGAAAAAATGGTCCAAGGCCATGAGAAGAGATGAAAAGAAAAACGTTAAATTATCCTCTATTTTTACGATATATTGTTGTGAAGATCATTTTGATGTAAGTTCATATATTTATGTATATTGTCTTACATAGGTATATGAAATTTGAATGTACAGGGTTATTCATTATATTTTTAAAAAAGTTGCATGGTATTTCATATACTCTCTTTTAAATTTAATTCTAGTTATACAGGGTGTCTCAAAAAAGGTGGTCCAGAAAATTGTAGGTATTTTTCGCTTTTCAACTGTCAATATTTCGTAAACATTTGAAGATAGGTATAGGATATTATACATGAGATATATCTAGAATATCTAGAAATTTCCGAAGAATCCAAAAATATATAGGGTGTTTCACTTAAAAAAGTAACTTAATTTTGGCGTTTGCTTATGGGACACCTTGTATAATATTTTCATTACTGATACACAATTTATTTCCTATAATTTCGTAAAAAAAACAATCTTTAAAAATAACAAGGATAAGGGGGTGTCAATATATAAAAAAATTTTCTTTTTCACGCTATGCTCTGGAGTTATTTTTCCACGTACTAAAGAAATATTTTTGTCTCTTTTCACTTCTACATAACCTACAGCATTATCTCCATACGTCTCCCTACCTGATCTGACAAATAAGTTTATAACATTAAAATTTATAACTATATAAAAGTTCGTAACAGTAGGTACCTACTTATACTTAAATATGCCTCAGTACTACAAAGAATAAATGTTACATACCTCTCTGTTTTTTGTCTCTGTCCTCGTAATTCAGCACCAATAAATTGGGAATTTGTATTTATAAAAGCAGCCAATATAAAAGCATCGACTTTTGGCAAGTTATCTGATTGTGCTTTTACAAACCCGGAATCTGCCATTACTTAAAAAATTCTCAGAACACACAACACATACAAATAATAACTGCACAAAAAAGCATAAAAACTCCTTCAATCGACGCTAAAAGCAACAAAAATGTCTTAGTACGCCACCTAAATACGTACATAAACGGAACACGTCTGGCTGCTGCTGGCCATCGCGCGTCGACGAGAACGGCGGGTGACGTCAGACCAATAGAATATCGTTTCAATTCGCGAGGCGTCGTTTGCGTTATCCATAGTATTTTAATGGCCCATTTTATAAAATTGTGGTACTGCTTTCAAGAAAAAAGTTTTTTTTTGCATTTATACATATTTATTCTAATAAATTGAACAGTTTCTGGCGAAAAATAAAATATATGCATCTTCCTCATTCTGGAAATAGCTGCTTTTTGTTCAGCTCAGATACGAGAACAAAATGATTGTTTTTTTCAGTTGTATATATCAACACATTAATTTTAGTTTTGTCGATGTTCAGCTTAAGGCCCGAAACCTCATATGCCCACGTCTAATTTTAGGCCCATAATTTTGGGCCCAGGTAATACTTTTATATACCAAATTTATAAATGTACATTTTTATACAAACTAAAATTCACAAAATACCCTTAGTTTAAATTTAATTATTGTTTCGTTTTATCAATACTAAGCTCAAAAACATTTGCATAAAAATTTATAGCAATACACGAATATATTTCCAATTAACTTGATTTAAATATCGCTAAAATATAAATATAAATTAAACAACTCATTTGAAAATAAAACCCTCAAATGCAGAGAAATATTTGTTTTAATTCAATTCATACAAATATTTGTTAAATATAAAAGAAATAATTTGAAAACAGAACGTATACATACAGAAATATTTCAATTATATATTTATTTAAACAATTTATAATATTATTTTTTGATATAAAATTAGTGAAATATAATGACCATAAAGTATAGTAGCTTTAGAGATTTAATGAATTTATACAGGGTGTTTCAAAAAACGTGTGCCATCTCTCGTGGGGAGATTCCTCACGTAAAAATAAGATTTATTTTTCATCTCAACATAGGTCCGATTCTGCTTTGTTTCGTAGCTACAGGGTGTTAAAATCTTAATAATCTTTCGATTTATTATAATTTTCTTCCAAGTGCTACATATTTTAGTGCTAAAAAACTGTCGATAAATCCATCAAGGACGTGCATCAGTGGAATATTTTCCGAAAAAAAAAACAAGTGCGCCACTGACTTTTTTTCTTCTGATATGAAAATTGTATAGGTCGTTTAATGTGAATTAAAAATTATCTCTTGATATTTTGTCGAATTCGGCCTCCTTGATGAGACAAACGCAATTTTATTAATCACAATTAATAAAATTAAAATAAAAAGATTAATAAATTATATATTTTACCTAATTTATTATTAAATAATATTACTATTAGTTATTATTACTATTAGTTATTATTACTGTTAGTCCAACCTAGAGCAATTTCAAATAAAAAAATAATGGGTATTTAAAATAATTACAAAAAACCTAATTTTAAAAAGTTTTAACACCCTGTAACTCTAAAACTATGCATTTCGATACCCATTTTTATAGGAACTTTTTTTATATTTTTTGATAAGGAATCAATGAGTACTTATTTATATATTATAAACTGTGATTATAAACAAAGCAGAATTGGACCTATGTTGATATGAAAAATAAATCATATTTTTTCGTGAGGAATCTCCCCACGAGAGATGCACATGTTTTTTGAAACACCCTGTATAAATATATTTTACACGGTAAGAAATTTAGAGAATTAGTACTTAGTCTTGCGGTCTTGTAGACTTGTAAGAATCTTGCAGCAAGATCAAGAGTCTTGATCTTGCATTTTCTCATCGTTATAGAAAATGCTTAATTTTTTAAAATATGTTAATAAAAAGTTGGTAGGCAGTTCTTTTAGTTTCAAAGTAAAGAAATTTTTCCAATTTTGGTCCACGGTTATTTCCCCTATCCGCCACCTGGGGTCGCGTCCAATGGGACTTTGGAGTTCTCCACACAGATTTTCTCAAAAATGGACTACGGAAACACGGAATACCTCAAAAATTGCGACTTTGACTGATTTTGATGTTGCAAATATTATTCCTAATCTTAAATTGAAAACCGCGTTTCGCTAGCTAGGTACTGTAATTTTGGAGTTACGATTTTTTAAAATGTTTAACCCCCTCCCATCCCCCCTTACCAACCCCCCACCCCCACCAAAAACTAATGGCCAGATACTCGGGTGCCAGAGTATTTTTGTACCAAATTTGGTTAAAATCGGTATAGCGGTTTTTGAGTTATCGTGTTACAGACGGACAGACAGACAGACAGCCAGACACCATGAAAATACTTTGTAATTAGGTCATTTTTATGACCAAAATAACTTTGAATGAAATTAAAAAAACCTTTTTTTTTGCCGATCTTAATAGCCTACCATACCTGTTGGTATCATAGACTTAAAATATATTTTATTTTAAGTCTATGGTTGGTATGGTCGGCTAAAAATGCATTCAAAAATAACTCCGTATAAAAATACAATTTATTTACAACAAGGGAATGGAATGTGATAAGAAAAAAATACCCTGAGGGCTCAATCATGTTACTATCAACACCTGAAGAGCTCTAGGGGGTATTTCCCCATCCTCTTCAAGATTTCCCGGGTATAAATTTTATAAATATTCAATTTTCCCGGTAATGGAAAATTCTAAGTGGATTTGGCAGGGAGAGGGAAGCCAAGAAACGAGAGGTTTCTCCATTTCTCGTTCCTTTTTTGAATCGACTGAAGTTTTTTTCGATTTTCCATGAAAAACTTCCGGTAAAATTGAGTTTTTTATGTATTTAGCTTGATTGGTTTTGATTAAATGCAGTTGATAATCTATACTAATATATAAAATCCTTAAGTGACTGACACACTGACTGATCACGATCCTGCTCAAACCACTCAACGTAAGAAGCTCAATTTTGGCATACAGGTTGATTCTAGGGTGTAGATGTTCGATAAGAAGGGACTTTTCGAAATTCCAGTTTCAAGGGGGTGAAACCACCCTTCAAATATTACAATATTTTTTATTTAAAAAATGGTCAAGTTTCTGGAAAAACGCTTAAACACGTATATTTTATTTTGTTTTTTTACATATTTTAAGATTTTTAAAAAGTGTATACAGGGTGCTTCGAAAAATCTGGTCATGGATTAATCACGATCCTGCTTAAAGCGCTTGACGTAAAAAGCTGATTTTTGGAAAACGGATTGACTTTAGGGTGTAGAGGTTCGATAAGAAGGGATTTTTTGAAATTCGAATTCTAAGGGGGTGAACAACCCCTCAAATATTAGAATATTTTTATTTAAAAACCGGTGAGTTTTTCGGAAAAACTCTGAAACACGCAAATTTTATTTTGTTGTTTTATATGTTTTAAGATTTTTTAAAAATTTGTACAGGGTGTTTCATAAAATATGACCATTGAGTAATCACGATTCTGCTTAAACAGCTTGACGTTTAAAGCTGATTTTTGGCAAACGGATTGACTGTGGGGTGTAGAGGTTCGATAAGGAGGGGTTTCTCGAATCTCAAATTCCAAGAGGGTAAAAACGCCCCTCAAATATTAAAATAAGTATTTGTTATTTAAAAAACAGTTAATCTTTGGGGAAAACGCTTGGACACGTATAATTTATTTTGTTTTTTACATATTTTGAATTTTTTTAAAAAATCATACAGGGTGTTCCAAAAAGTTGGGTAATTGATTAACCACGATTCTGCTTAAACTGCTTGACGTAAAAAGCATATTTTTGGCAAACGGATTTTTCGAAACTCAAATTCCAACGAGATGAAACTACCCCTCAAAGATTACCAAGTTATATAATAATATCTCCATATTGTTTTTTTCTCATGCTGACATAAATGTGAGAAAATTTTATCCAGTTTGTATGTTAATGGAAATTCTTGCTTTGCTTTATCATCACCATTACAAATGATTAACTCGACACGAACGAAGTCGCGGGTACACGCTAGTTAGTTATATAAAATAGGTAAATAATTTTACTTACTTGAGTAGTATAAACTCAACCAACGGACAGGGTCATGTTAAGATGATTTGGTAACCTAGGCACCATTTATTTTGCCGCCCCCTTCAACTAATAAAAATTCAAGTAAAATTTGTTATTTAAAAAATGCCGCCCCCTATCAGCCTGCCGCGCTAGGCAGCTGCCTATCTTGCCTAATGGATAAAGCGGCAATGCCAACGGAGGAATAGAGCAAGATATCATAAACAGGTACATAAGGTAAGCGCATCTTCTTATTTCTTCTGTCAACGACGAAACAGTAAACCGATCATGACGAGATGTTAAGTCAATTGCAAACAGTAGAATCCACTGGAGAACATTTACTGAATGTGTGCTCCACGTAGAAGTAAAGAACATAATGAACAAATAACCGATCTCTGAATGTAAAAATACATTTTTTTTCTATTTTAAGCCGGCAAAAGGCAAAACAATTTGATTTAGCTTTATTATCCGCGGGCAAAAGCCCTTTTAGTACCGCAACGTCGCTATGATTTCCCATTAGGCCGGGTTTACACGACTATTTTAATACAAAACGGCCGCTATCGGCACTTTATGGCACCTCTGCCGGCACAATTTTCATAACAGATCTGGAATTAAAATAGAATTTTTAATGCGCAGCCATTGCGCATAGCCGAGAATTAGAATAAATTGCCTAGAATGCATTGTAGCGAAGTTTTGTTATTTTTGCACGCAATTTTGTAAACTCCACATTTTTTTGTGTATTTTTCTTCTATTATACAGGGTGTCCCAGAAACAAATGCAAGTATTTTAAGGGGTGGTATAGATCTCGATAAAAGAAACATATTTTCTCTTTATCGTTTTTCAAATAAGTCCAAAATAACGGAGTTTTTTTACTTTGAAAATTTCACACCTCTACTTTTCAACCAATAACATGCTTTAATGTTGACTAGTTACCATGGCAACTGAAAAAATTTCCGGAAATTTTTTCGAGGCGCCACGAAACTTTAGTGGAAATTTTTTGACAGTTGAAAAGGTAAACATAAGATCTACAATCATAATGTGAATGAACTACAATGTCTATATATTGAAATATTACCCATTTGAGTTTTAGCATTTGATGTAACTAAGGTTGGTAATATTTTTTATTTAAGGAAATATGTTAGATATACCTACATATGAATTTCTTCGAAATTGCCATGTTCTAAAAAATATAGTTCTGCCGCCTTTATTTAACTAAAGCTGGTATTTTTCTATTTAACGAAATATGATGGATATATCTATATGATTTTTTTAGAATTTATTTCATGTTGAATTATCTTCAATGCCAAATCTTTAATGATATCGACTAATATAGCAAAATAATAACGAAACACATTTAGTAATTATAGGTTTTATTAATATTAAAAACACAATTATTGTAAATGTTTGTAGGCTGGCTTGAATTGGTGGTTTGAATCTGGGTATTTTCTGTTTTATTTTGCATTGTGCTCTGATCATGATTGAACTGGCTAGTACTTGATGAAATGCTCCTCATGGATTCAATCATCTGTTGATGATGTTCAGCGTCCAACTGTAAGTAAGGTTTGATCGACTGACTATTACTATGTCCAGTAATTTTAATGAGCTGTTGTTCACCAACTCCTTTCTTGGCCAAATTCGAAACAGCTGTTGCTCTTGCAGAATGATTGGTTATTTTAACTTTTTTAGTGTCAATTCCTATATCTGAAGCTGCTGATTTAAACCATGAAGATACAATGTTCTTACCAACTGGGCTATTCTTGTACCATCCTTTCGAATTGGGTTGATTCCAGTATGGGTTTGGTGTTAAGAATAGTCTGTCGGTTTGAATAAGATTTCCCCTTTTTTCCATCAACTTTCTAAACAAGCGAACCGGACACATTTGTGGATTTTCGAAATTTCTAATCAACCATTTACTATCCGACAGTTTTTTAGAACCACCTTGTGTGGTTTTAGAGAAAATTGGATTATATTCTATCCGACCTTTTGGGTTTCCGAAATTATCAGTTTCTTCTTTGAAGTATTGGATACAAGCAGAATGTCCTTCCCCTCCTCTCCATGCCAGCTCATGTGAAACTATGTGAAAAAATTTACGCTGCAACCCATCTGGAGTATTTTCATCCCACATTTCAATAATTTTTTTGTATTCGTCACTGGTTAAGGCTGAAGCACTCACTTTTCTTTTTGCTGAATCTCTCTGTAGTATTTTGCGCTTAGCATCGCGTGCAGCTCTGGCGGTCACAAATTCCACATCAGAAAACGGATTAAATTTTATTTTATATTTTTCGTAATAAATTTCTTGCAACTGCTTAGCAGTAGAGTTCCACATCACTTTGACCACACTTTCCTTATAATCTTCAAAATTTTTCTTTTTCATATTAAATGCGTAGTCCTCCAGTATAGTAGCCAGCTGTACTACACTCATACACTCATGAATATTATACGACTTTTCATCACAAAATTCAACAAACTGTTTCCATACACTTGATTTTGATTTTCGGGTGTTATCTGGTTTTATATTTTCAATTTCTTCTTTAATGACTTGTTGGTTTACTTTTCCAAATCGCGACATTTCGCTATACACTTCTTACTCTACGTACAGACGTTTTAAAACTAGTAATAGCTTAATGACAGAATCGCAAACAAAAATGACAAAACACATAATATGTCAAAAACATCAATACCTTGGCCAACTTAACAAATTGAAATTATTTTAAAATGTCATGTTGGATTAATATTTTTTTTTTTTCAAATTTAGGTGTGAAATTTTCTTACCGAATACCACGCAAGCTTAAATTATTCCTGGAAATTTTCTTTCGGGCACGAATATTTTAGGAAAATTATCCCTCGTCTTCGACTCGGGATAATTTTCAAAATATTCGTGCCCTCAAAAAAATTTCCGAAATTAATTTAAGCTCTTGTGATATTATAAGTGAAAATTTCAAAATTTTTACTAAAATTTTGAGAACCACTGGATCTTTTCCGGATTTTCTTTATTGTAAATTTAATCTAATACCCATGTTGCCATATATCAACAAATTATGTTTTTTAACTAAAAACTAAAAAAAAATTTTAAAAACATTTCGAATTTTCACAAAAATTTTTTCGCGAAAAAAATCTCATAGGCGTTTTTCTGGGGTTGAACTATGCTACCAGTTAAAATACTCGCACTTATTTCTGGGACACCCTGTATATATTACGTACAGGGTGATTGGCTTATAACAGGAAAAGGAAAACTGCAAATACAAATTTCGAATACAGGAGACAGGATTTGAATGGCAATGTGTAAGGTATATTTTTTCGTATTTAGACATTTTTCAACTTTTTTCAAAATGGTGGAAATGACGTCAAAAAAAAAATATTTTTTTCACAAAGTCATAATTTTTTTTCATATTCCGAAAGAACATATTTTTTAAACAACTTTCATTAAAAAAGTTCTTTTTCTATCTTTATCTGTTTACAAGCTATGAGACTCTAAAGATGAAATTTTTAAATAAATCTAAACTTACCCCTTCAGCCAAATTCATTGCAATATTCAGACGTTCTCATAAAAATCAATTTACCAAAAAAAAATGCTAATGACAAAATATTATTTGGTTTAATCAGCTTAAAACGCTCATTTGTTACCTGGCCGACTTAATTCTTATCATGGGGTGAGTTGACAATTATTTAAAAACTAGCGTGTACCCGCGACTTCATTCGCGTCGAATTAATCATTTGTAATAGTGATGATAAAGCAAAGCAAGAATTTCCATTAACATACAAACTGGATATCATTTTCTCACATTTATGTCAGCATGAGAAAAAACAATATGGCGATATTATTATATAACTTGGTAATATTTGAGGGGTAGTTTCATCTCGTTGGAATTTGACTTTCGAAAAATCCGTTAGGCAAAAATAAGCTTTTTACGTCAAGCAGTTTAAGCAGAATCGTGGTTAATCAATTGCCCAACTTTTTGGAACACGCTATATGATTTTTTAAAAAATTTCAAAATATGTAAAAAAACAAATAAATTATGCTTGTCCAAGCGTTTTCCCGAAAGACTAACCGTTTTTTAAATAACAAATATTGTAATATTTGAGAGGCGTTTTCACCCTCTTGGAATTTGAGATTCGAGAAAGCCCTCCTTATCGAACCTCTACACCCCACAGTCAATCCGTTTACCAAAAATCAGCTTTAAACGTCAAGCAGTTTAAGCAGAATCGTGATTACTCAATGGTCATATTTTATGAAACACCCTGTATAAATTTATAAAAAATCTTAAAATATTTATGTAAAACAACAAAATAGAATATACGTGTTTAAGAGTTTTTCCGAAAAACTCACCGGTTTTTAAATAAAAACTATTTTAATATTTGAGGGATAGTTTCACCCCCTTAGAATTCGAGTTTCTAAAAATCCCTTCTTATCGAACCTCTACACCCTAAAGTCAATCTGTTTTCCAAAAATCAGCTTTTACGTCAATCGCTTTATTGGGATTAATCAATAACCATATTTTTTTCGAAACACCCTGTATACATTTGACAGTTTTCAAACAGTTTTCAATTTAAGTTGGAACAGAAAACAAATGATTTACTAACCGTCAGTAAATCCGGTTGGAACGCTTTTCAACTTCTGCGCAAACTCCTTACTGTAAGAAACCGTTTCTTACGCGGGTTGGAACGAACCTCATGCGGACCCAAGTTATCCCTGCTAATTTCCTAATATTATCGTCCCATCTCAGGTTTGGTCTTCTTCTAGGTCTTTTAATTCTTCGTGTGTACCATGCTGTCATTTTTGTAGTCCATTTGTTGTCCGTTTTTCTTGCCAGGTGTTCTGCCCATTGCCATTTGAGGGATTTGACTCTGTGGATGACGTCTATTACCTTGGTCTTTTGTTGTATCCACTCTATTCTTCTACGGTCTCTCTTGGTTATTCCCAGCATATTTCGTTCCATTGAGTATTGTGCGACCTGCAGTTTCCTTATGATGTCCGTTTTAAGCGTCCAGGTTTCGCATGCATAGGTTGTAACTCAATGACTAATAGTACACATTGTTGGTCGAATGTTTTCTTCTTTAGATAGAGTGGCATTTTAGATTTGAATGATGGTATCTTCCATAAGTACTCCATGCTAACCTAATTCTTCTGTTGATCTCTGGTAGTAGAGATCCCGAGCTGTGGATTAGTTGTTCCAAAAATATATTCTTCTACTATTTCCAGTGTTGTCTTATTAGAATGTATTTTCTTTCCACTAGTTCGTTGTACAGGGTAATTATTCAAACTTCCCGCCCTTGGCTTATAACAGGAAAAGGAAAACTGCAAATACAAATTTCGAAGACAGGATTTAAATGGCAGTGTGTTAGTTATATTTTTTCGTATTTAAATATTTTTCAACTTTTTTCAAAATGGTGGAAATGATGTCAAAAAAAATATTTTTTTTCATAGTCATCATTTTTTTTCTCATATTCTGATGAAAGGATATATTTTTTTAAACCACTTTCATTAAGAACGTTTTTCTCTATCTTTATTTGGTTACAAGTTATGAGACTCTTAAAATCTATACTAATATACAGGGTTGTTCACCACATACGACACGGAGTATTGTAGCTAAACGATGAGATTTTTACAAATTATAACTGTCAACGGTTTGCAAAATTTTCTCCTATCATTTATCCGACGCATGCGTATTACCATTATAACCTATAACCACGTCATAACCAATAAAATAATAGCAAATTTGATTATACTCGTATCTCGTATCTGTTTGAATAATTTAAACGGGCTGTTCAACTAATTAAAGACTTGTAAACAGATATCATAATTAAATCGCAATGAGTGACGAAGAGTATAGTAGTGAGATTAGTGACGTGTCGTCCATGGAAAGTAGTGATGAGGAGGATTTAGAATTACTACTAGAAGAGCACAGAATTAATAATCAAAATTATTGAGGTAAAATCGACATTTTTGCACATAAATTTATCTAATATCTTATTGTGTTAATATTGTCAGAGGAAAATGTGCCTCAAGATTCCAATTAATTTCCAATTCCAATTTAATAGCCAAGTTGGTCAATATGGCAATATTCCTGCTTTGCATCAAGTAAAATATAAAATAATCATTTGCTGAAATTGGTATTTTCTTTAAAGATGTAACTTAATTTCAGGTTCTCATCTATTGTGGTATACGGGACACCAGACTACAAGTTTTCGAGATGTTGCCGATAGATTTAATGTGAAAATTAGTTCAATAAATAGGATTATTTAATCGAGTTTCTATGTTTTTAAGTAATTTGAATTTGTCACCGGAAATATTAAAATGTGTCAGGTGTTCCAACCGTAGTTTCAAATTGGTTAGAAAACAATTTATTTTACAGACATGCGCATTGGACAAGATTTGCAAATTGTTTCAAATCTGTTTATGATTCATGGTTGGAACGAACCTATGGTTGAATAAGCTGAAAATTATGATGATATTGATATATATTACAGACGATGACGTATACAGAGCAATTAAGATGAAAAATTTGACTGTAAAATCCTCCATACTGAAGAAAATCCATCAAATCTGACAACACTGGCGTGCAGAAGCGCTGATATAATATCTTCGTCTTGATCATATAAATTTAATAAAAACACAACACAAGTTTGAAAAAAAACAAATAAAACTCCTAAAATATTATGGTATTTCAATTTATTGGAAATATTAAAAATACCGTATCAGAATAAATATTTTTGACTAACAAATAACCATTTATATGCTATTTTCCGATCATTCTTTCGTGTACGTTTATTAAAAAAATTCCAATCCAATGAAACCATGTTTTTTCAATTAAAATACTAATAAACATTGAACGTTGGAAAACTGTAAACAAATTAATTAAAAAAATGGAAAAAAGTATTTTTTATTAAACCTTTTTCGACAACAACGATAATATTTTATTGCCTCAAATTTTCAATAAAATGCACAATCAAGGAAATGATAAATATTTATTTATCGTCAAATAAATATAAGCCAATCTCTTTTTATTTTACTTCATTTTGAATTGTGATTGTCCTCAGGGGTGATTACATTGAAATGGTCAACAATTTTATTGACTCATCAGCGATAAATATCTGAAGTGATTATATTAAAGAAATTAAGCAAGCAGTTGTTTAAAGGGAAAATTATAATTATACTTAGTGAAAAGGATGTCTAGGGAAGCTGAACAAATTAGGCAAAGAAAATAAAGTCCTCCTAGTCTGGATGCCAGCCCACCAAGGGATAGAAGGCAATGAAAAAGCAAATGATCTATTTAGAAAAGGAGCGAACACTCCACTCACAGAACACACTAAAGAAGAACGCTAACTCCCATGCATTTTTTAGTTTCAAAACGGTTTCAAATTGGTAAAGAAATCTGTAATCTGTATATTCAAGTGGCGCCATCTAGCCACCCAGGAAAGTAACAAAGGTGGCGGCAAATTTAAATAGATGCAATTTATTTTTAAGCAAAACGTATTGACTTGTTCGCCAGTTAGAGCGAATCAGATTTCTACAAAATAAAGTGTAGTCATCTGATTGGTCCCAATAAGGAATTTTTTGCACCAACCAAACCAATACCTACAAATCTAATTTACTTGAATCCATTACCTACGTGCCGACATAACCTAGAATCGATCCTGAATCCTGCCTCCTGTCGGTATGATGAACGAGCTTTCTGCTGAAATAGAGCAGGCAAAAGTTCATCGCCGCACGTATCGAAGCTATAAATTAACCCATCCCTGCCGCTCTATCGATAAAATATCATCATTAGTCCCCCCAGTAATCGCCGGCCTTGCCCCCCAACCACTTCTCACCTCGACGGAACGTGCACGGAGGGTTGCAGAATCCATATATCACTTTTTATTATGATATAGAAGTATTTAAGAATTTTTCGGTAAAGATACGGTCCAAAGACTCTCTGATTTATAGTGGTATTTATGATTATTGATTGCTGAGACTGTAAATTTGTAGTTTATTTATCTACTAGCGTGTACCAGCGACTTCGTTGACGTCGAATTAATCATTTGTAATGGTGATGATAAAGCAAAGCAAGAATTTCCATTAACATACAAACTGGATAAAACTTTTTCACATTTATGTCAGCATGAGAAAAAACAATATGGCGATATTATTATATAACTTGGTAATATTTGAGGGATAGTTTCATCTCGTTGGAATTTGACTTTCGAAAAATCCGTTTGCCAAAAATAAGCTTTTTACGCCAAGCAGTTTAAGCAGAATCGTGGTTAATCAATTACCCAACTTTTTTGAACACCCTGTATGATTTTTTTAAAAATTTCAAAGTATGTAAAAAACAAAATAAATTATGCATGCCCAAGCGTTTTCCCGAAAGAATAACCGTTTTTTAAATAACAAATAATGTAGTATTGAGGGGCGTTTTCACCCTCTTGGAATTTGAGATTCGAGAAACTCCTCATTATCGAACCTCTACACCCCACAGTCACAATCCGTTTACCAAAAATCAGCTTTAAACGTCAAGCAGTTTAAGCAGAATCGTGATTACTCAAAGGTCATATTTTATGAAACACCCTGTATAAATTTTAAAAAAATCTTAAAATATGTAAAACAACAAAATAAAATATACGTGTTTAAGCGTTTTTTTCGGAAACTTGACCGTTTTTTAAATAAAAAATATTGTAATATTTGAGGGGTGGTTTCACCCCTTGGAACTGGAATATCGAAAAATCCCTTCTTATCGAACCTCTACACACTAGAATCGACCTGTATGCCAAAATTGAGCTTCTTACGTTGAGTGGTTTGAGCAGGATCGTGATTAATCAGTGACTCAGTCACTTAAGGATTTTATATATTGGTATAGATTTAAAGAAAAAACTAAATCGTGATAGTCAGGCATTTCAAAAACGCCTTCCTTCCACGACCAGCTGAAAATTTCGCAAACCACAGACAGTTATTTTAAAAGTGTCTTCTAAAATAACTGCAGCTGCGTTTGTATTGATTAGGTGGGTCGTTAAACCGAGTTTATTTATAACTCTGCGAGCGGTAAACATCGTATACTCTAGTTAAGTCAAATAATGTCAAACCTCGTGAGAGATTAATGATCGCCCGTGCCAGTCCACCTTTTCCAGTCAGAAAAGAAAGAAAATGAAGAAAAATTCTGCTAAAACATTCCTTTTTTTTTTAATTAATATTTCCATACTGGTAATTTCAACACGATTCTACAGGGTGGTCCGGATTGTATTCTGGAAACTTCGGCATTCGGCAGCGTATTCTGCAGATAAAAATAAGTAAAAAAGTTCGTATAAATAAAAAAATAATCTAAAGTGCTTAGTTTCGTAGATACAGGGTGTAGAAGTTTCATTTTTATTTCGATTTTTTCCAAATAATTTCTGAAGTAATGGATGAAAATTGGTTTCTGGGAGTTTTTTGACATGAGAAATTTGATTTTGATGTCAATACGACTCGTATTTGTAGAGGGCGCCACCTACATGTGTTTAAACTCTTTTGAAGAGTAATAGCATTTCGTCCGTACCTGTATAAAACTACTGAGTGAAAAAATACGTATTCCCGTAATTGTTTATGTAAAAAATGTCTCTTGGGAAAAATCCCTACGAGCAACCGTTGTTGTCGAGATATTTAGAATGGAAATAGTCAGTACATGTCATTATTGACTGTAATCTTTCAATTTTGAAAATTCGAAATTTCTTTTTTTTAATTTTTGGGAATCTTTTTTTAGTTTTTAGTTAAAAAACATAATTTCTTGATAACATGGCGACATAGGTATTAGATTAAATTTACAAGAAAAAAATCCAGAAGAGATCCAGTGGTTCTCAAAATTTTAGCAAAAATTCATTTTTTAGAAATAACTCCGTTATTCTGGACTTATTTGAAAAACAATAAAGAGAGAATATGTTTCTTTTATCGAGATCTACCACCCCTTAAAATACTTGCACTTATTTCTGAGAAATCCTGTATAAAAATATCGATGCTAAGAAATATCGATATCGACATTTTAAAATATCGATACGTTTATACATCCCTAACAGCAATTTAATCTCCGACTGTTTTGACAGACTGTACAACTAGTTTTGATTCATGGCGAACGTTATCAGTGTTTCCAACCACGAAAAATCAACATTTAACGAGCGAGTTTCCCCGTTTCTTCAACTTCCGGTAGAAAATATGGTTTGGATTGGACATAGAGGGCGCTTTTCCAAAATAAACAATCGTTCCGCTGATAAATCTCGGCCGACATTGTGAAGAAAATATACATGTTTGAAATTACTCGATGGTTTTTATATCGGTTTTCTTATATATCGATACACTTTCTACATCCCTCAAGTAGATTTTTATCTCTGTCTGAATGTATTAATTTATAAACTCTGTGTGTTTTGATTTAAAGCGAAAACTATATTAAAAAATCGATATCGATATTTTAAAATATCGATATCTTTATACATCCCTAATAACAATTTAATTTCTGATTGTTTTTAAAGACCCTTGTTTTAAATGACGATATTCTTCTATAGTGGTGTTTCAATATATCGATATAGAAATTTTCTATATCTCTAAATCAGATTTAATCATATACTTAGGTACTGTTTGACCAGCGGATCTGAAGCTACGGAAGGAATGCGAGAAAAAAAAAATCGATATTGCCACGTTTATCTATAAAATTGCAAAATTGCCAGACATGAACTATAAATTTAATATATTTTTATTATATATCATGTGTTTAGCATATATTCTGACGTATATTACTAAGGAATTTTAACGTAGTTCATATTGTTCGATATGTTTTATTTAATAACTTATTTCTTTCATTCTGTATAATTTGCTTATTATGAAAGTTGAAGATTTTTCAACGATATCATTGGCAAACCGGCATCGCCGCGCATGGCCGCTTATTCATTGAACATGATTGGCGAGAGTACGTCACAGGATTTGTTACCACGCGGTTGCCATGGCTTTTACGCCTTTTCTATTCGCTATCTTTATCCCCAACATCACGGTCTCTTCTATCTCTGTCTGAATGTATTAATTTATAAACTCTGTGTGTTTTGATTTAAAGCGAAAACTATATTAAAAAATCGATATCGATATTTTAAAATATCGATATCTTTATACATCCCTAATAACAATTTAATTTCTGATTGTTTTTAAAGACTCTTGTTTTAAATGACGATATTCTTCTATAGTGGTGTTTCAATATATCGATATACAAATTTTCTATATCTCTAAATCAGATTTAATCATATACTTAGGTACATATTTGTTTGAAAGCGAAACTTATATAAAAATATCGATACTAAAAAATATCGATATCGATATTTTAAAATATCGATACGTTTATACATCCCTAACAGCAATTTAACCTCCGACTGTTTTGACAGACTGTACAACTAGTTTTGATTCATGGCGAACGTTATCAGTGTTTCCAACCGCGGAAAATCAGCATTTAACGAGCGAGTTTCCCCGTTTCTGGCCAACTTCCGGTAGAAAATATGGCGCGGGCGGAACAGGAACGACACAGAGGGCGCTTTTCCAAAATAAACAATCGTTCCGCTGATAAATCCCGGCCGACATTGTGAAAGGGCCAAATCGCGACAATAAATCTGAAAATATATGTCTAGACGATCGATACACGCTCTGCGTTGCGGTGAATTTTTCCAGGGAATAGAGGAAAATCGACTTTTTTTAGATGCAACAATGACTACGGTTATCTATGGCCACAGGGGAATAAGCTGTTGAGCCAAAAATATTGTTTTTTCTGATGGAATTTCATTATTTTCAATTTTTTGAAAAGAATTTTTTTCAAAAGTGTTTTTACCACTGGAAGAGAATCTACTGGGTGCGTCTGAAAAGTGGCTCACCCCTATAACTTCTTTATTTTTTCGGATAAAAACGAAATTTGGTATGTTAGTATATATGGCATAAATTATGATTGATTGACGTATTCAATTGTTTTTGGTCGCTTCCTGTTTCAACGGCAATGACTACAACTTTTGATTTGAAAATATGTGACTAATAGATCTACTTACGATTTTTAGCGCCCCTTTCACTTCGGATCAGCACTTCATGGTCATCTTCCTCCCATACCTCGCCTTCTGCGATAGCCAGAGCCAGTAAGACTGCTAGTGTTGATAGAAGAAGCCACTTCATCTAAAAAAGAAGGGAACATATTATAGGCTGATTTGTAAATTATAATATGTAATACTAGCGTGTACCAGCGACTTTGTTCACGTCGAATTAATCATTTGTAATGGTGATGATAAAGCAAAGCAAAATTTCCATTAACATATAAACTGGATAAAATGTTCTCACATTTATGTCAGCATGAGAAAAACAATATGGCGATATTATTATATAACTTGGTAATATTTGAGGGATAGTTTCATCTCGTTGGAATTTGACTTTCGAAAAATCCGTTTGCCAAAATTAAGCTTTTACGTCAAGCAGTTTAAGCAGAATCGTGGTTAATCAATTACCCAACTTTTTGGAACACCCTGTGTGATTTTTAAAAAATTTCAAAATATGTATCAAATCCAAATAAATTATGCTTGTCCAAGCGTTTTCCCGAAAGACTAACTGTTTTTTAAATAACAAATATTGTAATATTTGAGGGGAGTTTTCACCCTCTTGGAATTTGAGATTCGAGAAACCCCTCCTTATCGAATCTCTACACCCCACAGTCAATCCGTTTGCCAAAAATCAGCTTTAAACGTCAAGAAGTTTAAGCAGAATCGTAATTACTCAATGGTCATATTTTATGAAACACCCTGTATAAATTTTTAAAAATCTTAAAATATGGAAAACAACAAATTAAAATATACGTGAGGGATAGTTTCACCCCTTAGAATTCGAGTTTCGAAAAATTTTCCTTCTTATCGAACCTCTACACCTTAAAGTCAATCTGTTTTCCAAAAATCAGCTTTTTACGTCAAGCGCTTTAAGCAGGATCGTGATTAATCAATGATCAGATTTTTCGAAACACCCTGCATACATTTTTAAAAATCTTAAAATATGTAAAAAACAAATTAAAATATAAGTGTTTAAGCGTTTTTTCGGAAACTTGACTGTTTTTAAATAAAAAATATTGTAATATTTAAGGAGTGGTTTCACCCCTTAGAACTGGAATTTCGAAAAATCCCTTCTTATCGAACATCTACACCCTATAATCAACCTGTATGACAAAATTGAGCTTCTTACGTTGAGTGGTTTGAGCAGGATCGTGATTAATCAGTATGTCAGTCACTTAGGGATTTTATATATTAGTATAGATAATAAACGTGTAATCATTATGATTAATTTTAGCGGTTTTGGCCAAGTTTTCGAAAAAAATTCGCCTAATTACGACGTTTCTTATAAAAAAATAAAAAACGCACTAATCAGTTAAAAGGACTCATCATAAAAAGTCACTTTATCTGATCAATTCATCAGAGAGTCAACCGGCTTCCCCTAATTAAAAACCTATCGGCCGCCGGAACACGAGTTTCCCCTATATTTTTTAATTAACGAGCTAACGTGGGTGCGGCTTAGGGGAGGTGGGGTAAGGGACCGAAGGGGATGATTTCGATTATTTTAATTAGAGAGAGAGAGAGAAGAGAGAGAGAGAGAGAGAGAGAGAGAGAGAGGAGAGAGAGAGAGAGAGAGAGAGAGAGAGAGAGAGAGAGAGAGAGAGAGGTGTATTGATTTATAGAGCGCGTCAACAGCGAGGGTTTTTCGTTATGTTGATGCTGTCTAAGAATTCTATAACTTTATTAATCGTCGGAAAAATTATAAACACTTTTATAGCATCTCTAATGTTTAGACCCTCGTTAAATTCCTTATTTTTATCTTCCTAGCGCCCTTAGGAACTTCCAATGTAACGCATGAAAGAGTCTCTGCAAACTTGCTCCAACATTTTACGCTTGGAAGGGTCTTCTGTTTAGCATTATCTCTGAGAATGAAGGGGAAAATCTCCCAGATACCACTAGCTTCCCCTTTTCCTTCGTGAATTTACCAACTAAACTAATTTGGCAAAATGCATTATGTGTCAGGAACATGAGCAATGCAGAGTTTTTAGAAATTCTAGGCCTTATTGAAGATGGCATAGAAATATTTGTTAAAATATTGGTGTATGATTTGTTTTTCAATTTCAAAACTGTTATTTTTTTCTTCTACACACAAGGTTTTACAAAGGTTTTATTTAAGACGTTTTGACTGAACTGTCGAAACCTTACAAAATATTCAACAAAATAACGTCGATGTTAAATTTATTTTCATAGGCGACTGGATTAAACAGGGTGGTCCGAACTGTATTCCGAAAACTTCGGCAGCATATTCTGCAGATAAAAAAGTAAAAATGTTCGTATAAATGTATGTCCTAAAATGCTTGGTTTCGAAGATACAGGGTGAAGAAGTTATTTTGGAAGTAAAGTTAATATTTGGGTGAAAATTGGTGTTTTTTTAACAATCTCACCCTTAAATTTTATATGGAACTGATTATTGATTATTAAACATATATGTATATTGATCCATCAATAACTTACCGAATATCAGTGTAAGAAGTTCTTTGAAGTGTTTAAATCTTTCTTTCTCTGATCCATTTAGATTTTTATTATCTCCAAATTAAAAAAAATTATATTGCAGAGCTAACTCAGCTAACCTCTTTATCATTATACGAGAATATTTGGAGTTTTCATTCATTGGAGTCAAAATTTGGTAAATTGGATATCGAGTAAGGGAAGAGTCGCTGCTATAATATTAATAATACTCTTAGGAAGGTGTAACAAGGTAATTAAAAACTTGAACTTACCTTAAAATCTCTTTTAAACTACACACAAACAGAACATTTATATAGAGCTTCCGAATGATTAAACGATAATTGCTTCTAAACACATACCACTCCTAGAAACGAGAAAGGAGAGAGGACACATAAGATACACTTGGTCGGTGTATCTACGCTGAGGCTATCCGCGCGTGCGCACACCTTCATTTCATGCTAGAATGTAGACACAACAGTACACTATTACAAAGTGTCTATATAGATATTTACATTATGTGTATATGTCACATTTTTACAAGGTGTGTACTATAAGCACAACTATGATACGAAGTATCACACATCACACATACATATGACTTATACATTGTATGTCTCATATACCGACGTCAGATTTCATCATTTTAATAATTATTTGTTACGTTACAAAAAACTCTTTAGAATCCTGTGTGCATACGGAATACAACTAGTAAACACTGTATCACACAATTCTATCAATATAAACCTGCGTGTATCTCATATGTATATGTTAGAACTAGATGAACACTTAGGTTCACTTTAACATATTTTGTTTTTCATGTGTCTCCCTTGTAGAAACGTAATTTCATTTGGACTTGCTGTATGGGAAGGAAGAATATCCAGATATGGCATAAAGACTCTCCACCGGTGTGGTACGAAAGGCACCCAAAGATAATCGTAGCCCCTGGTGAAGTATTGTATCCAAGGGTTCTTACTAGCATTAGATCTGTAAGAGGATAATACTTCATACGGTCCGGCAATAGTGCGTCGAGAATCTGTAGCTCCTAGAAGAAAAAAAAAATACATCCTCGTACATACTTAAGTTTTTTATTCTGGAAACTACAGATGTCCGGCGCACTATTGCCGGATCCTGTATAGAGTACAGGGTATCACCAATTTGAGAACCTCATCATTGGGATAAACCAAGCATCTTTTCAAATAAATACAGGAAAAATTATAAACACTTTTACTATATACCTTCAAAAATGTTATTAGACATAAAACTGCACAACTTTGCAATTATTTTACCTTCTTCGTATCTCTTATTGTTTCCGATATCCCAATGGTCGCCCTCGAATTAGAGTCACCCTGTACTTAACTTTATTGACCGCTCATAGCATCTGTAAATTTATATAAAACCCTTTTATAACATCTCTAATGTTTAGACCCTCGTTAAATTCCTTATTTTTATCTTCCTAGCGCCCTTAGGAACTTCCAATGTAACGCATGAAAGAGTCTCTGCAAACTTGCTCCAACATTTTACGCTTGGAAGGGTCTTCTGTTTAGCATTATCTCTGAGAATGAAGGGGAAAATCTCCCAGATACCACTAGCTTCCCTTTTCCTTCGTGAATTTACCAACTAAACTAATTTGGCAAAATGCATTATGTGTCAGGAACATGAGCAACGCAGAGTTTTTAGAAATTCTAGGCCTTATTGAAGATGGCATAGAAATGTTTGTTAAAATATTGGTGTATGATTTGTTTTTAAATTTCAAAACTGTTATTTTTTCTTCTACACACAAGGTTTTACAAAGGTTTTATTTAAGACGTTTTGACTGAACTGTCGAAACCTTACAAAATATTCAACAAAATAACGTCGATGTTAAATTTATTTTCATAGGCGACTGGATTAAACAGGGTGGTCCGAACTGTATTCCGAAAACTTCGGCAGCATATTCTACAGATAAAAAAGTAAAAATGTTCGTATAAATGTATGTCCTAAAATGCTTGGTTTCGAAGATACAGGGTGAAGAAGTTATTTTGGAAGTAAAGTTAATATTTGGGTGAAAATTGGTGTTTTTTGACATGAGAAATTTAATTTTGATGTCAATATGACTCCTACTTGTAGAGGACGCCCCTCCTACATATTTTTTAACTGGGTTGAAGAGTAATAACTTTTCGTTCGTACCTGTATAAAACTACTGCATACAACTATACATTTACGTTTTTTACGTAAAAAAGGTCTTTGGTAAAAATCGCTATGAGTAATAATTCTCGAGATATTTGGAATCGAAATTATCAATATCTGTCGTCACTGACATAAATTAAACATAACTAAATAGTTATCAGACTGAAATCTTAAATTTGAAATGTTTTATCAACATTTTTTCAAAGAAAAATTTATGATTAATTTAAAAAAATAAAAAATTCCTAAATTTATCGTTTCAGTCAAATAACTATCTACTCAACATAATATACTCTGTTTTTTTTCTCAGGTAAGATTTCGACAGACGATGACAGAAGAAAAGCAGAATGGTCCCATACCAATCTATTTATTTTATTAAAAAAAGTTTCTAATAATTTTTAAGTTATCTATGGATGGGTTTAAATATAAATCCGTCATGCGTCGTGTCTTGTTGTTTTTAACCAGTTTTATTGGTTTATTTAAAAAATGACAGATCGTATTTCATTTTTATTGGTTTGACGGAACGATGAATGACAAACGGACACCGATGCGTATGAACTCGCCTTTAGATTTTTGTCATTTTTGACGCTTGTCAAAGTCTTGCCAAATTAACTTTTGTTTAATACCTTACGCAATACCCTGCGTTTTGGAAGATGATGCATTTTGATTCGTATTATTACGTGTGTTTTGTGTCTTTTGAAGTCAAGTGGAGGAAAAATCGAGTAAAAATTAACTGTAGACCCAGAGCACAGTTTATGGTTAATACTCGCTGCCCATGCAGAAAGTCTTATACACCAATGAAGTTGCCATCGATAAAGTTTGTATACCATTTCGTCGTAGATAAGTGCATCTCGTATATGGTAGAAGGATCAAACTAAACACATACTAAAAACTGGAGTAGCTGTAAAATATCGACATCACACGAGAGGTAAATAATGGATTTTAGTACTGCAGAAAAATAATGTCAAAAGGTACTGGTTTAAAAAATTAAGATTAAAGTTAATTAATCAACCTTTAAGGTATAAAATTTGGTAGGTGTTATTATTATTAAAATAGTTTGCTTTAGTTACCTATGTTGTTTTATTTATTCCTGTGGAATATTACAAATTTGTATTTGTACATAAGTTATATTGATAAATATAATCATAAATGCGGGTAGTTTCATAAAGCTTGAAAGTAAATAATAGTTCTTTTTTATATTTTTTTGGTATGTAGTGTCTTGTTCTTGTTTGTTTTGTATTAACACATACCGTTTTTATTAAATAAAATAACCACAAAATAACTCGATTACATTTTTTCAGTTTTATACAGTTTTTTCACAATATTTTGAAGTAATCACTTGTCATCTTGTCAATCAAATTTTCAATCTAATATAATCAATTAAATATATCCTGCTATGCGTTCCAGTTGTACCAACTTATTTCTTTGTAAAATAAAATAAACTACTTTGAAATTAAAATGACAGATACATCTATCACTGTCAAGGATCTTCTCGTTGGACAGACTTTATATCTATGTTTATTTTTTGTCAATATTTTCATGTATTGGCTATTTCCATTCTAAATATCTTGAGAAGGGTTGGTCGTAGCGATTTTTACCAAGAGACATTTTTTACGTAAAAAATCACGGAAATGTATACTTCTTCACCCAGTAGTTTTATGCAGGTACGGACGAAAAGTTATTACTCTTCAAAACAGTTAAAACATATGTAGGTGGTGCCCCCTACAAACAGGAGTCATAATGACATTAAAATCAAAATTCTCATGTCAAAAAATTCCCAGACACCAATTGTCATTTAAATACTGACGTTACTTAAGAAATTATTTGGAAAAAATGGAAATAAAAATGAATCTTCTACACCCTGTATCTCCGAAACTAAGCATTTTAGGACATACATTCATGCGAACTTTTTTACTCATTTTTACCTCCAGAATATACTGCCGAAATTTCCGGAATACAGTTCGGACCACCCTGTATATTCATTTAACTTTACAGGGCATTTGTGTCCTGTAGCTGATTGTTTTTTCTTATTTTCGATTGTGTAGAGGTCGCCATATCTGCTCTAACCTATTGTACGAAAGATCAAGAGCAGTTTATTTATAAACGGTCTATTGTCGGCCAGTGTTGCCAAGTTCTTTAGAAAATTAGAAGATATATTTTAAGCAATAAAATTGTGTAGGACAGACTTAAAAATATGAAAAAACAAAAAAGTTATAACCACTTTTTATTTAGCCACTATTGAAAAACACCCAGTATATTTAGTTAATAAAATAAATTTTGATTTGTTTTATATTACCCAAAAAAAATCTCTTTAAAAATAATAAAAAATACTGGATAACTTCGAACGAAGATCTCTGGCTTCTCCAAGTTTATACTTAAACCCAAAGTTTTTACTGTGCATGGTGTAGTTCGTTTTTCATCCTATTTTCAGCCGTCAGAAAATCGCGTAAATATCAATTTTCCACCTGAAAATAGCGTTTTTCGCAGAAACTTTCCAGTCAGGAGTCAAAAAAAAACTCCGGAAACTGTTTTAGAAAAAGTGATAGGTCTGCCCTCAGCAAGCTTAAACATAAATCAAGGAAAACTCGCGATGTATATTAATTTTCACGTAGGGAAATACAGGAAAAATGTCTTGGTTTTTCCTATTAGATTAGAATAATATATTATACTTTATGAGATATTGGCCTACCCAGTGAGACCTTTCCAGATCAATAAAATTGTACCTAATATATTCTAGAACTTAAGAAAGAAGCACCATCTACGAAATTAAAGCATAGCCATATTCTACAAATTATTTTAATAACTATAATTCTAAAACCAAAAATAAAATTACTATTAGTAAATTGAATTAAAACTAGATGATCTTATCTGACCTATTGAAGGTGATTGTCGACAGCATATAGGTCACCAATCAGGAAGAGTGCCACGAACGTCAAAGATAAAGCCAAAGCACGAAAACATTTGAAAGTTGTGTCTGAGAATTTTGGCGCCAATTTATATCTATTTGAAAAATTCATTCGTCGACCTTTTAACTGCTTCAAATCGATAGAAACTGAATTTATCCGCTTTAAATTGTTGTAATTTGAAATAATATTTAGATATTAGTCTAAGATTAAGTACAGTAAAGCTAAAATGTATAAAACAATAGTAACCAATGAATACAGAACAACAAACAAAAAATGCAATATACAAAATACCATGTGAATGTGATAAATTTTACATTGGTGAAACATCTAGATCTTAAATGTTAGAATTAAAGAACATAAAGATTATTTAAGAAAGGGAGATTTTCACAAATCTAAGATTTGTCAGCAGTCATAGGACACAGGGCACAGAATAAATTTTAATAACGCCAAAATTATAATGAAAGAAGCGATAACCTCTAAAAGAAAAATAAAAGAGGCTTTGTTAATACAATCTAACAAAAATAAATGTATTGCTCATGCATCTGTAGATGTTAGTAATGTATGGCAATCGTTTCTTTGATTTCAAAGAACATAACATAAATTAACATAACATACGTAAAAATTAAAAATAATCATACAGAAAGTTTGTAGCTTTTTGGTTTTACCTTATTAAGTAATTGTTATCAGGTAGTAATTGTTAATTTTGAAGTTTAACTTCATTATTTAATTTCTTCATCATAAATTCTTCATAATTCATAATAACTTCATCATAATAAAAATCATAATTTTTCCTGCGAAAATCAGGCTTTTTTCACTGAAAAGGTATTTTTTGATTTATCAGCAGTCATTGTCAAGTTGACAATATACAGGGTGTTTTCGAATTAGTCTAAAAAAATTATGGTGTGATTCCTCATGTGTTATTAAAACAATTTTTATATAACCATTGGGTCTAAAGTACTTCCTTTCTGATCTACAGGGTGTTAAAAATTAAAAAAAAAATCGATTTTTTTGCTTAACATAAATGGTACACCACTGCTTTTTTAAAGAAAATATATTTTTTTCTTGACTGGCCATCCTTTTTCAACAAAATTGATCTTTTGCGTTTTTCTTGTTCATCAAACGGTTGTCGAGAAAAAAATAAATATACTTATTAAGAGCCCGCCTTAATTCGTTTTCTAACGATTTTTTAATTTTTAGATTAATTAGGAAACACCCTGTATATGCATAACACAGGCAACCAAATAAACTAGTAACCTCTAAAAATTATTTTTCCTACCACTAGCGACATACCGTGTTTTTAGTGTGTACTAAATTATTTTATCAAAATTTCACCATATAAGTTTCCAGGCAATGGGATCAGGGAAAAGCAGAATGTCCACTGGAGAAGCAGAGAGGGACACAGCCAGGAAGGCCTTTATCCAAGGACCTAATTCTAAAACCACGAAGGAACTGCTTAGCAATAAAGTGCGGATTATAACAGGACTCTTAACAGGACATATGGCTGTCAACTGCTCCCTGAACAAGCTCAACCTGTATCAAGGAAGTCTGTGCTGCAGACTCTTCGATAAAGATCCTGAAACAGCGAAGCAAGGAACTATGCTCCCATCCTATCAAGAACCTGCACAAGTTGGTGCAGGATACAGGAATAGGACAGTTGGTGCAGATGTTACAGTGAAAGTCGAAAATTCAGTTATTGTTAACATTCACTAGGAAATGCTAGCAATTACGCATTGGACCAGTGAATGTGGCATTTTAAAGAGATTTGTCGACTTTTCCTAGTAATTTCTAACTTTCACTAGTGAAAGTAACATTTACTAAATGTTGCCAGTAAAAGTTATTCTATGTACTGGATGAGTGTGGTGAGGAAGAATGTTGGTGGAAGTTAGAATAAATAAAACTTTTAAGAATACTGGATCGCCTCAATATTCAAGCTGATCCATATATCTTAAAATTACAATTTACTTCTTTAGAATATTTATTAAAAATTATAGAAAATAACGACATAACCTTCTAAATATTTAAAGGGGAAAATATAGTAAACATTGTAAAGCATACAAAACAATTAAACATAAGATTACTTATTGTACAAGGTTTTTTTAATAATGTTCTTCATCGTGGACAAAATAAAGTAGGTATGTCCGAATTTTCTTCAACAGGAATTATTCGTTTCTTCAAACATATTAAAACGTTTAATAAATTCATAGTCACTAGGTTGCTTAATTATATTGTTCTCTTACACGCTTAACTTTTGCTATGACTTCGTTATATTGCAAAAATGAAAAACTAGCACTATTACATTCCATTTATATTCTTGCGAGTACCTAGTTTACCTTAATTTTTCACAGAAAATTTCTTCCATAGGGAAAATATCGCACAGCACTTTTTACAACGATAACAAAACAATTATACATAACCACAAAAAATAAAGCGAATTTACGCCAGATGTCTGTCAACGTTGCCAACGTTTAGCCCAATTTAATGTTATCCTTATATTGCCTATTGTTCAACTTATCTTTATATTTCACAACATGTGGCATCCAGGCTAACTGAATCTTTCAAACTCACTGCTATCGTCCAGGGAATGCCCACCATTCACTAATAAAAGTTGGTTTCAAAAATATATGCTGAACTTTTACTGGCGTAGTTTTAGCAAATCAGTGAATGTGAGCTTTTACTAGTAATTGTTAACAATCACTGATTTCCAACTTTTACTGTAAAGGTGGGTATTCACTTGCAACAAAACACTCCGAACGAACCAAGTTTATGTAGTCAGTACGTTGCGCCGAACCGAACCGAACCGAACGCGCCAAACATTTTCCGAAGCTTGTCGGTAAACTGGATTTGGTCAAAAGAATTTGTTCGTTGGCCGGTGTTCAGTGGATACGGCAGTTTTGAACGTTCGTTGTGTTTGGGATGTTTTCAAACTGTACCTAGCTATAGAGTGGAATAGAGAAAAGTGTTTAGAGTTAATTGATGATTTTGAAAGGCGGCCTATTTCATTAAATTAATAGTTAATTATTAAATTAATTAAATTCTTCTTATGCATATAATCTAGGTCACTAAGTAAGGCCATATTATATTGACGGCGCAAAAAGAGGCGTCTTGCCCACATTTTTCGTCCTTTCCTTTTTTTCTCTTTTTTGTTACCCGCTAATGCCTCTATAATCAAAAAAGCACCAGCGGCTATGGTAATATCAGATGCATCCTTATCGACAAACACACTAACACTGATTCACACACTGATTACCGGTGGGAACGCAGCGAACACCGCACACAGGCGGAACCACAAAACACATACACAAGAAGAAGTGCGAGCGCCTTGCTAAATATTGGAAAGTGAAATTGACGTTTAAATTTGACACTGTTGACAAGTCTACTGCTACTAGCGCCCCCAATTTCGCTTGTAGGAACTACGGACTAAATTGTCACGCATGGCGGGAAGTTTAAAAAATAAAAAATTTTATTTCTTCATTTATTTTTAATTATGACATACACAAAAACACAAAAAATACACCATTGTTTAAAAATATGTTTAATATCAATATCAAATATACAACAGAAATTAATTTCACCACAATAAATTAATAAAATTAAAAAAATAATGTTACAAGTAGATCAAGAGACAAAATTAATTATAACAAAACTGAAAAAAATGGCGTCATAGATGGCTTAGAAATAAAAGATATATCATAATTTTGAAAGTAAAATTATATGGGAAATGTCTTCGATCATCATTTTTAAGCCAACTGGACGATTATTTCAAACATACAAGCTGAGTTCGTTCATAGTGCTCTGAGAAATCTAGATAAACAAAGAATAATAAATTAAAAGTATTCCAGGGGAAAAGAGAGGAAAAACCTGTATCGTCTCTGATATCTGTCAGGGTATTGTTGAAAGTGTCATCTTTTTGCTCGAAGTTTTCAGGTCGATCAAAAAGATGACATTTACAACAATACTTTGCTGTAACTTTCACAAATATCAGAGAGAGTACATACAGGTATTGCCTCTCTTTTCCTCTGGGATGCTTTATATCTGTTGTTCTTTGTTTATCTATATTTCTCAGAGCATAATGCCGAACACGACTACAGTATATAATAATTTCAATATCCGAAGTGGAAAGAAAAAAGATCACCTTTCTGTTTTGTACTATGGTCCCTTTCTTCCGATGGCTCATCTCGTTGATATTTAGGAAGGATAAATAGGAAGGAAAATATAAAATTCAATTTGATTTGATGATCCTTTTCTGTCACCTAAAATCAGGAGAACGACAATGAGCATGTTAAGATGAAAAAAAAATTATCAACACTTACCTACACGTTAGTCCGAGGAGTTTTATTAAAAACCTATATATTTGCCTAAATAATTTATGTATTAAATTTGCAAAGCAAAATGCAGCGTGTAAACAAAAGAAATAAAATGGCGACAAGTCAACGTCAACGACCCGACAAGGAGAAAAGTGGAGTTCGAATAACAAATTATGGGTCACCAAAAATTGTTTTTGTCTCCTTTCAACGCACACTTTAGAAAGAAAAAAAGATGAACTGGAATACTGAAAGAACGTCAAGGCTTTATCTGTCACTCTTGTCAATAATTTATCGATAAGGAAGATTCCTAGAAAATCGCTTGTAGTCAAGTTTTCAACCATTGCCAATTCTCCCATAAGAAGTGCATAGATAAATGCAACAAGTTTAGATTGGAAAGCCCGTAAAAATTTTGGGTCGCGAAATTATTTTGGGTCGCGACCGTTATACGCGATCTGGCGCTGCTATAGCGGTCGCTAAGAACAACGGCAAACAAAAACAGAAATAATTTTCTCTTGTCAAAGTCAGAATCTTCAAAAATCATAATAATCTTTCAAAATCCAAACCGCTCTCAAGAAATTCCGAAAAGTGTTTATAGCGTCAATTTTCAAAGTAATAATTGCTATCTTGTGAGCTTAATTCAAGTTTTATTTACTCCAACGGGTGATAATTGCGAAAAAGTTGCATTAAAAACTTAAAAAGCTGTGCTGTGAACTGCAAAAACCATCGTGGATCGTGGCTATGGATCGTGGCATAACGTCGGTTTCCAATGTTTCATAGGTATTTCATACATGCGTCCTTATATAAAATAAAGTTTCTTGTATGCAAAACACTGTCTTTTATTTATAAAATTAAACGAAAATAATAATAAATTTGAATATTCAATATTTGGCGATATAATTCCGGAAAAAGCCGAGCCGCTCCGAAATTTTCAAAAGTTTTGGGTCGCGACCGTTGCAAGAATAGCGCCAAATAGTGTTTACATTGTCCTTATGGGCACTTTCCAATCTAAACTTGTTTCATTTATCTATGAAGAAGTGTCATCCACCTGGGCGGAACGCTCCGCGCAAAATGTTTTGTTGCAGGTCGTTCAGAGCGCTCGGCTCCCGGAAAATGTTTTGTTGCAGATTGTTTGGAGTGCGTGGCGCGTTCGGTTTGTTCGGAGTGTTTTGTTGCAAGTGAATACGCACCTTAACACAGACATAAAAAAGGGACACACAATAGACCTTACAGGTCGCAGTGTTTCCAGCACAGAACAGCGCCTTGTTATTGTATCAATAAACTATTGGACACTTATTCAAAAATACCCTATATACCGAATTATTACATCAGTTAATTTGAATTTTTCGAGAATAAATGGAAATTTATTATTAGGCTGTCGTCGAAAATAAACAAGATGTTTAAAGAAAATTCCCGGACATTTGCATACAAATTCCCAGATTCTATTGTTTGCTTTGTTCGGCCGATTTGAAATGGAAATGAATCTTGAAAAGAAAACCATAAAAGGAAAAAGAATAAGAACGAATAAATCAGCCTGTTGTAAACGCGACTGCGACATCTCAAACTATTCAAAAAGAACATCTTCCGAGATAGATATAATTAAAGAGAATCCCTAGTGCGCCAAAATAAAGAGAAATGTCTTTTATCTCACATTGGCGTACTTAACAGGATCTTAAAAATCATTTAAGATCGTAGACTTTTACTATATCCATTGAATTAGAACAAAGAAGGACAAAAATGAGTCAGATATAACGATTTTTAAGTTAACGTCCTTAAAAGATAGAAGCTACGTGACTATAACAATTTTAGAGCATCTTTTTAATTTTTCTAAAAAATTAAAAAAAACTTTTTTGTACATATGGCTACCTACACTAGGCAAACAAGGCAATGACAAGCTTTTAAATATTTGCCAATCCATCCCGTTATAATAAATTCCGTTATAAAAAAAAGAAAAATACTGGATGCGTCTCAAAAGTGGCTCACCCCCTATAACTTTTTTATTTTTTCAGATAAAAAAACGACATTTGGTATATTAGTATATGACATAAATTAGGATTGATTGACGTATTCAATTGTTTTCGGTCACTTCCTGATTCACCGGAAATGACTACAACTTTTGATTTTTAAATGGCACCCTCGGTATTTTTTTACTTTATTCGATAAACAATGACACTCTGAATCGAATGACATATCGTGTGTCAACTTTTGACATATCCGCTCAAAAACAAATTGTATTTTAGATTTCAATCTAGAGTGCCATTGCTGTGTTACACAACACTAATTCTTAATCAAGGAGCCTTGGAAAAATAGATTTGATCGTCTAATGTTTTTAGTGTCCTGTCCCGGCCGGTTAAAAGATGCCCAAACCCTATTTTTAATCATATCTCAATTTTTTCAAATGAAACGAGGGTGGTTCATTAGCATATTTGGAAAAAGCATTTTTTTACGAATAATTTTGTTGCGGACCGGTGTGGACTCGACCTAACCTAACCACATATAGCCCGCCCTCGGATGACCTTAACATCGCATTAAAGAATAGACACCGTAATGATTCATTCGAAGATTCGAGAAGAATCGAGTTCGACTGGAATGGAGTAGTACATACGAGAACAATCGAAACCTTCTCTATGCACCTAACGATCTATGGACTATTCTAGAGATCTTTAGCTGTAGATATAAAAGCCCGCGGCTGTGGCCTGGAGAGGGCAGTTATAAATAGACGAGTGCAGTTAACGCGCTAAAATTCAAAATAAATTCTTAGTTATAAATCGTTTGTAAATAGTTCTTTAAGTCTTTTATCGTTATTGTTTTTGTTAATTAGTGTTAAATAAATAGTGTTTAAATAAATTGTGACTTTCTATCCACACGGAACCGACGAAAAACGTAACAATTTGATACCACACACTTGGTATTTTGGGTCAAATTGTCGTTATGAACTGCAGGTTACAATTTCAAGTAAACCATATGCGAAAATGTCAAAAGTTGATATATATGATATGCCATTCTATTCAGAGTGTCATTTTCTATCGAATAAAGTAAAAAAATACAGAGGGTGCTATTTAAAAATCAAAAGTTGTAGTCAGTAGTTGTGAAACCGGAAGTGACCGAAAATAATTGAATATGTCAATCAATCCTAATTTATGTCATATATTAACATACCAAATCTCGTTGTTTTATCTGAAAAAAAATAAAAAAGTTATAGGGTTGAGCCACTTTTGAGACGCACCCGGTATATTCAGAGATTCATTGCTAACAGTGCAAAAGTAAAATATATCAATTCCAAATAAACATTTTAATTTTAGTAAACAAATTTTAATATGTGTAGGTATTTTACTAAATACCATTTTGATTTTTTTGTTATTTATCACGACCTACTAATAAGAAAGTAATATATTTATTTTAAATATTGGAGTAAAAAGTGAAAATAAATATAGAGTTATATATATTTCTGAGAAGATCATAACAAGACAGATCATATGATTTATAAATATACAGGGTGTTCCATTTGAAAAAAACATAATTTAGTTCATATTTTCAAAAATATTTTTTTCGTAGAAAAACAAACTACGCCACTGTATTCTACGTAAAAAGTTCTACAAGAATCAGTTTTCACCTTTTCGATATCACCCACAATCACGGAGATACGGGGACTGTCCCAAAATGCAAAATTTTCGAAAAGACCCTGTAGCTCAGGAACGAAGAGGACTATGAACATTTTATTTATATCTTTCGTTTGACGGAAAAGTGGTACAGGTTTGTGCAAATCGCATCTTTACTAATAACCGAGATACCGTATGAATTCAACCGAAATGGGACGGACACCCTCTATAGTCTATAAAATGAATAACTTTGAATTTTGACCGTTATTTTTTACCAACATGGCAAATATAAAATCCCTCTATCCAAAAAGTTACTGATATTCTTTAAAATGAGTGCCTGAACGAATCAGACAGGTAACTCTTTTTAATTTCGTGAAATAGAAAAGGAAAATAATAAAACAAGTGACAGTTCTTCCTCTTCTTGCAAAAATCAACACGAAATGTCATAATTGACAAAAGTTAAATGTCATCAACCTTTGACATTTCTAAATATCAGACCAATGCCGTCTCTAATAGAACAGCCTCGGAGCGAGATTTATGACGTCACGCTAGTTAGATATCACGGATTAATAAATATGTTGTAGAATACATAGCAAACATAATTATTCCTCGTATTTTTGGTTTGTATTTTAAAAACGATATAGTTTACATGAAACATACATAATATACAGTTAATAAATACACTATATATACCTATTTATCGTAATAAATACTTTGGCAAATAAACTATGAACCATACAAATGCAGCAAATGCTTCACAATATACAAATAATGAATAGGTACATAAGATAATGGGTAAATTGTAAAATATATTTTAAATTTTGGGGTTTGAAAATCGATTTAATTTAACAAAAAACATTCAATATCTACTAATAGTGATATATTATTATTTGCATTCACAAAATTTATATGTATATTTTGCAAGCATCAATGTTCGAAAAATTATATTTGCAAATAATACAATATCATAGAAAAAAAGGCGTCAGCGATGGCTATGAAATAAAGATCGCTGTCATTTTATATGTAAAATTATTCTCAAATTTTTGATTTTGTTGGGATTTGGGTTCGGGAAAAAAGCTGATTAAGTTTTTATGTGGTTTTTCATTATTTTGTTTTGTTAAAAAAAACGTTATAGCTAACGTTTATAGCCTTCATCAGTGTTGTGTCATATAAAAAAAAATAGTCATAAATCTCGCTGGGAGGCTGTTCTATTAGAGACGGCATTGCATCAGCATGGCCGCAAGTTGCTAACCTAATAAAATATACACTAGAAAAGCCCGCGGGAACTGTCAAATTCAAAGTTATTCGTTTCACAGACTATACTGTACGTCTGCTGGATCTGTGTCTATGAAAGGAATGCGGACAAAAAACATTTAAATAAACAGCATTACATTTTATACGTCGACTTGACGAGTACGTCACCGCAAATCGCTCCGCCCACTCATTTTATTGGCTACTTGCAAATTTGTCGAATTTTTATTGATGGGACGCGTCATCTAATTTTTTACGAAAAACATCGAGAGAATATCGTTTCCCCTCTCACGGATACCCCGTAGCTACAGAACGGACAAACGTACTGTACACCAATATTTATTAAACTATCTGCTAGTGAGATATAGCTATCTTAAAGATTTTTAGTGACGCTTGGTAAATGGCATCGTAAATATTCTTTCTTCAGTCCAAAAAGGCATTCTGTCTTTCTCTCGCGCTTTCTTAAAATAAATCGACCTCTGGAAGGATGTTTTGTTGGTTTTAAGGTTCGTAGCAGATGTTTAGAAATCTATCTTCGATATGTTAAAGTAAAATGCTACAAAACACAACATAATGTAACCCCATATAAATCCATTCCAAAAAAAAATCGAAAAATACAAAATTTTATTGATATTTAATACAAATTTATATTGATGTGTTTTTATTTTAGATTATCTTGTTTGGGCTACATTGCTCGCTAATTTTGTATTTATCGTGTTCTTATCACTCTAAATTTGTCTCTTATCACTCTCTGACACTCACAGTCAATAAACTTGAGAGCTGGACGTAGTTAAATATATTTTTATCCGAATTTTAATGAGTTTACAGCATTTAAATACTACATTTTCCATTTTTGAGAGACTAGTATAGTATTTTTTATCAAATGCTTGAAGCGTTATTTATAAAATGTAATTTAGAATTGAAAAAATTATATTTTAGATGCTTTTTTATGTTGAAAATGACGATCAATGACATTCACCATACAATTTTGCACATAATTGCCCCGTTCTCAGAACGTATTGTCGAGCGACACGTTAAAAGGACCAATAAGATTGGCACAAAATTCAAAATTGACAGCTGTTTGTATTTTGTACAAATCTCATTGGTTCATTTGACGCGTCATTAAGACAGCAGTGTTAAGACAGCAAAACTCAGTTAAAACAAAATTGAGGAGACGATAATGCAATTTTATCGTCGTGTATAAAACAATATTTTTTTCAGTAGCGAGTTCCGTTTTAAAAAATATTCAGAAATTATTATTTCAAGAAATTTATTACGAGTAAAAAAATATTGTGCTGGATTGGCGTTGGTTTCTATGTAATATGACAAATAAATAGAGCTGTAAAAAAACTCGCAAAAAGAAATTGCAAGTATCCAATCCCTCATTACCAAAATTGTATGCTTTGCCAAAAATTCATAAACCGGAGAAGTCTATGCGCCCAATTGTTTCGGCTGTAGGTTCTCCGACTTATAATTTGGCAAAATGGTTATCAACGGAGTTCGAAAATTTACCTGATCATGAACCTTCTTTCTCAGTTAAAAATAATACTACTTGAAGGAATTACTGAAAGCAAATGGTCTCGAAAACAAAACTGTGATTGAATATATTGAGCTTACATCGTTATGTATGAAACAAAATTGTTTTCAATTTAATAACAACTTTTTTGAACAGCGGGAAGGTGCAGCAATGGGTAATCCATTGTCTCCATTTTTGGCTAATTTATTCATGAGCAGGTTTGAAGTGGAGGCTAAGAATCAGTTTGAGTATTTTCCAAGAGTATGGTTTAGGTATGTGGATGATATTTTTGCTGTTTTTGACACACATTCAGACACCATAAATAATTTTATTTCTAAGTTAAATAATCGTTTTCCTTCCATTAAATTCACGCATGAAATTGAGAACAACGAGAGATTACCATTTCTAGATGTATTAGTTATTAGAAATACTAATAATTGCCTGGAATTTGATATCTATAGGAAAAATACGACCACACGCAGATATATTCCTAAAGAATCACATCATAGTGTTGAACATAAAATGGCTAGTTAAAATTTCTTAGTTCATAGATTACTTAGTTTCCCACTTTCCAACGAAAGATATGAAATAGAAAAAGATTACATTAGGAATGTAGCTGAGTGTAATGGATATTCATCTTCACTAGTTGATAAATTAATTAGAAAACGTAGATATAGGTTAATGATTTCTGAAAATTCGACTTTTCAAGTGGAGAAAGATACGTCTAAATATTTTTCGATACCGTTTGATAGAGAGTTATCCCGTGGTCTAAAAGGAATTTTTAACAATGTCAATTATAAACTTGCGTATAGTGCTAATAATAAATTACAACAATTTATTAGGTAATCCAAAGGATAAAACACCTCCACTGGAAAGGTCGGGTATTTATGAAATTTCTTGTTAAGATTGTAATCAGAAATATGTTGGGCAAACTAGAAGATCAACATTAACTAGATTTAAAGAACATTTAGCTCAGATAAGATATGGTAGACCGGATAAATCTTGCGTTGCCGAACATATTGTTGATAAAGAACATTGTATAGATCTTAATAATTTAAAATTAATTAAACAAGTCTCAAATTACAGGCAATTAGATGCATATGAAAGTATCAGAATTAATAAATGTAAAGATAGTATGATCAGAGACAACGGTCCAATTCCGTCAAGTTCTTTGTTCCTACTACTCTAGTGGCGGAAATCTAACTGTTACGCTCAGTGGGCTCTGACTCGGTTGGCTAGATTTTGCCACGCCCACTCGGTTCCCACTGAGCGAGTATATAAACGCTCAACTTGTAGATTGTATTTTAGTTTATAATCATCTGCTGATGATGCTAAAATGGTTAGCGAAACGCGCGTCCAGTGTAAAAGTAAAAGTGTTTTGGTGTATTGTGGTGATTTAGTGTTTTTATTTTGCTGTGTAACACCAAAGGTTCCAACCCTCAGCTGTAATTTTTGATACATATAAGGTAATTTTTACAGTTGCTATGGAAAAAATGTATTTTTTCAGTGACTTTGACTTTTTTTAATATAAAAACAGTGCAGTCTCTGTTACACTGATTTCAAATAATATTTTTCTCTCATACAAAAAAAATACGTAAAAGAATACGCTTGTATAGAATAAAGACGCTCTAAAGCAGTGAGTGCTAGCAGACTAGGATCAATTTACCCTTAAGGGTTAAAGCCGTGGTTAAAGTGTATCAAATTACTGTAAAGACCCAACGATAAAGAGCGTCAAGTTACTGTGAAAGAAGAAAAAGAATGTCTGATAAATATATTTCATTTTAAAGTAATGAGAAATACAGTTTTTGAGATACAAGTAATAAAAAATGCACGTTTTATTAATTATTGGTTTAATATGCAGGGTGATTTGAGTATGTATTAAACAGTTTCCATAATTAAAAAGTTTAATAGAGATAAACATAAAAGATACAGTACATTTATTGGTACAAAAAGGTCAACGTTGTACTCAACGCTGTATATAATTATAAAAAAGAAAAAAATATCTTTATGGACTATATTTTCCTGCAAAAATTAAATTTTAAAGTCGTAATGTTGAAAAATGTTACCTAGAAGAGCACAAAAAGGTTTTAAGACTCTTATTTTCGCTGCTCTAGGTTTTATTAAATTGGTCTAAATTACTTTCCAGCGCCGAAAAATGCTGTAAAAAGAAAACCGCAAAACTCTAAGCTAGGAAAATGAGAGCTGTTATATTTTAAACTCTTTCTTTAGCAAATGAAATCCCCCATTCTTATAATGTTTGTTGTGAAAAAAACATTATATTACACTGATCAAAATTTTCATCTTCTTAAAGTTCAATATACAGGATTGTTCACCACATACGAGACGGAGTATTGTAGCTAAACGATTAGAGTTTTACAAATTGTAAGTTTTGGGTTCATTGAAGGACTATTAGAGCTACAATTTAAAAATATTGTCCCAAATAAATCAAAAATATCAAAGTTGTATTTTTTTTAAATGGAACACCCTGTATATTATTACATTTTTAGTTTCTACTATTAAAATAAAGGTAAATTTGAATAAGGTTTATCACACTTAAACCTTACCGTTTTTGAAATATTTTCAATTTTGTGAAATTGCAGTAAAAATTTTAAAGCTTCATTTTTCCAAGGTTATCAAAGTTTTTAATACTAAATATTTACTGAAGTTTATTTATTGATCGGTTATTGTGTTGCAATAATCAAACTACTACTACCTCATACAGAGTGTCTAAAAATTTATTTTAAATAATTTCCAGCTTTAAACGGCAATAACTTATTTAATTTAAATAGAACACCCTGTATATTTCAGGAGAATCAGATGCACAATTTAATTGTTTATCAAATTGTTTCATACCATTTTTTACCTATCCCTTCAAGTTTTCGTAGAAAATCGAGTAGAAAATGCATTTTTTTATAATTTAGATCTCATTTATATATAAATATTTTTATATTATAATATTTAATATACCCATGGAATATTGACATTTTATATTGTTTAAATATCATTATTTAAATATACCACCATTATGTCCGCCCAAATATTAATTAATTACATACTTAATTGTGTTTGTTAATAAATTATTCTAAATAAATGTGGATTTCAATCGGAAGTCAATATAATAATAAGTTATGGAAATGAACGTCTCTGTTGTAAATAAGCATTCGCCAAAAAATGAAATAAAATTTTTAATGTGTTACTTTTTACCACATTGTCATTCTGTCCATTTTACAAATCCTGGGACCAATCATTTGGAGCAATGATTCAAAGTCAGTTGAACTCATTCTTAGAAAATCCTTGAAAACTACTTCTTATTTCATTGTGAAACGGATTTAACAGTCATCTGTACAAAGATCAGTGAGCAAGTCACTACCACTATATAAATTTCTCTTCCGGAGGCTAGGACGTATCCAAAAACGACGTTGATAAACACTAAATAAACTTTCGCTCTTTAGTAGAAAAATGAAGTCGATGAACAATATTTATTTGGTAGGTACGATCTATATTTCTCGGCAATATTTATGAAAATAGTAACAAAAGTTGATGAAATGTCGTCGACATATGTCGCTTTGGTGGAGACCCGGCTTAATACACATACAAAACTAAGATTTTTAGTATTTGGAGCAATTATTATTAATCAACGCGAACCTATGACGCAAACAGTCAATTAATGTAATTTGAATACTGGAATCATATTAATTGGTCTTCTTTAACAAATATTTAAACATTTTTTTTTGATTTTTTAATGAAATAAACAAACTATATCTACAATATTAGTATCAATACTCTTTAAAAATGTGTTATATATTTAAAAATAATTTAAAATGTCAATATTCCATGGGTATATTGATAAATGAGGTCGAAATTACAAGAAAATGCATTTTCTAGAAAAACTTGAAGAGATACGTAAAAAATGGTATAATACAATTTGATAGACAATTAAATTGTGCATCTGATTCTCATAAAATATACAGGGTGTTCTATTTAAATTAAAAGAGTTATTGCCATTTAAAGCTAGTAATTATTTAATACGTTTGTAAAGACGCTATAAAGCAGTGAGTGCTAGCAGACTAGGATCAATTTACCCTTAGGGGTTAAAGCAAATTAAAGTGTATCAAATTACTACTTTTAAAGACCCAAATAACATTAAAGGACGTCAAGTTACTGTAGAAGAAAAAATGTCTGATGGATATATTTCATTTTAAAATAATGAGAAATACAGCCTTCATAATTTGAAATGCACGTTTTATAAATTCATGTTCTGATTGTTCTACTGGTTCGATCAAGGAAACATAGTTTCTCTTTACCGTTTTTCAAATAAGTCCAAAATAACCGAATTATTCAAGTTCGAAAATTTAAAAAAAAAATATTTTTTTTTGGAAAAAATTTGACAGCAACCGAATTTTTTCTGTAATTTGTTCCTCTAATTTTAATCTTCTTCCGATGCTGTCACGTTTTTAAAATATTATGGGATATATCGGAGATGGAGAACTAACCTCTGTAAAACCGTCAGATACTGGCTTTTGTCAAGAAACGGAGACACAATAGATCTCATAGACGTATTTCTGGGGTTGAAATGTACTATCATTAAAAATATTTGCACTTATTTAACACGCATCGTGTATACTAAAACAAAAAAAAAGTTTAGATGGAATAAATTTTAGGAATATGCAATTTCCACCTCGTAACACTGAAAAATATGCCTGGGCTGCAAATAAGAGCTTAAGGTCTTTAGAGTAAATTGCTCTAAATTACGTTATACCACTGAAAAATTCCGTAAAATAAATTCTAGGGATCTGGGAGACCCAGAAATACGGCTAGAATATTTTAAAAGATATCTCAAAATTAATAATGAAATTTTCATAAGGTTGGAGCTTGTCAAAATAAATTAGCTAAATCCTTTGAATAAAAAGATTAAGAGTCCATTTCGCTAGTCCAAAAAAGTAGCAAAATAAGCGTTCGGCATTTAACGTTTTATGTGAAACTGGCTAGGTATTTTTACACAAATTAAGAAGGAAATTAAAGATAAAGGATTTTACTATATCCGTATTGTAGCACATTTTTAGACAACTTCTTTATTTTTAAGATTTTGATGATCAAACATCAACAAAATATTCTTTATGTTTGGACTAAATTTTCTCGAAAATAAAGACCTAATTTAAAATTCCAATTACAGCGTAATAGACTCTTAAGGAAGGAGTATAGTGTTATCTATGTTTTCATGCTTTAAAGATCTATGCTTTTTTAATCAGTAGCGCCTAAATTAAGCAAACTCTTTGAGCAAACTCCAATGACTAAAGAATCCAAGGACAAATAACACCCGAGAGCAAATTGTGCCGATGTCACCAAACAGTGCCGTGGCACATATTTTTCTTAACCTAGCTGTTTGAAGCAATATTTATATTTTTTGATAATTGTTTTGATTACGCCTATGGTGTATCATACTAATTAATTACGAAAAAAACGTATTAAAATGTTAACAAAAGGTACAAAAGTATTATCGACGTATAGCACATATCAAGTACATATAGATGTTAATTGAAATTGAAGAATAATTATCGAATTCAATAAGAAAACGCTAAAAAGTTGGAGTGGACTGTTTATTTACCTATGAAACGTAACTCCTGGCTCTTCCTTATCGCTGCTGCTTTTACACTTGAAAGCTGAACAACTAATAACCATTGTAATATAGTTTATCCAAAGTTTACTTTAGAATATAAAAAATATTTTTTTTATATTCTAAAAAATAAAAACAAAGCTCTTTTGGGTATGTGACTTTTGTTCTCTTATGTATGGTTACTGTTACTTTTCATTTTTTAGATTTATGCGTCTTTAGCGCCACTGTGGTCATTTGGTGAACCCTTATTCTTCCCATTTTTGTGACAACTTTTTGAAATAAAGTCCCATAAGAGATATTTCTCCTTATCTCTACACTCTCCATAATTTAAGCGCTCTTTTTTTCTTTGCTTTTTTTAATCCCCCATCTTTGACATTTCTGTTTGACGTTCGATTGACACATTTGAATTTTATTTGAAACTTTGCAGATGATCATGTGATATCATATAAAATGACATCAATGAAATCTCCATTGATTTCATTTTATGAAAACTAGTAATATATATGTATCTGATATCAATTAAACTTTTAGTTACATAATCGAGGACGCGATTTTTAAATTCATTGTTGCCAACCATGAACATTTTCGGCGCCGTGCTGACTAATTAGAATTTAAATGTCCCGCTGGAGATTCAGGTGGTAGCTTTGCTGTAAAAAATGTCAAGTTGCCGCATTTATTTATTTATTTCTTGATATTGTCATTCGTTTAGGACTTTAGTTTTGTATTACGAGTTTTTGGTTTAAATAGATAGTGTTGTGATACTTAAAGCCTAAAAATATTTACTAGCAGACCTTGCAGTCGAACATTATTCTTTTTAGAATCTTTTTTTAGTGCGAAGTGAGTACAAAATAGTTTAATAGCCGTAAAGAAACTCATCGCAAGTTTATTAGAATATTATGAACGGGAAAACGGTAGTATAATGGCCATTTATGTCCCTATGTGTACTGTTAAGAAGGTGAGTTTTGTTGATGTAAATAATAACTGTTTAGATATTTATAATTAATTTATTTTTGTTTCTTAAAATACTTTGATTAAAAGAAAATATGTAAAAGTGGGCAACATTGTGCCTGTCAAGCTTAATCACGCGACTAAAAGTTTATTTGACATGAACTATACATACTTTTAGAAATGTTCTTCATAAAATATACCGGGTGCGTCTCAAAAGTGGTCCCCTAAAACTTTTTTATTATTTGAGTTAAAAACGAGATTTGGTATGTTAGTATGTGACATAAATTAGGATTGATTGACGTATTCAATTGTTTTCTGTCACTTCCTGTTTTACCGGAAATGACTACAACTTTCAATTTTTAAATGACACCTTGGGTATTTTTTTAGTATATTCGATAGAAAATGACACTCTGAATAGAATGACATATCATATGTCAACTTTTGACATTTTCGCATATGATTTATTTGAAATTATAACTTGCGGTTCGTAACGAAAATTTGACTCGAAATGTCAAGTGTGTGGTATAAAATTATTGGTAAAAAAATGCTTTTTCCAAATATGCTAACGAGCCACCCTCGTTTCATTTGAAAAAAAAGAGATATGTTTAAAAATACGTTTCGAGCATTTTCTAACTGGCCAGGACAAGACACTAAAAACATTAGACGATAAAATCTATTTTTTCCAGGCTTCTTGATTAAGAATTAGTGTTTTTAACATAGCCATGGCACTCTAGATTGAATTTTAAAATACGATTTTTTATTAAGCGAGAATGTCAAAAGTTGACGTATGATATGTCATTCTAGAATTTAGAATTTAGAATGAGTGGGAGGGGGGTTAATCACTTCGACCTTACAGAACCATTGTGTCCCCCTTTCTTGAATCATAACTCATCATACAGTCTCAGGGCTTTGATAAAAGCCAGTATCTGGGACGGTTTTATAGAGGGTAGTTCTCCATCTCCAATATCAGTCGTACCAAAATTCATGGCACGAATGGTTGTCGTCTCGGCGCACTCAGTGATGAGGTGTACTGGTGTTTCCCCATCTTCCCCACAAAATCTGCCTTCGTCCTTTCTTCTTAGTTTCAATCTACTGAGATGTTCATTGAGGAGACAGTGTCCTGTTAAAAACCCCGTGACAATCCGAAGATTGTTCTTACTCAGACCCAGGAAGATCTGTGATTTTTCTTGATCATAAGCCCTCAGAAACTTCTTCGAGTGTCTTAGACCATTGCAAGATTTCCATTCCAGGTTGCGGATGGAATCTTCCAAGTTCTTGAGTTCCGCCTTGAGTTGGTTACCACTTGGAAAGCAGAACGGTTCTGGTCCAGTTAGTGGAGTGTTCGCTCCTTTCCTAGCTAGATTATTTGCTTTTTCATTGCCTTCTATCCCTTGGTGAGCAGACACCCAGTGTAGGAGGACTTTGTTTTCTTTGCCTAATTTATTCAGCTTCTCTATGCATTCTTTGACCAATTTCGAATTGATTGATACTGAGTTGATCGCCTTTAACGCTGCTGGACTATCAGATAAGATGGCTATTTCTTATTTCCGATAGTTCCTATCTAAGATAAGTTGTACGCATCTCTCGATAGCGTAGATTTCTGCCTGTAGGATACTAGGGTAAGTGCCCATTGGTTCGGAGTAATTAGCTCTCGGCCCAAACACTCCGATCCTAGTTCCCGTATTGGTTATGTCATTCTATTCAGAATGTAATTTTCTATCGAATAAACTAAAAAAATACCGAGGGTGCCATTTAAAAATCAAAAGTTGTAGTCATTTCCGATGAAACAGGAAGTGATCAAAAACAATTGAATATGTCAATCAATCCTAATTTATGTCATATACTAACATACCAAATCTCGTGTTTTTATCTGAAAAAAATAAAAAAGTTATAGGGGTGAGCCACTTTTGAGACGCACCCGGTATATATGCATTTATAATGTTGTTTATAAAGCAAAATAAAACACTAATTCACCAGAATACACCAATACAACACTTTTAACTATGCTCTGGACGCGCGTTTCGCTAACCATGTTAGTGTTTTATTTTGCTGTTGTAACACTAAAGGTTCCAACCCCCATCTGTAATAGTTTATGTAATAAAAAATTTGTTTCAATATACGCAGTGTTTTCAAACAATGTAACCCCCTCTTAAAACGAGCGACTCCTGTATAAAAATAGTATTATAAAAATATATTATAGACTACTGAACGAGCTACTTATATATTTTCTGAAAAAAAATCTTATAAAGAACATTATAGTGAGTATCTCAAATAAAAAAAAAATCTGGATATAGTAGGAAAAATAACACACTAAACTTACCTTTATGTAGGACACAACTCCAAAATCACAACCCCGATCACAACTATTACGTAAACCACCGACGACCCGACTAATTTCCCTTCAAAGAGAAAAAAACACTGACTGATAGTACGCAAAACGATGTACTAGTGTCTCACGAGAGATGGTACTACCACGTCCAGGACCTGCTTCTGTCTGATGATGGGCGACGATATCGCTGACAGAAACCTCTCGCTTCTCTCTAGACCGCGCTGTTTGTCGTCCGCTGAGGTTCGGATAGGTCCAGCAGCGCTCAGGCTCCTAAACTATTCGCTCTGCTCTCTGCTCTGCGCTCAAGGATGTGCTTTGTTGGTAACGTTGTGTACTGAAACCAGGGTTGGGAGTAGCGATGGGAACTATCGAATGAATTAGACTATCGAATGGTTACTGAATGAATGATTTCAACTATCGAATGGTTTTATTCGAATAAAATCATTCATTCATTTGTATACTAAAGCAGATGTGACAACCTCGCCGTGCAACTAAATGGTTATCGTTGAACTACGACTATCGAATGCTTTTGATAAATTAAATTTAGTTTTCGTTTGACTTTTGTGTGCGTCAGTGCATTATTAGTTCTTCCAAATTTTTATAACTTCACCTTATAAATACTGTGCTATTTTTGCGTTTATTAAAATATTTAAAATACTAAAATAGTATTTTTTTTTAATTGACGATTGTAAGATGCCGGCTTCTTTCATAGCATTGCCACCGACCGCCTGTCGGGTTTCTCGGAAAGAAACCTACGTCGCCGGGCGACAACTAAAATCCAGTTAATATTTTATTATAATGGATCCTGACGAATAAATGAATGAATTTTATAAATGAATGAATTTTATAAATGAATGGTTTTTGCTGCCGAATTACTAGAATACAATATTTCAAGGCATATGACGCATCTATTCGATAATTTTTATTCGAATGGTTTTCAACGAATGTTTTTTACTAGCTATCGAATTATTCGAATGAATTGCAACTATCGAATGTTTCGATAGTTCCCACTACTAGTTGGGAGTATAGTCCGCTTAGTGTTGGGAATAATCGGATGATTCCAATTCTCGAGTAGTTTCTCAAATTCAGCAAAATAAAAACACTAATTCACCACAATACACCAAAACACTTTTACTTTTACACTGGACGCGCGTTTCGCTAACCATGTTAGCATCATCAGCAGATGATTATAAACTCACTCATTAGTTTATATTGAATTATTAATCATCTGCTGATGATGCTAACATGGTTAGCGAAACGCGCGTCCAGTGTAAAAGTAAAAGTGTTTTGGTGTATTGTGGTGATTTAGTGTTTTTATTTTGCTGTGTAACACCAAAGGTTCCAACCCTCAACTGTAATTCTCAAATTATTGGCTGCAAAAATTTGCTGATAACTTCAGCGTTCTGGGGCGGTGCCCCGTCTTGCTGAAAAAATATGTTTTCGAGTTTCATTAGGGACAGATCATCAACAAGGGGTCCAAAACCTACTAGAAAAAAGTGACAAACTTCTGAAAAATTCTATATTTTATAACAAAATATGAAGTGTGCTATATTTTTGGAAAGGTACTTTTAAGTCCTTTAGGGTGTCCCAAACAAAAAATCAAATTTTCTGTTGATAACTCTTAAATTATTAATTTTAAAAAAAATCTAGTTAAACTTTTTATTTTGGATTTTCTTCTTATTACTTTGGATTTTTAGACAACCAATGGTACTACAGTTGCGATTTGTCACTGCAATTTGCAATCGCAGCTCCATCCCATTTATCCCTTTTTTTCCAGGTTCGAAGTTTTTTATAATTATTTATTTTGTATAAAGTTGCATATATCTGTATTATTTTGTCTATTATACTCTGTTTTTTTTTCTCAGGTAAGATTTCGACAGACGATGACAGAAGAAAAGCAGATGACGTCCCATACCAATCTATTTATTTTACTAAAAAAAGTTTCTAATATTGGGTTTAAATATAAGTCCGTCATGCGTCGTGTCTTGTTGTTTTTAACCAGTTTTATTGGTTTATTTAAAAAAAATGACAGATCGTATTTCAATTTTATTGGTTTGACGGAACGATGAACGACAAACGGACGCCGATGCGTATGAACTCGCCTTTAGATTTTTGTCATTTTGACGTTTGTCAAAGTCTTGCCAAATTATAGGTTATAATTTTTGTGTCAACTTTTGTTAAATAACCTGGTTTGGAAGATGATGCATTTTGATTCGTATTATTACGCGTGTTTTGTGTATTTTGAAGTCAAGTGGAGGAAAAATCGAGTGAAAATTAACTGTAGACCCAGAGCTGTAGTTTATGGTTAACTACTGCCAGGCAGAAAGTCTTATACACCAATGAAGTTGCCATCGATAAAGTTTGTATACCATTTCGTCGTAGATAGTGCATCTCGTATATGGTAGAAGGATCAAACTAAACACATACTAAAAACTGGAGTAGCTGTAAAATATTGACATCACACGATAGGTAAATAATGGATTTTAGTACTGCAGAAAAATAATGTCAAAAGGTACTGGTTTAAAAAAAATAAGATTAAAGTTAATTAATCAACCTTTAAGGTATAAAATTTGGTAGGTGTTATTAATAAAATAGTTTGTTTTATTTACCTATGTTGTTTTATTTATTCCTGTGGAATATTACAAATTGGTATTTGTACATAAGTTATATTGATAAATATAATCATAAATGCGGGTAGTTTCATAAAGCTTGAAAGTAAATAATAGTTCTTTTTTATATTTTTTTGTATGTAGTGTCTTGTTCTTGTTTGTTTTGTATTAACACATACCGTTTTTATTAAATAAAATAACTCGATTACATTTTTTCAGTTTTATTCAGTTTTTTTCACAATATTTTGAAGTAATCACTTGTCATCTTGTCAATCAAATTTTAAATATTTCCTGCTATGCGTTCCAGTTGTACCAACTTATTTCTTTGTAAAATAAAATAAACTACTTTAAAATTAAAATGACAGACACATCTATCACTGTCAAGGATCTTCTCGTTGGACAGACTATAGAGGAGAATCAACAGTTTCAACTGCGATTGGAAAATCGCTGTTTTGTTCATCTAGTTTCTTGTGCCTATGTACGTGGATGCACGCAATTGTACTGAAATGTGTACTTTTTTATCTGTTTGGACAGCTCTGTGTGTGCTTCGCGGCTGCACGCGGAAATATCGATCAGTGGCGTCGAGGCGTCGACCGCCGCAGGGGTAGGGCAGTGGCGGAGGTGGAAGGGTGAGGGGACCTGGTAGGGGAAGTGAGTGAACAAAGTATGCGGAGAAAACAGGCTAGAACAGCCTCTAAAATCCCCGAAATGTTTTACGAAATATTTCGTGAAACATTTCGCAAAACATTTCTGGAAATAGTACGATAAATATAAGACCGTGTTATAAAAATGAATTCCCATGTTTTCTGAAATAGATCGAGACCCGCCGTGATTGTTTGTTTGTTTTTTATTGTTAACCCAGATTAACATCGTATTTTTAATCATATCTCATTATCATATTTGAAAAAGAAAACATTTTTTACGGATAATTTGGTACCGCGCACTCGGTATTTCGAGTCATATTGTCGTTATGAACCGCATGTTGCAATTTCAAACAAATTATATTCGAAAATGTCAAAAGTTGACATATTATGATAGGTCATTCTATACAGAGTGTCATTTTCTATACCGAGGGTGCTATTTAAAAATCAAAAGTTGTAGTTATTTCCGGTGAAACAGGAAATGACCGAAAACAATTAAATACGTTAATCAATCCTAATTTATGTCATATACTAACATACCAAACCTCGTTTTTTTATCTGATAAAATAAAAAATTTATACGGGTGAGCTACTTTTGAGACGCACCCGGTCGGTTTACAGAGTATTGCGTTTTGAAGAATTGAGATACAGCATGTTAAATATTGCGATGTAGGCTATCTCCATAAAAATATTATGTGTATAGGATACGAGGTTTCGTTTCTTTCCTCGATACGTTTTTTTCGTGATTCTGAAAACAAACGAGATAATAAAATTTATCATTGACTCACCCTGTACATTACGAAAACTCAGTAGCGATGCGTGAATCAATACTTTTTCGATGCACGCCTTTGAAGAATAAATTGTCTTATTTTATAAAAAAAGACCAGTTTAGTAAAATTTATTGGCTTTAGTAGTAAGTAGATTCTTGGATGAAGGTCTTGATGTGTCTCCATCCCCAGTCTGGTTTTCCCTGATCCAGAGATTTACTACTTTGTATCTTCTTCTTTCCATGCCGTCTTCTCATAGAAGGTTGGCGACCACTTTTCTAAATTCTTCTCTGTCTTTTGCAACATGGAACAATTCTCCAACGCCAAGATTTGTCCACTCTCTAATGTTTCGGAGCCAGGATTTTTTCTTTCTGCCGATACCCTTCCTCCCCTCAATTCTGCCCTGCATAATATTTTGTAACAGTAGATATTTGTCACTGCGTAATATGTGTCCCACGTAAGATGTTTTTCTTATCTTAATGATTGTGAGAAGTTTTTGTTTTCGGCCTATGCGTCTCAACACTTCGTCGTTGCTTATTCTATCAGTCCAAGGTATCTTCAGAATGCGCCTATAGAGCCACATCTCAAATGCTTCGAGCTTTTTAATCATTTGAGTCTTCAGCGTCCAAGTTTCTACCCGTACATTAACACCGACCACACATAACACTCCACGAATCTCAACCTGATGACAAGGTTTAAATTTCTGTTTGTGAGCAATGTGGAATATTTCATAAATGCATTTCGAGCCATTTCAATTCTGATCTTAATTTCCTGATCAGGGTCCATTTCAGAATTTATGGTAGAGCCGAGATATTTGTATTTTTGGACCTGCTCTATTCGGTTCCCATTTACTGTCAGAATAGGGTTAATATTTGGGTTTTTGCTTATGACCATCATTTTAGTTTTCTGCGTGTTTATAGCAAGTCCCACTTCTTCACACTCTCGACTGACTCCTTCCAACAGGGTTTGAAGATCTTCTGCACTCTCGGCCATTATGGCAGTATCATCGGCGAATCTTAGGTTGTTAATCAATGTCCCTCCAATGTTTACCCCCCTCAGGTCTCTCGTAAAGTGCTTTTGAAATACAAACTGAGAGTATAGATTGAACAGTTGTGGTGATAGAACGCAGCCCTGGCGAACTCTTTTTTGAATCTCGACTTCATCAGTCTCGATGTCCCCAACTCGAACCACTGCCGTTTGATTGTAGTAGATATTTTTTATTAATTGTATATCACTTGGGTCCAATTTGATGCTCTTTAAGTTCTCTATAAGTTTGTCGTGTTGGACTTTATCAAAGGCCTTTTGAAAATCAATGAAACAGACATACACATCTTTATTGTATTCTCTACATTTCTGTAGCATTACTGTGATGGCAAATAAAGCCTCTCTAGTTCCCAGAGCTTCTCTAAAGCCAAACTGCGTCTCATCCAGTTGTTCCTCGCATTTTCGATATATTCTCTGTTGGATTATCCTCATGAGTACCTTCAGAGTATGACTCATTAAACTGATTAGCCGATACTCATCACAGGACTTGGGGTTGTTCTTTTTAGGCAGAGGGATGAAGACCGATTTAAGCCAGTCTTTTGGGATTTCTCCTGTTTCGTAAATTTTATTGAGCATTATTGTGAGTTGAGTTAAGTTTCTATCGTCTAAGGCCTTCAAGAATTCTATTGGTATATTATCAGGTCCGGTCGCTTTTTCTGCTCTTTGATGTTTTTATAGCATACTCCACTTCTGATTTTAAAATACATAGCTGTTCCGCCTGGTTGCTCTCATCTCTGACGTCATCTCGTCTTGCTGCAAATAGATGTTCAATGTATTCCTTCCAAGTTTGTCTTTTGCCTTCTTCTGTTAACTGTATATCTCCCTGTGCGTTTCTTGTGATCATCGGTATTCTTTTTTTTTATTTCCAGTACTACTTTGTATACTTTTAGGTATTTCCAGTATTGGATCTGGACCAAGAGATTGATTCCTATGATCCTTGTCTGGAATATAACTATGGACTGGAGTATAACTATATATAATGGACTAACCATTTCACTTGTCCGAAAAAGTAGCAAAATAAACGTTCGGCATTTAACGTTTTATGTAAAACTGGCTAGGTAGTTTTACACACACAAATAAAGGAGGAAATTAAAGATAAAGGATTATACTATATTCGTATTGTAATTTCTTTATTTTTAAGATTTTGATGACCAAATATCAACAAAATATTTCTTGTGTTTGGACTAAATATTCTCGAAAACAAAGACATAATTTAAAATTCCGTTACAATACGGAAATAGATTGAAGTTCTGTGGTTACAGTGATATAATTTATATGGTTTTGTAACAAATTTCTCGCTATTTTATGGCAAATGCTGAAGCTCTGCAAACCTTAATCAAGCCTTAATCAAAGCACGTGTGTTTGGAATTTTGGGTGTGGCTTAACACGACAGAATCGGGCTAAGTCTTCTGAAATATAATATATATTTCTTTCGGCCACACAGCCGCTTTACCCGACCCCTTAATTTCGTATCTGCTTCTCAGTTATTTCTCCCAGTGTAGAAACCAAATCAACCTGATGGTGGGGGAACGAATATAGAGCTACAGTGAGACAGGCTGACTCGCGAAAATGGAGTAAATATCCCCCCATGTGCGCCGGGGAGGAGAGATTGGAGTGGGAGATTTGAGGGGAGATTCCCCAAATTGGGAACGAAGAGGAGATGATGGTGGAGTGGCGAAAAGGGGTATGAGGTGATTGTATTGTTAAATTGAGCAAGCGAAGACATGGAATAAGTGTGAGAAAAACATACGAATTTTAGTAGAATCATTTTTTATTTGAAACAAAACTTTACGACGTTTTTCACCTAAAAAAGACCTCTTTGGTAAAAATCGCTACGAGTATAATGGTTCTCGAGATATTTGGAATCGAAATTATCATTACCTGTCATTATTGACATAAATTAAACATGTTGACTAAATTATTAGACTGAAATCATAAATTTTAAATGTTTTTGTGCCAAAAGTTCTGAAAAAGAAACTGTTTTATTGTCATTTTTTTGCAGAAAAAAATATCATCCAATTTTCATCCAAATATTGACGTCACTTCAGAAATTATTCGGAAAAAATCGTATTAAAAATGAAACTTCTACACCCTGTATCTCCGAAACTAAGCATTTTTGGACATACATTTATACGAACTTTTTTACTTATTTTTATCTGCTATAATAATACCTGTATAAAACAAAAAAAAACTTTTTTCTTGTTTTCTATATTTTTTCCTCTGTCCACCTGATCCTTATCATGTTTCTCCTTGAAATTGTTCCACGTCCAAGTTTCCTTAAGACCCCATTTTTCCCGTTATTACTTAAACTTTTCTTATTCTATTTCCACGCCACTTTTCCCCATACAACTTTCGCAGCGCTACACAATATGCATATAGAACAGTTTTCTTCCACAACTTGTATATCCCTCGCCATCTTTTATATTTATATCGTCCAAAAAATTGTTTCTCTTCTACGTTGATTATTTTTTCCCAATTTTTATATGCCAAGAAGCTTTTTATGTCTCTATTATTAAGTTTATTTATTTCAACAAGTTTTATAATTTTCTTTGTTTTATAGTTTCTTATTCGATAAAGACAAAAAAAATGTTGATGACACAATAATATTTCGATATATAGAAGAGGATGTCTCCTGTGTAGAGGTTCGATAAGAAGGGATTTTTCGAAATTCCAGTTCCAAGGGGGTGAAACCACCCCTCAAATATTACAATATTTTTTATTTAAAAAACGGTCAAGTTTCCGAAAAAACGCTTAAACACGTATATTTTATTTTGTTCTTTTACATATTTTACGATTTTTTAAAAATGTGTACAGGGTGTTTCGAAAAATCTGGTCATTGATTAATCACGATCCTACTTAAAGCGCTTGACGTAAAAAGCTGATTTTTGGAAAACGGATTGAGTTTAGGGTGTAGAGGTTCGATAAGAAGGGATTTTTTGAAACTCAAATTCTAAGGGGGTGAAACCGCCACTCAAATATTAGATAATTTTCATTTAAAAACCGGTGAGTTTTTCGGAAAAACTCTTAAACACGTATATTTTATTTTGTTTTTTACATATTTTAAGATTTTTTAAAAATTTTTACAGGGTGTTTCATAAAATATGACCATTGAGTAATCACGATTCTGCTTAAACTGCTTGACGTTTAAAGCTGATTTTTGGCAAACGGATTGACTGTGGGGTGTAGAAGTGTAGAGGTTCGATAAGGAGGAGTTTCTCGAATCTCAAATTCCAAGAGGGTGAAAACGCCCCTCAAATATTACAATATTTGTTTTTTAAAAAACCGCCAGTCTTTCGGTAAAACGCTTGGACACGCATAATTTATTTTGTTTTTTTACATATTTTGAAATTTTTCAAAAAATCATACAGGGTGTTTTGCAAAAAGTTGGGTAATTGATTAACCACGATTCTGCTTAAACTGTTTGACGTAAAAAGCTTATTTTTGGCAAACGGATTTTTCGAAAGTCAAATTCCAACGAGATGAAACTACCCCTGAAATATTACCAAGTTATATAATAATATCGCTATATTGTTTTTTCTCATGCTGACATAAATGTGAGAAAATTTTATCCAGTTTGTATATTAATGGAAATGCTTGCTTTGCTTTATCATCATCATTACAAATGATTAATACGACACGAACGAAGTCGCGGGTACACGCTAGTATTTATAATAAAACAGCATTATATGTCAATTTTTCAAACATGTTATTGAGGAACACCCTGTATATTGTTTAATTGACTAGCTTTCCGAAATTTCCGTGACAGTGTGTACAAGTAAACAAGACAAATCCTAATGTTCTTTACTCTACCATCAAACCTCTAGCATCAAACCCACACACGCAATGTCAAATAAGATCCCAAGTCTAACTGTGGGACCTAACGTTTTAACCACCCACCTATTAGGCCACATCCACACCTTGTTAGAGTGCGTCTGTGTGTGTGTATCGAGCTTAAGCGACCCGAAATCGATTGTTAAATAGTTAATGGATTGCTTTAAGGGATAATAGGCCTTTATAAGGGCGGGAGATAGGATAGGGGGGAAAGAAACTATACCTTTTACGTGGGAGACAGTTTTCTTAATTTTGTATGAGGCGGATGCGAAGAAGACACCTGGTGATCAAGAAATACTGAAACACTTTTAGATTAATAAAATTAATTGTGTTTATTACAGAAAACCATAGAATTAATGTTCATATTCAGACGCGTGTGCACATGACGGTAGATCAAATACCGGGTGCCGCCGGGTCCGTCTCCAAAGTGGCCACCCCTATATCTTTTTTATTTTTTTCAGATAAAAAAAAACAGATATGGTATACGTTAATATACGATATAAATTAGAATTTATTGACGTATTCAATTGTTTTCGGTCACTTCCTGTTTCACCGGAAATTGTCGATTCCATATTTTCCATCCGCCAACTACAGGAAAAAGTAAAAGAGCAGCAGTCTAAACGTTATGTTGCGTTCATCGATCTAACAAAAGCCTTCGACTCTGTGAACAGAGCTGCACTTTGGGCAAATATGAAAAAGTTCGGGGTACCCAAAAAGTTTCTTACAGTGTGTAAAAGCCTCCATAACAACAACCAGTCAAGAGTGTCACATCATGGATCACTGAGCGATCCCTTCCTGACTAAAGGTTGTCGCCCACTAGACCGCAGCGCGGCGCGGCGCTGGTAAGAGAATTTTTTCCAGCTGCGAAGGGACTGCGCCCACTATAGCGCGCCTTTGAAACGCGGCAACGCTATTTAGTTATAGTCGAAGTGTTTTTTACTTACTGTAGTTTAGTTTTTATAGCAATGAGTTCAAGTACGGACGAAAGCGTATTTTTTGTGCTCTTCTAACAGAGGAAGAGGAAGAGGGGGTGAGGAAAAGTTTGGACTCATACGATTAACAAAAAAAGAAAGAAGTTTGGAGAATTTTACTATCTTTTTCCAGATTTAATAAAAGACAAGATCATTTTTTTTCAGTATTACAAAATATAAAGGAAACATTTTACGCACTCCTCAATTGAGGGTTTTAGAAGCAAAACACCGGGTATCTCTACTCATCATATTTTTTCAGAAGAGACAAATTACTAATACTTTTGATAATTCTTATTTATTCTGATGTGTATATTAGTTATGTGGTGAAAAAACCCTGATCTATTTTATATATTTAGGTAATTAGAATTTAAAAATTGGAGATTGTCACTTTTGTTAAAAAGTGGAGATTGCCGGTTTTGTCTCTACACCCCTCAATTATATAGTTTAATATTATATACTTTGATAGAAAGGCATTTCGTTCATCTGTCTCTAGTGAGGGAAGACTAAAAAAAATTATCATATTCCTGTATGAAAATCGATTTGCCTAATTTACCTTTAAAAATACAATTCTACCAGTGATACGTATCACTAGTTCCTAGTCAAAAAGCCAACTGAAAAGACTCGAATGCAAAATTATTTCCCTTGTGAGTACGCACACTGCAACGCGTCAAAACGCGGGAGACGGAAAAAAGTTGCTAGAGAAGTCTTCCGACTTCTTGACGGAAATCCCGCGGCGCGCTTCTGCGCTGCGCGCTCTAATGCGCGTTTGTCCATTTAAATACATGGCAAGCAGACAAAAGAAATTTCCAAATGGCGCCGCGCCGCGTCGCGCCGCGGTCTAGTGGGCGACAACCTTAATACAGGAGTTAGGCAGGGATGTGTCTTAGCACCTCTTCTATTCAACATATTCATGGTAGCGCTCTCCATTATAGTGGACAGCAAACTGCAGGAGAGAGGAATGGGCATTAGATACAGATATGACGGCGGTCTGTTCAACATAAAAAGACAGGACAAAAACACGTACAAAATTCTTCACAGCTCTAGTTGCAAACACGTTACAACAATTACAAGAAATGTTGAACACATATACCTGGGCATACGAGGCTTTGGGCCTTAAGCTAAACATCGACAAAACCAAAATCATGTGCACTCCCCCGGAAGATCATAACAATGCTGTAAAAATCGGAACTATTGGAATATGTAGCGGAATTTAATTACCTCGGCAGTTTGATTTCGGAAAAGGCCAATATCGACTCTGAAATTCAGCACAGGATTAGCAGCGCCCGGAAATTAAAAGATAGGGTTTTCTACAATTATGACTTGAGTACAAAAACGAAACTGGCAGTGTACCAAGCAATTATAATCCCCACCATGTTATATGGGAGCGAAACCTGGGTGCCGTACCGCCGACACATGAAGGCATTAAACGAGTTGCAACAGAGACACCTTAGACAACTCTTAAGAATCCGGTGGTTCCATCATGTCTCAAACGTATCGGTCCTTGAAAAAGCTAACTGCGAGAGTATTGAAGTCATGGTTACAAAATCCCGCTTAAGATGGGCTGGTCACGTATGCAGAATGCAAGAAAACCGCATACCAAATTCTCTGCTTTACGGTGAGCTTGTAGACGGTAAGAGGAGGCCGGGTGGACAACACAAAAGGTACAAGGACATTTTCCACGAAAACTTAAAGGGGATTAACATGCAGAATCATTGGGAAAAGAAGCTGTTCACAATAGAACTCAATGGAGAAGAATTGTAAACTCAGTTAACAGCGACAACCAAAAGGTAAAGAGGCAACAAAGCAATGAGATTTTTGAATGTCCGGAGTGCGGTAGGCAAATAACATCACGTATCAAGCTTTTCAGTCACAGAAAAGCTCATGAAAGAAAACGCCTTGCGTGACCATCTTTTGATGCGTGTCGACGAGTATTCACTCGTCGGCGAGTAATGGCAGTATGTATGTATCTGGTATTTGTATTCTTAGTAGTTCATCATAGAGTACGTTCCAGAGCATAGGTCCCAAGACTGATCCCTGTGGTACACCGCTATTTACCAACACGGTTTTTTGTAACCCTTCGGCCTCTATTATAATTCTTCTCTCTGATAGGTAGGATGCTATAATATCAATTAGACATTGATTTATTTTCCTCTTTTGCAGATTGTTCAATATAACTTGCCAGAAGGCGTTGTTAAATGCATTTTTGACGTCAATTGTAATCATTGCACATAGTCTACGATGCTTTCCATCCGCAAATATATGCAGCTTCTTCCGCCATCTGCTTTACTTTAAGGATCCCAAGCAGCATTTGGACGTCGGGACAACGTTGTGTCACGCGACCAAACGTCGGGGCGCAACGTCGGCACAGCCTCGTGCCAACCCTAGTCTGCACTAGTTCGGAGAATAATTTTTGTGTCGAAACGACGTTGGATACCTACGTTGACTAGCAGCCTAATTTAGTACGAACTGCAACGTTGTTTAAAATCCTAATTCACAGAAATACAAAACTATAATAATATGGCGTCTAAGTCGCGTTTTATCCTAAATTAGGATAAAAATATTATTTTTATGATTTAGTTAGAGACATATGCCAGATGACAGTAAAGGAAAACAAAACAAAAGTATTTAAGTGTGGAGGATGTTTGAAGATCATAATTATTATTGAAAAACTTTTACCCTCTGTAACTCGTTACCCAACGCAAAAAAGTTAAACGCAAACAACTTTATTATTGATAAATGTATTGTTTCTACTGTGAAAAATACTAATAGGCCTTAAAATTAAAGAAGTTTTAAAAAATTTCTTGAATTTTTTTTTAGTAAAATGAGAATAATTTATTCGCGGTCGAAAAAAAATTGTTTCCGCGTGTTGTTTCGGGTCAAATATTTCAAGTTAATGTATCCAAAAAGCAGGAATTGCTATTTTAGGAACCAAACATTTTCTTATTCAACAACATGGGGGCTTTCACTTTGTTGTTTTGGAGATTAAGATGGAGTAGTTCGAGTAGTCGCATACTGGACTAATAAAGTCGCAGTTCAGCCTTAACAGGTAGTATACTAGTCGCAAGATTGCCTAATTTAGTCATCCTAGAGTCTAGCTTGTACCGCCCTCTATATTCTAAATAAACGAGGGAGTGGATAAAGTATCGGTAATATGTCGATGTATATTTAAATTTAGTTTTATATGTGCCTTTCTTACGTCCCATTTAATTTTTTTTTAAACAAAAACGGCACTGAACTGTCTGACTGAACAGAACAGTGAAGTGAAAATTTAAGATTTAAGGTTATGGTTCAATACAGTTGCAAAAAGGTAGTGGCTCGACGTCCTACCAACGTAAGAATAAGGAAATCTAAACAACGTCGGAATTAGTAAAACAGACGGAGCTAACTATTTTTTGTAACTAATCCAACGTTGTGTTTAGTAAACATGTGGTCGCAAGTCGTGAAAATGCTACTTATTGGGATAGCATCCACAGTCTGCCTTCCTTCACGAAAGCCATATTGTGTGTCTCAGAATCCCCCTTGCGAGCAATTTCTTCTTCCAGCTTAGTTCGGTATGAGGTCTTCATACAGCTTTCCTTCTGCATCTAAGAGACTGAGTGGTCTGAAAGATGCTGGTTCGTTCAGTAATTGGTTTCCCTTCCTCAGTAATACCAGTGTCTAGTCCTGGCCGGTTAAAAGATGCCCAAATCGTATTTTTAATCATATCTCAATTTTTTCAAATGGAACTAGGGTGGCTCATTAGCATATTTGGAAAAAGCATTTTTTTACGAATAATTTGATACCACACACTTGTTATTTCGAGTCAAATTGTCGTTATGAGCAGCATGTTACAATTTCAAATAAACCATATGCGAAAATATCATTCTATTCAGAGTATCATTTTCTATCGAATAAAGTAGAAAGATACCGAGGATGCCATTTAAAAATCAAAAGTTGTAATCATTTCCGGTGAAACAGGAAGTAACCAAAAACTATTGAATGCGTCAATCAATCCTAATTTATGTCATATACTAACATACCAAATCTCGTTTCTTTATCTGAAAAAATAAAAAAGTTATAAGAGTGAACCACTTTTGAGACGCACCCGGTATTGGCAATATATCCAGTTATAGACCGTATAAGCAAAAAAAAACGCAGGCTAGTTGGCTGGGAAATGAAAATCGATGACATTTCCCATATAAATTTACATATAAAATGACAACGATCTTCATTTCTTAGCCATGGCTGACACTGTTTTTTTTTCGATCATAATCATACGGTATGTCCTATTGATCACTAAAAATTAAGATTCTTCCTTTATCCACAACGAACATACAGGGTGGCTAAAATTTCTGTGAGTTGCTTGGAAAAACACATATAAAGGAAATAAAACAAAATTTTTTATCTGTATTTAAAAGCGTTTTATTTATCTTAAAATCTTTTTTCTTTCAATTTTCAAATAACAACCTACAATTCAACAAAGTTTATATTTCTTTACAATGTAGACATAGAACCCTCTTGCAAAATGGACCAGATTTTTTGGACATTCTTTATATTAGATACGTATTGGTGCGTTGGTCCATACGATTATCCACAAATATAATAAATTATATAAAAAATAGTAAGTATAATAAACATATATAACTTAATATACTTATACAAAAAACACATTATTAAATATTATTGCGTTGTTTTGAGGTACAAATAATATATATGTATAATAAAACACTAGAAATATTTAAATCAAACCTTTAAAAAATATAAGGTTAAAATTATTTAGTTTTGTAAAAATATATTATAAATAATAATTCTTACAACAATACAAAAAATAATTATAACCAAATACCTGCTTCGTTATATTTAAATATATCTTTATATCTATATTTTTGTAAATATATAATTATTTTTAAATATTCCTCTGTCATCTAAAATTCTTGCATTGTATAACGTATTATAGGACTTTTTTTTAATTATCTATAACAATTAATATATTTTTTTCTTATTGTGCCTTTATGTATCACTTAAAAAAGCGTTGTTTTTTGGTATAGACAAATTAAAAATATATGTGAAAAGTGGATTTTTACTGCTGTCAAATAACACAGACCTGAATAAAAATTTAAGCAATATTTCTTTTAAATATGCAGAGTGAAACATTGTTCGAAAAAAGTGGCTTTCATAATTCCTTAAAAAGATTTTAAATCATTTTTTTTTAATTAAAAATACACCATTAATTTGTGGTTTCTCTAAAGGTGCGTTCACACCGGCTGTGCCGCGCAAAAATATTAAATATTTTTTTTCTCAAAAACGGTTAATGTTAAGTATAGAGTATTTGATATCAAAATTGGTAAAATATTACATATTACAGAGAATTTATGCATGCAATAAAAAATGGTGTTACAATATCCACTTAACCAAAAAATGCTGCAGGATGGCATTCTACCCATCTTTAAATTATAAAAAAAATAATATTCAGGTCTGTATAATTTGAAGTTACATCTAAAAACAAATCTACTCTTATTATTTTTGTACTAAGACATATTTTGCTCTAAATATATATTTTAGGATTATACAAACGAACAAAAACGGCGTCAGAGACGGCTGAGGTATTAAAATCGAATGATATATTCGTATTCTTCTTTATTTTATTAATGGCGCATAATTATAACGTCAGTTGGCAGGTAAGAAGGTTGTAGTTTATTTCTATATTGAGTAAAAATGTAATTTCTCAACCGTCTCTGACGCCATTTTTTTTCGATCATACCGTTTATTTTCCTACACATTGGTAACCTAAAAAACATCAAAACTTTGTACATTCGCATAGGATAACATAAAATCGTCATTATTATTATTAGAAAAAGAATACGAGTGAATTTTTGATATGTTATTGCTAATTGTCTTAAATCATTTATTAACAATATCAACGCTAACTTTATATATCTGAATCACTAAAATATTGCCTCTATGTGGTTTATATGTATATATAATTGAATATTTTATCCCCTAAAACGCCCTAAGGATTTATTCTATATCTATATCTAATACGTTAAAAATTTATTTCTCTAAAAAAATGGACATGTGTCAAAACGTCTTACACTATTACGTTTTTTATTTAATTATAATATAATGTCAATTTTTTTCATATCCAACATGATCACAACCGTTTTACATATTTATATATTTTTTGTTCTGCCTTTAAAAATATTCATTCATTCTGAATTTGAAAAATAAAATAAGAACTTCTCTCATAAATTGCAAAATTATAATAAATTCAAGGAGATGAATGATTATTTATACAGGGTGTTTCCGAAATAAATGCGAAAAGTTCACATTTCGAGAGTCGTCAATTTACCCTTGTTTTTTTTTCTTTTTCTAAATGGACTCAAAAGTATCAAAAATTATATTGAAATATGCCGGATGTTTCTCAAAAGTGGCTCACCCCTATAACTTTTTTATTTTTTAAGATAAAATAACGAAATATGGTATGTTAGTATATGGCATAAATTAGGATTGATTCACGTACCTATTCAATTGTTTTCGGTCACTTCCTGTTTCACCGGAAATGACTACAACGTTTGATTTTTCATTAACACCCTCGGTGTTTTTTTACTTTATTTGATAGTAAATGACCGTCATATAATAATTGAATAGAATGACATATCATATGTCAACTTTTGACATTTTCATATATGGTTTATTTCAAATTGTAACATGCGGTTCATAACGTATTGTGCGTTCGTATTGTTCGTAAAAAATGCTTTGTGTGAATGCCAAGTATGCTAACCTTCGTTCCATTTGAAAAAATTGAGATATGATTAAAAATACGATTTGGGCATCTCTTAACTGGCCAGGACAAGACACGAAAAACATTAGACGATCAAATCTATTTTTCCACGGCACTCTAGATTGAAATTTAAACTACGATTTTTTTATGCGAGAATGTCAAAACTTGACATATGATATGTCATTCTACTCAGTCTATTCAGAGTGTCATTTTCTATCGAATAAAGTGAAAAAATGCCGAGGAGGCCCTTTAAAAATTAAATGTTGTAGTCATTTCCGGTGAAACAGGAAGTGCCCGAAAAGAATTGAATTAATCAATCCTAATTTATGTCATAATATACGAACATACCAAATCTCGTTTTTTTATCTGCAAAAATAAAAAAGTTATAGGGGTGAGCCACTTTTGAGACCCATTTTCAACAAAAGTTGTTTGGACGAAAGCCCTTTTTAAAATAGAAAAAATCGTCGAAATAGCTGTATTACTAGGGTTCCCAACAGTCCCGGTTTGGCCGGGATTAACCAGGAATCAGAAAGTTTGTCCCGGCGAAAGTTTTGCCTTGGCCGGGACCTGGAAACTAAAAAAATGTGTACTACACACATAATATATTTTATTTTCTAATATTTAATGTCTTGCTTCAATTATTTAAAAGCTTAAAAATAATTGTCCCGGAATCGCTGATGCTCAAGTTGGGAACCCTATGTATTACTGGTAAAAAATTAACACCCTGTATTTTTTTCAAAATTTTGCGATTTTAGCTAAAATATACTCGATACTCGACATCTTATTCAATTCCTATTTAACCTTAATTGAGCTAATCACTAAGATACGTAAGTTACGACTAATTTTGATTGGTAAATACACTCTCGTTTCAACATTTTTTTGTCGCTTAATATTTCATATATCTAACTATACATGAGCCTGGTCCATGTCTAGAAATATCATAGGTGTCTTGTTTTGTGAATTAAAAAATTATTAATCTTTAACTATACATGGTTGTTCACCATATACGACACGGAGTATTGTAGCTAAACGATTAGATTTTTACAAATTTTAAGTTTTGGGTTCGTTGAAGGTCTATTAGAGCTACAATTTAGAAATAATTTTACAAGATACAGAGTGTCCCAAATAAGTAAAAAATGCTTTAGTTGTATTTTTTTAAATGGAACACCCTGTATTTTATTCTATTTTTAGATTCTACCATTGAAATAAAAGTAAATTTTATTCAGGTTTATCACACTTAAACCTTACAGTTTTTGAAATATTTTCAATTTTGTGAAATTGCAGTAAAAATTTTAAGCCTGCATTTCTTCAAGGGTATCGAAGTTTTTAATACAAAATATTTACTGAAGTTTATATATTGATCAGTTATTATGTTGCAATAATAAAAAATTATGCTACCTTATACAGAGTGTCTAAAATTTTATTTTAAATAATTACTAGCTTTAAACGGCAATAACTTGTTTAATTTAAATGGAACGCCCTGTATATTTTAGGAGAATCAGATGCATAATTTAATTGTCTATCAAATTGTATTATACCACTTTTTACCTATCCCTTCAAGTTTTCGTAGAAAATGTATTTTGACCTTGAAAAATGTATTTTATATGTAATTTAGACCTCATTTATCAATATACCCATGGAATATTGACATTTTAGATTGTTTTTAAAGCAACAAATGTACAAAATGTACAGGCTAGTAATATCATCGTTTTTAACAAAATGGTAATATTACTAACTGTAATATTACCATTGTAATTAGTTACCTGTAATATTACTAACTAAAATGTATTTTGACCTTTTGAAAAATGTATTTTATATGTAATTTAGACCTCATTTATCAATATACCCATGGAATATTGACATTTTAGATTGTTTTTAAAGCAACCAATGTACAAAATGTACAGGCTAGTAATATCATCGTTTTTAACAAAATGGTAATATTACTAACCCATTTGTATGCAAAAAGAAAACTATTTAAATCTTCATAAAAGAGTCTACCATTAATTAAATATACCACCATTATTTCCACCCAAATACTAATTAATTACATACTTAATTATGTTCGTGAATAAATTATTCTAAATAAATGTGGATTTGAATCAGAAATCAATATAATAATAAGTTTTAAAAATGAATGTCCCTGTTGTTACAAATAAGCATTTGTCAAAAAATGAAATATCATTTTTAAGGTGTTACTTTTTACCACACTGTATAATACACATAAAAAATTCAGTTTTTTAGTTCTTGGAGCAATTATTATTAATCAACGCAAACAGTAAATTAATGTAGTTTGAATACTGGAATCATATTATATTTTTTAATAAAATAAACAAACTATATCGACAATATTAGTATCTGTACTCTTTAAAAATTTGGTACATCTTTAAAAATAATCTAAAATGTCAGTATTCCATGGGTATATTGATAAATGAATTTAAAATTACAAGAAAATGCATTTTCTACGGAAACTTGAAGCTATAGGTAAAAAATGGTATAACAATTTGATAGACAATTAAATTGTGCATCTGATTCTCATAAAATATACAGGGTGTTCCATTTAAATTAAACAAGTCATTGCCGTTTAAAGCTAGTAATTATTTAAAATAAAATGTTAGACACTCTGTATAAGGTATTATAATTTTTATTATTGCAACACAATAACCGATCAATAAATAAACTTCAGTAAATATTTAATATTAAAAACTTTGATACCCTTGGAGAAATGAAGCCTTAACATTTTGACTGCAATTTCACAAAATTGAAAATATTTCAAAAACGGTAAGGTTTAAGTGTAATAAACTGTATCAAATTTACCTTTATTTTAATCGTAGAAACTAAAAATGTAATAATATACAGGGTGTTCCATTTAAAAAAATACAACTTTGATATTTTTTATTTATTTGGGACACTCTGTATCTTGTAAAAATATTTTTAAATTGTAGCTCTAATAGTCCTTCAACGAACCCAAAACTTACAGTTTGTAAAAACCTAATCGTTTAGCTACAATACTCCGTGTCGTATGTGGTGAACAACCCTGTATATGTCATTGGAAACCATATAAATAATAGTCCTATAAGGCTAGTAAAGAATTTAAGCATCTGCAAAGATAATGCAAATAAAGTTCCAAAATGCTATAAACAAGGGTAGATAGGAGTATCCAAACCAACCTATTAACTACTATACAGGGTGAGTCTTAAATGTGTGCAAGATTTCATAATCCTGAGATATGAGTTAATATGAGAGATGTTAATAAATAAATAAAAAATATATAGTATCTGCAAAACCGTTAAAAATTTTGAAATAGTACTCTAAATACAAAAAATGTAATCTTTTTAATTCTCCATCTAATAAAAAATAATCTACAGGGTGTTCCATTTAAAAAAAAAACGAAGAAGAAACATTTTATATTTTTGAAAGTTTTGAACACCCTGTATGATTTAAGATTGCGATATTTATAGCAGAGTAAGTACAGACCATCTAAAGTAAATACCTAATATAGTTTTGATTTCAGGACAGTTCTTGTATTTTTAATAGATTTTTTTAAGAAACGCTGAAAGATTTTTTTTATTTATTATTATCTATTTATTTATTATTATCTCTAAATCTACCGGAATATATTTACTCATATCTTAGAATTATGTAAAGTGATCTGAATACAAGCAAAAAAATGCAATAATATAGAGGGGAGATAAAAAAATCATCCCGATCCACTCAGGCTTTTTTGAGCCACACTGTAGAAGTTAATATATTTTCTTGAAATATAACATATTTTAGGTTTGCACTTAAACAAAATTCCCAAAAGCTTTTTTTTATTCTATGAGCTACAGATGCCCGACGCACTATTGCCGGACACTGTATACTTGTATACTAACTTACTAACTAGCCTTATAGGAATATTACTTATGTAGGTATCAACAAATATTTTAGTACTCTTCTGCGCTTGCATATTTCTCTGATTATTTAACCCTTAAGTTGGTACATTCTAAAGTTAACCGTTCCCAAAACACCTGTAACAAATACTTTAACAAATAAACCGTTCGAAATTCTTGCTATAAGTCATCGAAATCGTCTTCTTTTAGGGCTAAAGGTACTTGAACGCGTCCCAAGGTACCCCTTCTCCTTTGGGGTGACACTGGAGGGCTTGTCTGGGGTGTGGAGGGTGCTGTGAGGTTCCCGCTGCAAGAGGAGATGTCCACTCTACTTCCCGAACGAGATGGTGGTGCAGATCCTGTTTTAAGAAAAGAAGAACAATATTACTCTCCTTACAGTGTCGTACTCTACACAGAACGTAGGCTACTTCTCGCATGTACTTGTGATGTGTGTCATCAGTGTTTCACAAGTACAGGGTGGGTCAAATTCGACGCTTTTAAATGGGAACACCCTTTTCTATGGGAGATAGACGAAAACTAATATCGGTGTCTGGAGCTCAATTTTCATCAAAAACATGATGGTGAAAACCGCACATCAATATCTATTACCGTTTCGGAGTTACGCGGTGTTTTTCAAAAATATGCATTTTTAACAAATCGCTGTAACTTTTTTACTATGGAAAATTTTGTATTTCTATGAAAACATTTCCAAAGCACTTTTTTACGTAGAATTTAATGGTTTAAGTATAATTTTTTTTAAATTTATAAAATATAATATAATAAAATAATTTAAGAGTTATCAACAGAAAAATTGATTTTTTATTTGGGACATCCTCTATATTTTTAATTAACTGAAAAGAATTTAAAATTACCTTTTCAAAAATATAGCACACTTGATATTTTGTTATAATCCCCTTCGAAATACAGAATTTTTCGCCACTTTAAACTAGTAGGCTTTGGACCACTTATTGATGATGCCCTTAATGGAACTCGAAAACATATTTTTCCAGCAAGACGAGGCACCGCCTCTGAACGCGTAGTATACTTAAACCATTAAATTCTACGTAAAAATGTGCTTTGGAAAAGTTCTCATAAAAATACAAAATTTTCCATAGCAAAAAAGTTACAGCGATTTGTTAAAAATGCATATTTTTGAAAAACACCCCGTAACTCCGAAACGGTAACAGATATCGATATGCGGTTTTCACAATCATGTTTTTGACAAAAATTGAGCTCCAGACACCGATATTAGTTTTCGTCTATCTTTTATATACTTGTATTCATTTAAAACTTCCCAATATGGCGGACTTCAGTATGGGAGGCTTAAAAAACGAAAATCTCTAGACTGGAATCGACTGTAGTTCAAATGGATAATCTGTGGTAAATCCAATTGAACTCTGACACTTGACTGACATTGACGTTTACGGTTCCTTTTTCTAAATATTTTCATTATTTTTTGAGTTTTTATTCACAAATTCTACTTGATTTTGTTCTTTTATTTAACCTGCAGCCTGCAGTACTAATTATATAGTTATAAATAATCTTTTCACCGATCAAGAACTGAGGAATAGGCTGGAAGATATTCAAAATGTGTAAAACGCTTAAAAACGTATTAGAAAACATTGACTCGTCCACAAATTCGTGAAAATAAATTAGTCCAGATGTTTGTAAAAAGTATCAGTCATTTTCAGGTTTGTAATATTATGTATATGATAATAAATAGATTAAAACTTGTATTTCAGATTGTTATAAATCAGTTTTAAAATATAAAGAAGGTTTAAAAGTTGAGTTAGTAAAGTAAGACCTAAATAAGGTAATGTTGGTAATGGGACCAAAGATCAAATAACTCTTGAAATATATAATATGTACAATAATTGTAAGTAGTTTTTATGAATCTGTTTGATATCTATTGCATTGTTTTTATATTTCTTGTTATATATATTTTTTTACTTTACAGGATACACAAAGAATAATAAAAAATACAGTTAGGTATATAAACAAACATTTCTGGCCTTCCTGACAGGAGTGTGAACACAAATTTAATAAAGGTATAATGTGGATAATGTTCTGATTATTACAGTTTGAATGGATGTTTTTGTATGTTGTTATTTTTAATAAAGTATATTTAATGAGTTTTTGAGTATTTCTTTTTCCTTCAGAGGATTGTGTTCTAATCTTTATATATAAATTTTCATAAATTATATCTACAAAATTTATTACCTTATAACTTTTTGCTAAAGACTTTGTAGTTGATACAGTTTAACAGTATATAAAAGAACTATTTAAATAAGATGTTTGAAAATATATTGCTGTTTTTGCACGCATCAATTCAATTTGTGATTAACTGTACTGAAAAAAAAACAAGTTAAGAGAAATGGGGTGATCTATCAACTATAACATGAAACGCATCATCCTATTTCCAAGTTTTCTATTAATTTTACTTATTAAACAACTATAATTATTCAATAATCTTGATAATTCTAGGAACTCTCAGACATCGTCAAAACATGAAAACAAAAATTCACTTCCTATAGTTCTTCGTCCCTTTAACTGAAATATAAGAAACAGGGGAGTTAATATTCTCACTGAGAAAGTTTATAAAATACCTTTAAGTAAAATCTCTTCGGATCTGCGGTAAAATACCTTTATTCTTATTAAATAATTTCAATAATCTATGTTTTCATTTATGACAACCACCTAATAACCTAACTTTAACGTCAACTTGACAATACTGAAAAATGTTATTGTTAACCAAAGAGTAAATCAATTTCTGAATTCGCTAACGCCAACTTATTTTTCATTAAAAAAAAATTACCAATTTTCGTAACTAGGTCGGCCATATTGAGGAACTTTTAAAAGAATTCTACTATAGAAAAGGGTGTTTCCATTTAAAAGCGCCGAATTTGACCCACCCTGTACAAGAGACATGGGACCTACAGCTTATCGCCGAATCCGAACGACACTACCTATTTGAGAGGCTCTATAAGGCAAATATAGTCAAGGTGGTTTGCCATTGCCTTCCTTGAAGTGGCGACTCTCTGGTCGCTCTATTTAGATAAATAAATATTTTTATTTAAATAAATAAAGCGACCGTACTAGTTGAGAATCCAAGCCATTAGCTCTCGCACACACTGTTGTGAACATACATTTAATATAGTTATATGTATATGTATATGTATATTCTACAAATTATATAAAATATTAATTTTATCCTTATACTACGGTTATGCCAAAAGAGTTTAAAATATTAAAAAACGATTAACCATCGATTAACATTATTATTCTTCTCAGAAAGATAGACGTAAATAAACAGAACCTTTGCCTTAAGATAAAATAGTCATAGCTAGTTGCGTCATTTTTAGTTTTCCTTAGTAATCCATTTACTTTCAGGGTGCAGCCACACTATCCTAAAAACGGCGTATCGGCGTAACGGCGTAAAGACCTTGAATAGATTTCCAGTAATTCTATTGGCTGAAACATTCATCTGTCAGAAATTTTATCTGTCAAATTCATCTGTCAAAAATTTCAGCCAATAGAATTACTGGAAATCGATTCAAGGTCGTTACGCCGTTACGCCGATACGCCGTTTTTAGGATAGTGTGGCTGCACCCTCAGACGGGATATCTGGTTTCTATTTACTTAAGAAATGGTTATGTTTGGCTTTTTGCAAACCCATCATAAAATGTTATTAAGAAATAATAGGTACGCCCGTGGATTTTCGGAGAGGGCATAAAAGCACGGTCGCAGAAGGGACCGGGATACATTTCTAAAGAGATACACTTAAAGTTCATTCCTAAAAAATTCTTGCATAGACATAAGATTGAATGAATATTTGTTAGTTAAAATTTGTACTTTGTATTAAAAATTTAAAATTAAAAAAGTAATAACCAATTAAGGAGATTAATTATAAAAAATAAATAATAAAATTCCTAACATAAGTGGTTACGAGTCAAATCATAACAAGGTGATTTAACAGCGATTACTGCATTTGGTGGAAGCGACTACAACATTGGTAACAACGGTGGTCCAACACAGGATCACAACATTGGTGGCAGCGGTGGGATCCTCAACATAAGAAGAAACCTCAAATAGCAGAATACTCAATATTGGCAGCAATTCCTTAACTACGGTGGTTCAAACTTAGGACTGCAACAACACTACTGCAGTAAAGATTTGAATTAGGAAAAAGCAATCCACTGGAGAAACATACACAGGCACTGCAGGCATAGCAAGGTCTTCATCCAAGGACCTAATTCTACAACTACAAAAGGAACTACTAATGCTCAGCAGGAAAAAAGTGCTACCTGAACAAGCTCAACCTGTTTCAAGGAAGTGGATACAGATTATAATCTTTGTTTTTTCTTTATTGTTTTTCGTGGTTCCAATTTTCGGAATCGGGCACTAGTTAGGTTAGCTCTAAAATTGTGCGCAGCGCCTGACCGGCACAGTTATTAGAGAAATATCGGAAAACCGAATAGCGTCATCCAGTATTTACGCGTACCTTATCATGATTACGATATGCGCGAGTCAATTTTTAACGCAACACCCGCTAATAACGTTACAGCTTGACGTAATTTGCGGATCAATTACATCAAGCGCTCTTTCTAAATAACCTCTGATAACGTTTAAAAATTGCTTAAATGGGCATGTGCGGGTATTTGACAACCGGAGCTGGCCGGCGAGATCTTTTATTTTAGGTTATGTTTGAATTGTTTTGAATTATTGCTTTAGTTTTATTAGGTAATTTGATTAAGTAGCTGGGATTAGTTTTAATTAAATAAATATGGCCCAAAATATGGATTCCACCTCTTCCAATATTAAAGAACCTATAAAGAGGCTTAGGTTTACAGCAGATGACGACTTAGCCCTTCTAAGAGAATTTGTTGCTTGTTGCCCTAAACCCACTGGCAGACGTTGAACAATAAAGCACTGAAAATAAGCACTTTAGCCCTTTAGTTTTAAAATACCTAGTAAACAAAACAATTTCAAAGTTTTAAATTCAAAGTTAGGTTAAGTTTAAATAGCCGACGCGATGCGATCAGAATTCTTTCCGATCCGATAACTATAAATGAAGAGCGTTAATACCACCTCACGTAAAGGAAATAACACCTGGCCTTATTAACATCCATGCACGCTATTCGGTTTAGCGATATCTCTCTATTACGCTGTTTATTGTTATTTTACGCGAGTTTATTTTTGCGCAGAGGAAATTTGACTCGTTTGCACATCGTCATAAAAAACAATTTTCGTACCACGAATTAGGGACAAGATTTTTATCTGTATACTTATAGGATACCTAATCTGTGGTATTATACTCCTTCCTTAATATTGTTATTCAAGGCAGTGTACTCTCTACAAATATAGTCATTTCATAAAAGCTATTCTAATATAGTATATTTATTCAGTGGACGAAAAGTATAGAACTGTTACCTAAACTTCTCAATCCTGCCGGTCCAGATCTTGGTCTGGTACCGCAAGCACTTCTAGTACTTGAGTTGCTCTTTGTACTGGACGTACTAGGACTCCTCCTCATTTCTGATTGAGATCTTGTAGTACTACTTCTTTTTCGAGGCGTTTTCTTTTGCGTAGCCGACCTACAACAACAAAAAATCAATATTAGAGCAATAAATTGATTCGACACAGTCTCATCAATTAACTGAAAAAAAGGCTAAACAAATTATATTTTTTTTGGAACTGTGATGATTGTCACCAATATATTCTATTATTGGTGGCTTGCCATTTTGATCGGTTTCAAAGTACTAGTTTGAAATTTTCTGAGTAATAATTGGGTTGGAGGCAGAGCTGCAAGTTCACAGAAAACTTAAATCTTTTTTTGACTTAAATCGTTTTAATGACTTAAGTCATTTGATTTTAAGTCATTTTTAGACCGGTTAGCAAAAATTGCTAAGGAGAAAAGACCCAACACAAAGTGTGAACGCTGATCTTCATCATCCCAACTGTTCTTAAGGAACCATTGAAGAAACCACAGGACTTGGTTCTAACGTACGAAAAAGAAGAAGTCATTTGATTTTAAGTCATTTTCTGAAAGCTGACTTAAAACTTCAAGTTTAAGTAATACTTTCTTCAAAATGATTTGTAATTTAAATCTTTATTCCTAGATAGAAAAAAACTTAAAAAAGTTATTAAAAGCTCTGGTTGGAGGTTATGCGAGCATTACCTGCAAAGCCCTGTCGGACAGGTCTCCCCTAAGGCACATTTCCCCTCACAAATGCTCCTGGATTGTAGCAGTTCTTCGTAGTTGTTCAGCATGAGTGCGCAATACTCTTGATCCTTGTATACTAGGGCTAAACTAGGATATCTTTCCTTAAGCCGTCTTCTTTCCTAAAACAAAGATGTACAATAAATAAAAATTTATAAATTAATCTAATTATAGTTATTTTTTATACAAGACGATAATGCAATTTTATCGTCGTAGCGAGTGTAGCGAGTTGCGTTTTAAAAAATATTCAGAAATTATTATTTCAAGGAATTTATTACGAGTAGAAAAAATATTGTGCTGGGTTGGCGTTGGTTTCTATGTAAGTTGACAAATAAATAAAGCCATAGATAAAAGACTTATACTATTAAAAAAAAAATAAAGCTGTCTCTTTAGTTGTCAGTTTTGAGTCAATATTTTTAATTTTCTTTCGTGTCGATTGCTGATTGAATTGGAGCCAGAAATGGCTTAAAACGAAATAAGTAAATTACCAACAGATATTCAGGCTGAGGCGACACATGCCATATCCAAACTACTTCCATTTCAATCGCCAATAACTTATGAAAAAAAATAGAAAAAATTTTCAAAAATGGAAGCAATAAAAAAACGTGCGAGAAGAAATACAGTTTTTAACCTATTCTCGCTGTTAAAGTATCATTTAATCTACCCTTGCGGTTAAAGTACTATTTTATCTACTATTTTTGATAGATATAAGGCAATTTTAACAGTTGCTATGGAAAAAATAAATTTTGTGCTTCTTTAACATTTTAAAACAACAAAAATATGACGTTAATTAAAATGCTATCAATAGCTCTTTTCGTTTTCCTGTTATTACCGATTCTGAACCGTCCTAGAACTATGATGCGTATGCGCAGAAGGAAATATGAAGACATTATTTCATTTGCGCATGCGCTGCAGAGTTATAGCGCACTGAATAGGTATCGGCGAGAGCGAGCGGTGCGAGCGGCGCGACCGACACGACCGGTCGGAAAGTCGATTGTAGCCGCGCACTGGAGTCGCACGATCGGCGGTCGAGAGTACGTCACCAGCATAAATTTGAGCATAGACGAGGAGAAGTTTATTCAAATTTAGTCAAATTCATTCGGCATTTCAAAAAATTATAAAGTATTATTACTATTTATATTTTTATGCAACTTTTTATATTTTATACTTTATGATGAAAATTAATATATTTAGATCTTAACAAACCACATAAAATTAGTGAAATAGAGTGGAAGATGGGGATAAAATATACTACATGACTCTTAGCTTGACCGATTTTAACAAATTTGGTATAATTCAAAAGGGTTTAATCTGTTCTTTAAAAACAAAGCTAGATATGAAAAATAGTCAAATAAAACTTCTATTTTTAGTTTTTTAATCTAAATAAGTGTCATTACAAACATTTATATATATAGCTTTTATTTTAGGTTTTTAAAATGTTTGTTTTAAGTCAGTAGTAAATAAAACGAAACTTGTGTTTACATTTTGTTTAATGATTGACGTTTCGACCAATTTTAATTCGGTCTTCTTCAGAATCTATAATATACGTATAAATAATTTTCTACGTTTGTGGTAAGAAAAAATTATATATTAAACACATTTTTAGTGATAAAATTGTATTGTATATTATAGATTCTAAAGAAGACCGAATTAAAATTAGTCGAAACGTCAATCATTAAACAAAATGTAAACACAAGTTTCGTTTTATTCACTACTGACTTAAAACCAAAATTTTAAAAACTTAAAATACAATAAAAAAGTAAAAGAAAATTGAAAAAATAAAAAATATAAATAGTTTTTATAGTACCGTATTATCGAAAAGGAACGGCATCAGCGATGACCATGAAATGAAGGTCGGTGCCATTTTATATGTAAATTTATATAAATTTACACCTTATTCTATTCCAATTCCACAATCGCAATCGATATTCATAATTATTAAACAAATTTAAACTCATATTGTATGCTATAAAATATAAAATAAAGATCGAAAACACGAATAAATATGTATAAAACAAATTAAGTTATCTCAGGTTATGATTTTTTTTTGGTAACTTTCAGTGGAGCAAAAATGAAATGTCCCTAAAAATTCGCGACTGTATGAAATAGGTCCAAATTTTGCGAATATTTTTTGGCGAATCGCTTTTCGCAATTCGCGATTCGCGTCTATATGAAACAAGCTTTACATTTATTTCAACGTAAACTGAAAATTACGTGCCGCTCGCTCTCGCCGATACCTATTCAGTGCGCGCGGAGCTTAACAGTTGCTATCGAAAAACGAATTATATCTTGCTTTTTATGCAAGACCACGACAAAATAAAGTGATTTTATCTAGTTACCTCGGCTAAGGCCAGGCACTCAAATTGTTCCAGTTGTTGTTGGAATCCCAGGTTCGGATTGGCGACGTTTCTACCCGCTTTGACCACCTTCAGGCCGTCCTTCCAGTTCAAGGTCGTCACAGACATGATGTAAGCTACGGCTACCGTCACGCTGCGTGACATACCAGCCAAACTAAATACAGAAAAGAAAACATTTTATAGTCCAATCACTAGTCCATCACAAATCCATATCACTAGTCCGAAAAAGTAGCAAAATAAGCGTTCGCCATTTAACGTTTTATGTAAAACTGGCAAGGGATTTTTAAACTAATGAAGAAGGAAATTAAACTTAACACGACAGGATCGGGCTAAGTCGTAGGCAGACTTCTGAAATATAATATATATTTCCTTCGGCCATACACCCGCTTTACCCGACCCCTAAGTGCAACCCGAACAGTACAGCGTAATAGACTCTTAAGGAACATAACGAGAAACTCTTGTAATATAAATAATTAATCTACTTACCAGTGAATGAGAACGTTGCCATCTCTGAGTCTTGCCGCATGTATAAAATCGTTACACAGAGAGAAGTACTGGGTCAGATTCTGATCCGGAGTGTCAGAAGCCATCACGCACAAGTAGTGTTTGTCCTAAAAAACATTTATAATATAATAATAATAGCTTCCGTATATAGCGTTTAACGCCTTGGGAGTAGCAAGGTACAGCTTGCCATAATAGAGCCGTTCGGTATACAAGGAAGGTAATGTGGCTAGCACTACGCTTCAACCGCCTATTATTACCTCAGAATTGTGAATCCCAAGTACTTACTCATCTAAGGCTGAGTCGACCTAGGTACCCAAACTATTTTTATTTTATTAAAAATAGTCAGCTGATGAAATGCCGGCGGTAGGTTTCGAACCCACAACATTTGAATTGGTAGACGAAAGCTGTACCTCTGGCTATACAATATGAAATAAAATTCCTTCTAACAAAACTATATTTTAATGCAGAATAATAAAAAACTCGATAAAAATAATGCAGATGCAAAGAACGAGTATTATAAGTTGCTTGTTTTCTTTGCCTACATATATCTGCAATTTCGTTTAATAAGTTTTTTAGCGTCTAAGTCCAAAGCCTTTCTTTGTTTTTACAAACGACTTTTGAGAGAGATGTCCACTACATCAATGACGCTTTTTGACCTAGACCTTTTTAACCTTTTTGTTTAGATAACAACAGGACACTTAAAGATCGAGAATTCTATAGGGGGACCATTCCTCCAAATGAGATGGGACCAAATAACTCCTCTTTAAATCACTGCCACAAACCAATCGAGGTGAATAAAACGAATGTGGACAGATATAACATTCCTTCAAGATGATCTAACCTCGTATACAGACTGCCAAAGACCGCTGACGGAACAGGAGCGAGAACAGGAGTATTTGGAAAAATATCAAAGGCAAGCTTGTCTTTTTTTAAAGCTTTATTAAAATTTTGTAAAATCCCTAACGCGAATAAAAAGAAATTTAGATATTCTAGTACTTTCTACTGAAGAATTAAACAAAAGGAATCATGCATCGGTCAACATCAGAAACAAAAACTACATCTTTCTATAATCCTACTGATGAACATCATAAATCAGGTAGTGACTGAGACATTTTTGAAGCTGTTTCTATAGATGAGTGTAGTGTTAGTTCATCTGAACCAGAATCTCAGAGGAGAACTAATTTGAGAACCAACAACAATATAAAACAAGAGCAAAAGAGTGGGCGTTAAAATACTCTATACCTCATGTAGCTCTGAATAATATAGAAACACTAATAATAGAAAATGCACAATAAGTAAAAAATAACTTCAAAGGACAAGGCGGAACGTTATAGTGGCACCAATGGAATGTATAGTCGCCACCACCGCGATCGGTGTAGCAACGCTGCAATTAAGCGGCAATTTGGTGGCGCAGGGAACTTTCTTGGAAAAATCGCTTTATGGTTCCAAAGAATCGTTGACTATGTAGTTCCAAAAAAGTTATTGTTTCTATAAAGTCGTCTTTGGATAGCTACAATTGTCACTTTATCAATCCGAAGATTTTAAAGATCCAAACGGATAGGGTTGGCCTAATATGTTATTGTTCCCGGTACTTTGTGGAAGCATATGGAACTATAAAGTATTTTTCGGATTAAACGGCCATATTTTTTCATGAATTTTTAGACGAACAGCCAAATGGCTCAAACATTATGCGTTTTTAAGCTAAATATACCTAGATTGAGGTGAATAAAACGAATGTGGACAGATATAACATTCCTTCAAGATGATCTAACCTCGTATACAGACTGTCAAAGACCGCTGACGGAACAGAAGCGAGAACAGGAGTATTTGGGAAAAGATCAAAGGCAAGCTTATCTTTTTTTCATGGGTAAATACTTAACCGAATTCCAAGTAGAATTCTTGGCCATTCTGCAATACGTGAGAGAAAAAAATAGAAGAGCTCACTTAGGAAAGCTCCTCAATATATGCTCAGACAGTTAGGAGGCCCTTAAAGCGACGATGAACCCAAAGGTATCATCGAGGCTAATCTGGAATGCCTGGATAGACTTGGGACTTGGGAATTCAATTATTCTAGGTGCCGGGCCATAGAGACATCCAAGGCATCGAAAAAGCCGATGAACTAGGAAGGCAAGAATCATGGAAATCCTAGCTTGGTCCAGAGCTAGTACTAGGTATACCCAAATCTATGACCAGTGATGCAGTAAATCTTGGAGGAGGGTAAAACTACGGGCGCACTGGTGCGATCACGGCCGCGATCACGATCACGATCAGTGCAGCGATAACATGAGCGATCATTCTAGCACACACCAACGCGTTCACATTCACCGCCGTACCTATATGTAGTGCGCCATCCTGTAGGTATAAATTAAAAATGTGAATTATGTATACCGAAAACAAAACATTCTTAAATATTTACTAGTATATAGAAAGGGGATAAAGACAGTAAGCTTTACAGTTGCTTAATAAAGAGAGAGAGAAAAAAAAGTCTAAAGTTTTAAAAAGAGCTTTCATATAGTCTGGATATTTAATGTAATATTTTATCTGGAACAAATAGAAATTAGAGCTAGGTAGGGATGTGAAGAACACGCCCCTAGTTTAAAAAACAATTAATCTTTATTTTGGAACATTACTGCGATAAACTAAATATAACATACGAGACTAATAACACTGGAAATCGATATTCAATGTTCTGCAGTGAGCCAAACTAATTTCAGGAATACCTACATAACATGGAATGATTTATGAGCAAAGTGACAAAGTCAATTTGCAAAGCCATATTTGTGTTGTCGAAAATTTCTGTTTTTTTTTCTCTCAAAAAATACTGTATAATTGAATAAAAGTTAGGTCATATATTATAGATGTAATTTAATAGAAGAATTAAATATTGTTTAAAAAATTAAATAGTTTTTAATTATGTGGGGTTTGAGATAAAAAATAAATAAATAATCAAAGAAGCATAGTCGTACAGATGATTAAAACTAGTTTTAATCATCTGCTGATGATGCTAACATGGTTAGCGAAACGCACGTCCATTGCAAAACTAAATGTGTTTTGGTGGATTGTGGTAAATTAGTGTTTTTTATTTTGCTGTTGTAACACCAAAGGTTCCAACCCTCAACTGTAATAGCCATACATTTACATACAGGGTGGCCCGAATTGTCTTCCGCAAACTTCGGCAGCATATTCTAGAGATAAAAATAACTAAAAGAGTTCGTGTAAATGTATATCGTAAATAGCTTAATTTCGGAGATAGAGGGTGTAGAAGTTTCATTTTTATTTCGATTTTTTCCAAATAATTTCTGAAGTAACGTCAATATTTGGATGAAAGTTGGTATCTGGGAGTTTTTTGATATGAGAAATTTGATTTTTTGGTGAATTTGATGGCTCCTATATGTAGGGGGCGCCACCTACATATGTTGTAATTGATTTATTTTGTGAAAATGTATCCTTTTTCACTAAGTAGTTTTATACAGGTACGGATGAAAAGTTATTACTCTTCAAACCAGTTAAAAAAATATGTAGGTGGCACCTTCTACAAGTAGGAGTCATATTAACATCAAAATCAAATTTCTCATGTCAAAAAACTCCAAGACACCAATTTTCATTCAAATATTGACGAAACTTCTACACCCTGTATCTCCGAAACTAAGCATACGTTTATACGAACTTTTTTACTTATTTTTATCTGAAGGATATACTACCGAAGTTTCCGGAATACAGCTCGGATCACCCTGTATACTATAGTCTGTCCAAGGAACGAATGAAAATTTCGACAGACCACATGCAAAAAATGACAGTAATTTCAATTTGTCTGTCAATTAAAATGACAGACACAACTGTCACGCTCAAGGATTCTCCGGTTAGACAGACTATAGATTGTAATTATGTTTTTTACTAGTTAAAATCCACTGAAAAGCTGGTTTCCATTTTATTTCAAAGCAATTGTGTTTACAAAAACTATTTTTTTATTTTGTTTTTATTTCCCTAATTTCTAAAACTCCAGACTTTTATAAAAAATATATAAGAAGTATTTTCTTGAAATCGACTTTTATTTGACTTTTAGTTTCTTGAATTCCCAATTTAATTACATATTAATATATTTATAATTGAAATCAATATTCATAGAACAAAGGGTAGAGAACGCCTTTTTATTCTTATTGCCTCATGTTGGTTATAACTGAAAATCAATGTTTAACTCATTTGTATAACAACGTATACAGACAAAAAATCTTGTAGCTTTATAAAATTAGAGAAGTCAATTCTAGACTCTAGTCTAAAGTCTAAAATTTTAATCTGTTCTGTGGTCTAAAATACACACAATTCCATACTAATGGCATAGACATTTTGAAGAGGATAAGACTGATAGGGCTTGTTTCTCTCTACAATTTTCTGTTTCACAATGTACCGTTTATATCCGGGAAGGGTTCATAGTTTTATAGTTGTCGATTTTCGAAAGAAATCAGTACATGTATATTTCGTATATTTTTCATTTTATTGATTTTATGGAAAGCACTGTTCATTAAAATGTTGTATCCTATGTTATAGGGCTTGTTTCTCTCTACAATTTCCTGTCTCACAATGTACCGTTTGTGTCCGGGAAGGGTTCATAGTTACATAGTTGTCGATTTTCGAAAGAAATCAGTACATGTATATTATTTCGTATATTTTTCATTTTATTGATTTTATGGAAAGCACTGTTCATTAAAATGTTGTATCCTATGTTATAGGGCTTCTTTCTCTCTACAATTTCCTGTCTCACAATGTACCGTTTGTGTCCGGGAAGGGTTCATAGTTTCATAGTTGTCGATTTTCGAAAGAAATCAGTACATGTATATTATTTCGTATATTTTTCATTTTATTGATTTTATGGAAAGCACTGTTCATTAAAATGTTGTATCCTATGTTATAGGGCTTGTTTCTCTCTACAATTTCCTGTCTCACAATGTACCGTTTGTGTCCGTGAAGGGGCGTCATAGTTTCATAGTTGTCGATTTTCGAAATAAATCAGTACATGTATATTATTTCGTATATTTTTCATTTTATTGATTTTATGGAAAGCACTGTTCATTAAAATGTTGTACCCTATGTTATAGGGCTTCTTTCTCTCTACAATTTCCTGTCTCACAATGTACCGTTTGTGTCCGGGAAGGGTTCATAGTTTCATAGTTGTCGATTTTCGAAAGAAATCGGTACATGTATATTATTTCGTATATTTTTCATTTTATTGATTTTATGGAAAGCACTGTTCATTAAAATGTTGTATCGTATGTTATAGGGCTTGCTTCTCTCTATAATTTCCTGTCTCACAATGTACCGTGTATGTCCGGGAAGGGTTCATAGTTTCATAGTTGTCGATTTTGGAAAGAAATCAGTACATGTATATTATTTCGTATATTTTTCATTTTATTGATTTTTTGGAAAGAACCGTTCATTAAAATGTTGTATCGTATGTTATAGGGCTTGCTTCTCTCTACAATTTCCTGTCCCACAATGTACCGTTTGTGTCCGGGAAGGGTTCATAGTTTCATAGTTGTCGATTTTCGAAAGAAATCAGTACATGTATATTATTTCGTATTTTTTTTTTCATTTTATTGATTTTATGGAAAGAACCATTAAAATGTTGTATCCTATTAGGACTGGAGAACGTTATCTAAGGACCAAAAGAGGACTTCTAAAGATCTGAAGAGTTCGCAGTAGAACAGGCCGAATCCACCTCAGATATCTAATCATGTCTAATCTACACTGAATGAAATAAAACAATTAAAATTGCTTACTGAATGTATTCTTCGTGCTGTATCGTGTATAGCAAGAATATGAGTGATGTTGTACTTGGCTAGTTGAGATGAATCTTTTGAATCTCTGTAGTTTCCCACATACAAGCCAGGTAAAACCTGAAAGCATATTAAAAACAAAGATAATAATACCCAACTGAAATTATTTAATAAACAAGTGGCAACGTAGCATTTTTCTGTTTATATCTGGTTTGTATATCTTGGGTACCTTTGTTTTATACAGTAAAATTTTACTATTTATTTTATTTCTCTAGGGTTAAAATCTTGTTTCGAAAAAGTAGGCCACTCTGTAATTATTTTACAAAACATAAAACTTTAAACAGTTAACACCCAGTAAGTTATAGACTTTAGAAAGTTTTTGGCAACGGTTTTCGTGCCTTTGTTCGCAACTATACTCACCAAACTCATGCCAAAATTCCTTTGTGTTAACGGGGAGACAATAACTTGTTCATTATCAAACAAAACTTCAAAAGAAGACATACTTAAGCACGTGTATACTGTAAAATGTTTCTCTCTAAAGTATGTAGTAGGTACCCTTGAACTGAATATTCAAAATTGCTCTTTATAGCAGCTGTTTCAGGTAGAATCATTAACTGACATCTGTAAGTGTCATAAAATTTGGTAAAGGTAAAATTTAGAGGTTAAAAAATATGGTGGAATCTTTGAATAAGAAGACTAAGGAAGGAGCATATCAAAAATCTTAGGTACACCGCGATGGGCCTCAAATATGGCCGACTTAAATTCCGGTTTATCAGTGTCGTTCTAATTTTATTTAAAAAATGTAAAACTATGATGTAGGGTAGACGTGGGGTAGACTCAATAATTTGTTGTTTTATTTTACGTTGTGAATAAATGTTGGTAGTTATTAAAATTGTTATAAAAATATATAATTCTAATAAAAATAAATAAGTTATAATAAGTATTTATTAACACAAACATCCGATACGCTACTGAAGCAGGTAAGTCAAATTAACGTATCTAAATTCTTTGACATCTAATCTTTGACAAGTTATAAATAAAAGCTAAAATGCAAGAAAAATATATAATTTAGTTAATTTAAGTGAATTTCATAAATGATCGGTTTACTACACGTATGTATATTATATAGTCACTTTACTAGCGAAAAGTTGTTCCATTATTTCACTCAATTTCTGCCGAGATCTACCGCACGCTACACAACCAACTATTTTAGAGTCTTTTTCGATAAATCGCGATAGTGTCACTGTTAATTTAAGTTCTGCCACAATTTCCATCTAGATTTACTACCTTTATACAACTATCAGTAGTAGAATAAATAATAAATAACATAAAATAAGCTCCGTAAAGGCTGACAAATCCACAAAATTTCAAATCAAATTCAAATGTGTCAAATGAATCGTCAAACAGAACTGTCAAGGATCCCCACCCTAGAGAGCTTTTATGGTGGCTTTTCCGCCCACCATGCTTGAATACATGGATAGTATTATGCTCCTTCCTTAGTCTTCTTATTCAAAGGGTGGAATACTTCTTATTCAAAGGGTGGAATATCATCTCAATATTATTGTCATAATATCTCGTTATTATGACAACATAGGTAGTAGATTAACTTTACAAAAAAGAACACCCAGAAAGAATCCAGTGGTTCTCAAAATATGAGCAAAAATTATTTTTAATTTTCGAAGTAAAATAACTCGATTATTTTGGACTTATTTTAATTTAATACCATTATTTTTTTTATTTGAAATTGCTGTAGGTTGAACTAATATTAATAATGACTAATAGTAATTATATTTAATAATAAATTAATTAAAATATATAATTTATTAGTTTTATTTTAATTTTAAATTTATTAATTATGATTAAAATTGCGTTTATCTCATAACGCAGGCCGAGTTCGTCAAAATATCAAGAGATAATTTTTAATTTGCATCAAACGGCCTACACAATTTTGATATTAAAGGAAAAAAATCAGTGGCGCACATGTTTTTTTTTTGAAAAATATTCCAGTGATAACCCATATGCACGTCACTGATGAATTTATCGACACTTTTTTAGCATTAAAATATGTAGCACTTATAGTAACTTTTACCCTCAAAATTTTATTCGAAATTCGAACCAGTAAAAGTACTTGAAAGAAAATGATAAAATAATAAATGGAAAGATTATTAAGATTTTAACACCCTGCAGCTACGAAACAAAGTTATTTTTACCTGAAGAACCTCCCCACGAGACATGGCACATGTTTTTTGAAACACCCTGTATATATATACTAAAATAAACACAAATAATTTCTCAACAGAAAAACATTAATCATGAGAGACAAACAAAAAAAAATAAATGCTGAACAAAAGATTTTCTCAGACAGGAACAATTTAAAATTAATTCACTCATTACAATGCAAATTAAGCGGAAACTATAGATTTTTCAAACAAAAAACTGCACACACGTCCACTGCATGCAATTTCAAACTAAAAAATGCCGGAAAAGCGCTATTTTCATAAGGAAATTCCCGGGAAAACTTACTTTGTTCATGCCATTCCCCATTTTCGGGGGGCCTGACGTGTCGAGCCCCCTGACGGGGGGCTGCTCTAGGGCTGGAACAGTGCCCTGCGAAGGGTGCGGCGGTCTACTGAGTGAAAATCGTGTTTCCGTGCCACAGGGAAAACAAACCGGGAAAATTTCTCGGTGTTGCCGGTGTCGCTTGTATATTTTTCCTTAAATTCGGAAAATTTCTGAAAAAGTTTATTTTTTGTGAATGTGTGGTGGTCTTAAAGGAATGGAAAAAAATATCTTATTAAAACAAATAATTAATTTTACTTCACTTATTCTACTACATTTTTGTGTCCTATGTTATAGGGCTTGTTTCTCTCTACAATTTTCTGTTTCACAATGTACCGTTTGTGTCCGGGAAGGGTTCATAGTTTCATAGTTGTCGATTTTCTAAAAAAAATCAGTACATGTATATTATTTCGTATATTTTTCATTTTATTGATTTTATAGAAAGCATTGTTCATTAAAATGTTGTATCCTATGTTATATGGCTTGTTTCTCTCTACAATTAGTAGTAATATAGTTGTTACTACTATATAGTAGTATGAGACAAAAATGTCGCAGAAATGTATTGGATTTGTCGCAACCAAAATTTGGTCAGGACCCGGCATAAACAGTGAAAATTACAGTTGAGGGCTGGAACCTTACAATTACTTCCTCACATTCAGTAAGCAAGGAATTGGACCGTTGTCTCTGTTCATACTATCTTTACATTTATTAATTCTGATGCTTTCATATACATAATTTGAGACTTGTTTAAGTAATTTTAAGTTATTAAGATCTATACAATGTTCTTTATCAACAATATGTTCGGCAACTCAGGATTTATCAGGTCTACCATATCTTATCTGAGCTAAATGTTCTTTTTTAAATCTAGTTAATATTGATCTTCTAGTTTGCCCAACATATTTCTGATTACAATCTTTACAAGAAATTTCATAAATACCCGACCTTTCCAGTAGGGAAGAAATCATGTCGTGTTGATAAAATAATTAGAAAACGTAGGTATAGGTTAATGATTTCTGAAAATTCGACTTTTCAAGTGGAGAAAGATACGTCAAAATATTTTTCAATACCGTTTGATAGACAGTTGTCCCGTGGTCTAAAAGGAATTTTTAAGAATGTCAATTATAAACTTGTGTATAGTGCTAATAATAAATTACAACAATTATTAGGTAATCCAAAGGATAAAACACCTCTACTGGAAAGGTCGGGTATTTATGAAATTTCTTGTAAATATTGTAATCAGAAATAAGTTGGGCAAACTAGAAGATCAATATTAACTAGATTTAAAGAACATTTAGCTCAGATAAGATATGGTAGACCTGATAAATCTTGCGTTGCCGAACATATTGTTGATAAAGAACATTGTATAGATCCTAATAACTTAAAATTACTTAAACAAGTCTCATATTACAGGCAATTAGATGCATATGAAAGCATCAGAATTAATAAATGTAAAGATAGTATGAACAGAGACAACGGTCCAATTCCTTCAAGTTCTTTGTTCCTACTGCTCTAGTGGCGGAAATCTAACTGTTACGCTCAGTGGGTTCTGACTCGGTTGGCTAGATCTTGCCACGCCCACACTGTGCCCACTGAGCGAGTATATAAACGCTCCAATTGTAGATTGTATTTTAGTTTATAATCATCTGCTCATGATGCTAACATGGTTAGCGAAACGCGCGTCCAGTGTAAAAGTAAAAGTGTTTTGGTGTATTGTGATGAAACAGTGAAATGTAAAAACAAATTTAGCAGTGACTTTCAGTAAATTAAAATGGATCTGGCAACGCTGTAATATATTAAGTTCGTATGAAATTTAGTGGTCGATAGAAAATAGCATAAGAGTGCCAGGTGTCGAACAGATTTTATTTTACAATGGAAAAGAATGGAGTAAAACAAGTTCCTTTGTGACAAGGGTGGTCATTTTGCGACTTTTATTGATAAAACTTGATAGAAAACATGTTTGGTGTCTTTGGAAGATATGTTTTATTCATAAGTAACATACTTCTACCAATAGCAAATGGTAGTACTTAAGGAAATAACTAAATATATGTTATTTATAGCGTTATTCTAAAAAAATAAGAGAATAAGAATAAAAATAGTGGTAAAAAAATAATTTATTTTGACCATTTCACAGCTTAAGTAAAAAAAAAGTATTCTGTAAGCTGTGACCATTTTCTAGATGCGCCATTGGATCAATGAATAAATGTAGGGGACGGTAGCCTAAACTTTAGCGCTTCTCTTTAGTTGTCAGTTCTTGAGTCAATATTTTTTAATTCTCTTTCGTGTCGATTGCTGATGGAATTGGAGCCAGAAATGGCTCAAAACGAAATAAGTAAATTACCAACAGATATTCAGGCTGAGGCGACAAAACGCCATATCCAAACTACTTCCATTTGAATCCCGAATAACTTATGAAAGCAATACAAAAATTTTCAAAAATAGAAGCAATTAAAAAACGTGCGAGAAGAAATAAAGTTTTTAACCTATCCTCGCTGTTAAAGTATCATTTAATCGAAAGTGAAATAGCAAAAGCGGTTCCACCGTTTCCACGGAAATTTCAAATAAAATAGTTTCAGCCTCAGGCGCTAGGTGGTAGTGCAATTAATTTTTAGGTTAAGAAGTTGCTACTAGTTATTTCCAGATGGCGTTAAATCAAAATTTTTTTGTAGTTTCCAACGGCCATTGTCATACTATTGTCAAATTCTCCAAAAAATATTGTCGTTGTCATAGCGCAAATTCAAACGCCAATCCATAGATAAATGCAACAAGTTTAGATTGGAAAGCCCGTAAAAATTTTAGGTCGCGAAATTATTTTGGGTCGCGACCGTTATACGCGATCTGGCGCTGCTATAGCGGTCGCTAAGAACAACGGCGAACAAAAACAGAAATAATTTTCTCTTGTCAAAGTCAGAATCTTCAAAAATCATAATAATCTTTCAAAATCTAAACCGCTCTCATTAAAGAAATTCCGAAAAGTGTTTATAGCGTCCATTTTCAAAGTAATATTGCTATCTTGTGAGTTTAATTCAAGTTTTAATTACTCCAACCGATGATAATTGTGAAAAAGTGGCATTAAAGACTTAAAAAGCTGAGCTGTGAACTGTGAACTGCAAAAACCATCGTGGATCGTAGCATAACGTCGGTTTCCAATGTTTCATAGGATTTCATACATGCGTCCTTATATAAAATAAAGTTTCTTGTATGCAACACATTGTATTTTATTTATAAAATTAAACGAAAATAATAATAAATTTGAATAAACAATATTTGGCGATATAATTCCGGAAAAAGCCGAACCGCTGCGAAATATTTAAAAGTTTTGGGTCGCGACCGTTGCAAGATAAGCGCCAAATAGTGTTTACATTGTCCTTAGGGGCACTTTCCAATCTAAACTTGTTTCATTTATCTATGCGCCAATCATAATATTATCAAATGATTATTAAAACGTTTTTCAAACTATAATTTGTTATATGTGTTTTAATTAGACAATTTATTTTGTTTGTGGCCCTAAAAATATAATGTAAGTCTTTTATTTTTGCCATCATTTAAGTACCTATTTATATTTATTCCATTTACAAAACTTTGGGCCTATTACGTTGGTCTTGTTTTATTATAATAATCGATGTTTAAATATTTGATTTATAAATAAAAACTTTAAAATAATAAATAATATTTAAACATGTTTGGCTTTAATTTTATATAATAATTGTATAAATTATACTGTTAAATCTTATTTTTTACACATCACAACGATACTTGTTATTGGTATTGTTGAATTTGTGTAAAAAATAAGATTTAATAATCAAATTTAATTATTTCAGAGTAAAATTCAATAAATACGCTCATTTAAAACAAGCCCTACTCAATAGGTGGCGCCACTCCTGTAGGACCATTTTTCAGTATGGCAGAGTTCATTCGTTTTCTAGCTAGGTATATTCTCTGTACTATTTTATCTACTATTTTTGGGGGGGGGGATAGGTATAATCCTTGTTTTATATATTCTTATAATGCAATTTTAACAGTTGCTATGGAAAAAAATAAAAATTTACAAAAGTTTCCGAACTGCCTAGGTGCTTGTGATTATTGCGTGTGTTTAGTGTGATCTCTTAACTCCTGCAACCCTCCTTTAATCCTCCGCGCTCCGCGGGGGGTATTATAGTATATTTGTCAAAACCCTGAGACTGTATAATGAGTTATAACTCGTTCTAACTCAAGAAAAGGGACACACAATAAATCTTTAACCGTCGCGGTTACCTAACTCCCCTCCCAAACAATCTACATTCTATTAATTGGCCCCCCCTAAAATCGTTCTCAGATACGCCCCTGGTAAGTTCCAATTAGAATATCTATTTGTGTTTTGTCTATATTACTTTTTGCTGCCTTTCCATGCCTGTGAAAAGCTGTGCCACACCTTTAGCGAGCTACCTTTATTTTCACACCTTTATTTGTTCGGTAATAATTTATACAGGGTTGTTCACCACATACGACACGGAGTATTGTAGCTAAACGATGAGATTTTTACAAATTTTAAGTTTTGGGTTCATTGAAAGACTATTAGAGCTACAATTTAGAAATAATTTTACAAGATACAGAGTGTCCCAAATAAGTAAAAAATGCTATAGTTGTATTTTTTTAAATGGAACACCCTGTATATTATTACATTTTTAGATTCTACGATTGAAATAAAGGTAAATTTTATTAAGGTTTATCACACTTAAACCTTACCGTTTTTGAAATATTTTCAATTTTGTGAAATTGCAGTAAAAATTTTAAAGCTTCATTTCTCCAAAGGTATCAATGTTTTTAATACTAAATATTTAATGAAGTTTATTTATTGATCAGTTATTATGTTGCAATAATAAAAATAATACTACCTTATACAGAGTGTCTAAAAATTTATTTTATATAATTATTAGCTTCAAACGGCAATAACTTCTTTAATTTAAATAGAATGCCCTGTATATTTTAGGAGAATCAGATGCCCAATTAAATTGTCTATCAAATTGTATTATACCATTTTTTACCTATCCCTTCAAGTTTTCGTAGAAAATGCATTTTCTTATAATTTAGACCTCATTTATCAATATATCCATGGAATATTGACATTTTAGATTGTTTTTAAAGCAACAAATGTACAAAATGTACAGACTAGTAATATTATCGTTTTAAGCAAAACGATAATATAGTATAAGAAATGGGGGTTGGAGGTAAATATCACCAAAACTGAATATATGACTGTAGGGGGGGCACAAGAGAACATAGTCTTAGAGGATGGAAGCGTGATAAAAAACTGTGACAAATATAAATATCTCGGATTAAAAATAACTAACGATGGAAAACTCGACGAGGGTATAAAAGATCGAATAATGCAAGGCAGAAGGGCAACATCTATGTTGAATGGTGTACTGTGGGATCAAGGAATCTCTAAAGCTAATAAGAAGAACATATATAATACGGTAGTGAAAAGCATAATAACTTACGGAAGCGAAGTATGGCAGTTGAAAAGCAGAACAGAGAACATGCTATTAGCGACCGAAATGGATTACTGGAGGAGATCTGCTGGAAAATCGAAAAGTGAACAAATAACCAACAACAGAGTAAGGGAGATTATGGGAGCAGAACACACAATTGTGGACGACATAAGAACAAAACAACTCATATGGCTTGGACATGTGCAACGAATGCCCGATCACAGAATACCAAAACAATTTTACTGTGGACACCTCGAGGCAGAAATAAAAGAGGAAGGCCGCGACGAAGCTGGAGGGAGGGTGTGGATAAAGAACTAGAAAATAGAGAAATACCTGATGATCTCTGGCTAAATAGACAAGAGTGGAGGTTAGGTGTCGGAAAACGTCGTAGAACGTTCTGAACCGACTTCAGAAGGGGCCCGTATTTTGGTCATAAAGAAATATAAATATGAAAATGAAGCAGAAGTCAATAAATAAATGGCCTCTTAAAAAAGGTAAAGAAAATATTTTAACTAAAATTTCTTTATTATGTACAATATAATGTTCATGATCAACGATCAACCGACAACGGTATAGTAGATATAATATTTAATGTTCGGCTCGGTGGTATCTTTACCTATTATTTAAAAATAATTCATTTTATGTTATTTATTATTCAATATAGGCCCACTGTCTCTAACATCAATGCCTTTTATTGTTTATGAGGCGGCAGGCAAGTGTTTGATATTTAGCGGCGAATATTTCCAATTCCATTTGACGGCATCGAAATGAGGAAAAATGCATGTTTTTAAATAATGGTTTTAAACTAAATCTTCTAATCCCATTATCTTGCTCACTTAATGTTCATATACGATAAATAAAGCAACGGTAAACAGATATAAGAATGTTTTGTTCTAGCTAACATAACTTCTTTCTAAAAACGAAAAGTAACATGCAACTTTGAAATCATTTCTAAAATAGCGGGTGCACTGTTCTATGAAATGGCAATACTGTACGATCTTTATGAGCAGTCGCCAAGAGCACAGTCGGTCGGCGGCGAATATTGACAATTCCAGCCGCGGCTGCATCAAAGCGAATGAGCCGAAAAACTGCATAAGGTTAAGCCGAACAGGGTTTTAAAACAGTTAGATTATAATTACAAACTGAACAAAAATCGGTCGATATCGGTTAAGAAATGCCTCTAATATAAAATAATTAAATATTGTTAATTTAAATGGCCGCGCAAACGCTCTCTACCGCGCCTTGCCGCCGTGACGTCACCCGCCGTTCTTCTGGTTGAGTGGAGCCAGACGCGTGTTTATTTTACACAGTTTGCTTTTTAAACGCTGTTGAATCCGAGTCAAAATTTTAGTTATTTGTGTTAATTAATACATAATTAGTAATTAGTGATATTTATAAATAGTAATGGATAAGCGAAAACAGAAAAAAATGGTCCAAGACCATGAGAAGAGATGAAAAGAAAAACGTTAAATTATCCTCTATTTTTACGATTTATTGTTGTGAAGATCATTTTGATGTAAGTTCATATATTTATGTATATTGTCTTACATATGTATCTGAAATTTGAATGTACAGGGTTATTCATTATATTTTGACACCCACATACAGCCTTAACTGCAAGTTAAGGCTACATTAAAACATTAAATAAAAAAAGTTGCATGGTTTTTCATATACTCTCTTTTAAAATTAATTCTAGTTATACAGGGTGTGTCAAAAAAAGGTGGTCCAGAAAATTGTAGGTATTTTTCGCTTTTCATCTGTCAATATTTCGTAAACATTTGAAGATAGGTATAGGATATTATACATGAAATAATCTTTAAAAATCAAAGGGTAAGGGGGTGTAAATATATAAAAACAACTTTCTTTTTTACGCTATGCTCTGGAGTTATTTTTCCACGTACTAAACAAATATTTTTGTCTCTTTTCACTTCTACATAACCTACAGCATTATCTCTATACGTCTCCCTACCTGATCCCCCTACCTGATACTTATACTCCCTACCTGATACTTATACTTAAATATGCCTCAGTACTACAAAGAATAAATGTTACATACCTCTCTAATAAATTGGGAATTTGTATTTATAAAAGCAGCCAACATAAAAGCATCGACTTTTGGCAAGTTATCTGATTGTGCTTTTACAAACCCGGAATCTGCCATTACTAAAAAAATTCTCAGAACACACAACACATACAAATTAATAACTGTACAAAAAAGCATAAAAAGCTCCTTAAATCAACGCTAAAAGCAACAAAAAGATCTTAGTACGCCACCTAAATACGTACATAAACGGAACACGTCTGGCTGCTGCTGGCCATCGCGCGTCGACGAGAACGGCGGGTGACGTCAGACCAATAGAATATCGTTTCAATTCGCGAGGCGTTATCCATAGTATTTTAATGGCCCGTTTTATAAAATTGTGGTACTGCTTCAAGAAAATGTTTTTTTTTGCATTTACACATATCTATTCTAATAAATTGGAGAGTTTCTGGCGAAAAATAAAATATATGCAACTTCCTCATTTAGGCAGCGACTTTAGTGGATGATGCTACCTATAAAAAAGATATTTCTCGAACTAGAAAAAGAAAAGTATTTTTCGACGAAATAAAAGAAAATGAAGTTGAAAGACGAATTAAACGCTATAAAAAGCAATATCGATGACATAACATTTGAAGTGTCTGTCAATATCTTGAAAAAGTACCTATAAGTCGGATGTAGAAGGAGATGTATTAAATGATGAAATGGCTCATTTTACTCAATATGAAAAAAGAAAATGACTGAAAAATTTGAACTCGTGCAGTCACTAAAATCAACTTTCCCTAATGTGCTTACGTTGCTTGAAATTTGTTTTTACTATACCAGTTTCTAATGCTAGCGGGGAACGCTCATTTTCTGCGTTAAAGGATCAAAACTTATTTGATATCCACCATTAGCGAAGAAAGGCTCGATGCTCTTTCTCTGATCCACATAGAAGGATCAAACATTGAAAAAATTAGATTGCAATTTAATAATTGACCAGTTTGCAAAAGAAAAATGTAGAAATAAACACATTTGATCCGATGTCCCAAATTTTTATTTGGTTTACTTATTAAGTTATTTCTTTTATATTCTGTTCAAAAATTATTATAAATGTTTTATTTTTTGCGTTAAATGTTGTTTAATATTACTAAAATGTTTAATAAAATACATTATGTTCGTTGAAACTTTTTTTACGTAGATAATTTAGTAAATTGTACAACACACAACACACTACATACCTATATAACCATAATCATTAATCATTATGTATAACAAACGTAGGATAGGGGCCCGAAAAAAAAATTTAAAATCCTCCAGCCCTTAGCTTATGCCATCGACATATTACATAGTGATCAAAACACATCACCACTTTTTAATAGACATGTATTTGATGACATCTAAACTGTAGTGGATACATACAGGGTCCGACAATAGTGCGTCGCGCACCTGTAGCTCCTAGAGTAAAAAACTTGTGAATTTTGTTAAGTGCAAAACTAAAGTATGTCCTAGGATGTATTTCAGAAAAATATTTTAACTTCTATAGGGTGGCTCAAAAAAGTGTGAGCGGCTCTGATTGCTATTACATACCGGGTGCGTCTCGAAAGTAGCTCACCCCTATAACTCTTTAATTATTTCAGTTAAAACAACGAGATTTGGTATGTTAGTATTTGACATAAATATTCAATTGTTTTCGGTCACTTACGGTTTCACCGGAAATGAGTATGGAAATGAGTATTAATTTCCGGTGAAACCGGAAGTGACCGAAAACAATTGAATACGTCAATCAATCCTAATTTATGTTTTATACTAACACACCAAATCTCGTTTTTTTATCTGAAAAAAATAAAAAAGTTATAGGGGTGAGCCACCCCATACAGCACATCAAATCACATTTACGATGTGTTTACATTATTAGATGTAGACACAGGGTGACACAATTCCCCCGATGTAAATATGCTACGTTTACACACTGTAGTTCAACACGTATGCACAAAGGTTAAACGTCCGCCTCACAATGTAGCCACAGTATAGCATTTACGTATACACAAAGTAAGGGATACACAGTGTGCCGTAGGATACACAGTGCTTGTGTATTACGTTTAATTACGCTTGTGTGTTACGTTCTTTATATCATGAAACGCAATAGCGCAAATAACACAATAATAATAATTATTTACACTGCAGAAACCAGAACTAAGAAAACACTGTAAAAGAACAGAATTTGTATCAAAATGTATTAAAAATATAAGTACCTAGTATAACAACATACTAAAATGGTAAACACTGGTATATCGCCACGATTTGGTGGACCTCGTTTAGTCATTTTTTCTCCTCTTTTCCCTCCAAGCGGTTGGTTTGTTAGCATACTCATTCAACGAGCACTCTGTTGGACTTTGTTGTATTTTATTTCCAGATTAACAATCTCACCCTTAAATTTTATATGAAACTGATTATTGAATATTAAACATATCTGTATATTGATCCATCAATAACTTACCGAATATCAGTGTAAGAAGTTCTTTGAAGTGTTTAAATCTTTCTTTCTCTGGTCCATTTAGATTTTTATTATTTCCAAATTAAAAAAAAATTATATTGCAGAGCTAACCTCTTTATCATTATACGAGAATATTTGGAGTTTTCATTCATTGGTGTCAAAATTTGGTAAATTAGGTATCGAGTAAGGGAAGAGTCGCTGCTATAATACCGTATGATCGAGAAAAACGGCGTCAGCGATGGCTATGGAATGAAGATCGCTGTCATTTTATATGTAAATTTATATGAGAAATGTCATCGATGTTCATTTCCCAGCCAACTGGACGCCGTTTTTTTTCGATCATACGGTATTAATAATACTTTTAGGAAGGTGTAACAAGGCAATTAAAAACTTGTGCTTACCTTACAATCTCTTTTAAACTACACACAAACAGAACATTTATATAGAGCTTCCTAATGATAAAACAATAATGGCTGCTAACACATACCACTCCTAGAAAGGAGGAAGGAGAGAGGACACATAAGATACACTTGGTCGGTGTATCTACGCTGAGGCTATCCGCGCGTGCGCACACCTTCATTTCATGCTAGAATGTAGACACAACAGTACACTATTACAAAGTGTCTATATAGATATTTATATTATATGTATACGTCACATTTTTACAATGTGTGTACTATAGGCACAACTATGATACGAAGTATCACACATACATATGACTTATACATTGTATGTCTCATATACCGACGTCAGATTTCATCATTTTAATAATTATTTGTTACGTTACAAAAAACTCTTTAGAATCTTAAGTGCATACGGTATACAACTAGTAAACACTGTATCACACAATTCTATCAATATAAACCTGCGTGTATCTCATATGTATATGTTAGAACTAGATGAACACTTAGGTTCACTTTAGCATATTTTGTTTCTCATGTGTCTCCCTTGTAGAAACGTAATTTCATTTGGACGTGCTGTATGGGACTTTAGAGACGCACCCGGTATATTTTGCAAACCAATTTTTTTGGATACCCAATGAATCAATTCTCACGACTCTTTGAACGAACGAACCGTAGAAATGAACGAGTCGCATTGTGATCCGGTTCAATTTTTACGACTCGTTCGTTCAAATATTATGGATCCGTGCTGGCCACGATTCAATTGAACAAACCAGGTTGCAAGCAATGAATCGAATCTCACGATTCATTTTTAATACTCGTTCAAATAAAGGACTCGGTCAATATTTGCCTACCTCCGCTACTGTACTGGACTTGGTATATAAATAAAACAAATACAAAGAGAAAAAAATAGTATCTATATTTCTCGAACTATATAGATTGGTCTTATTAGAAAAAATTGACAATGACAAAGGAATGTGCATTTCCTTAACACTAAATAAAGAATTTCTTTAAAAAACATAATTGACAATCTTATAAAAAATATCAAGAACGTAAAAAATAACATTAAATATCCTTTTTTATCAAAATAAACAATTCTGGAATGCAATATAACTGGAAGCCACTAGAATAGAGTATATTATTTAATAACTACCACAATTATTCGAAGGCACATTATATACGAGAGAAAAATAAATAATTAATAAAAAAAATATACAGAAACTTTATTTCTATCAAAAAAACAGTCCTATACTTTTAGAGAGACTTTTAAAATGTACAGTACATACTCTAATTATACCTCTTTCATCTAATATAACTTTCGATATACCTGTTTTATAAAATACTTAAGTTTATATAAATATTATAACTCTTAAAATTATCTTCAGTTGATTTTACAGAAGAAAAACTATAATACTTCTTTTTTTTTCGTTATTTTATAACCCCCTGTGGTTGGTTCTAGAATAAAAGAAAATCTACTATTGATGACGTAGGTAGAGTTTATAGTTGTTTCAACTATATATTTTTTTACGTAATTGAAATTAAGTGTCCAAAACAAGTATTATATCTCTTCTGAGTTCAGTTTCGTTGTTTTTACATGTGTCTGGTGTTACCAAAGTTGATGCCTGATTGGTTAGCTCCCTTGTTTGAGCCCATTTGGAGCCCAATGATGGTCTGACCTGCTTTCAGCTTTTCTTCTGAAAAAACTCTTTCGTTTTTCTCTGCTTCTTTAGGTCCAATGCTTGGTTTTCCAAATTGTCCAGCCTATATTAAACGAAATAGTATCATGTAAGAATGGTTCTCCTAAATACCACATCAGAAATACTTTTATATTAATAATTTCATGCAGCAGTATCAGGTCAGAGAACTTAGAATACTATACGAGGTGCGATTCAAAAGTGGCTCACCCTTATAACTTTTTTACTTTTTCAGATAAAAAAAAACGAGATTTGGTATGTTAGTATATGACATAAATTAGGATTGCTTGACGTATTCAATTATGTTCGGTCACTTCCTGTTTCACCGGAAATTACTGCAACTTTTGATTTTTAAATGACACCCTCGGTCTTTTTTTACTTTATTCGATAGAAAATGACACTCTGAATAGAATGATATATCATATTCAACTTTTGACATTTTCGCATATTGTTTATTTGAAATTATTGTAACATGCGGTTCATAACGACAATTTGACTCGAAATATCAAGTGTTTGGTACCAAATTATTCGTAAAAAATGCTTTTTCCAAATGTGCTAATGAGCCACCCTTGTTCCATTTGAAAAAATTGAGATATGATTAAAAATACGATTTAGGCATCTTTAAACCGGCCAGGACAAGACACTAAAAACATTAGACGATCAAATCTATTTTTCCAACACTACTTGATTAAAAATTAGTGTTTTTAAGACAGCCTTGGCACACGAGATTGAAATTTAAAATTCAATTTTGTTTTAAGCGAAAACGTCAAAAATTGACATATGATGTCATTCTATTCAGCGTGTCATTTTCTGTCGAATAAAGTAAAAAAATACCGAGGGTGCCATTTAAATATCAAAAATTGTAGTCATTTCCGGTGAAACAGGAAGTGGCCGAAAAATCAATCCTAATTTATGTCATATACTAACATAACAAATCCCGTTTTTTATCTGAAAAAATAAAAGTTATAGAGATGAGCCACTTTTGAGACGCTCCCGGTATAGGAAATTTTCATATATTAGTACTTACCAGAAAAAATCATGCAAATTCATCAAGCTAGCCATAGAGATGGACTGAGCTACAAGAAATCTTTTTTTAATGAACTCATGCAAGGTATAATGATCTGGATGGTTAAATTACAAAGCACAATGCGAGAGAAAACATATAAAATAAAATTGCACCTTTAGAAATATCAAAAAAGTTAGTATATTTATTTTTAAGAAGTTAGTTTTAAAATTATACAAGCATTCTTAAAATTCTACTACCCCCAAGTACCTACATAAAAATTTTCATGCAATAGAACCTATTAGTGTGATGAACATGCAATGATTATGCAACCAAAAATACGCGGAGTCCTATGGAAATCAATATACAGGGAGTGACTTCAAAATATAGCCTCTATGTATTCTTCATAGAGTTATAACTTAAAGTTATATATTCTGTCATTTATCACTAAACTATTAAAAAAGATTGTCAACACCCTGTACATTGCTTTACAGAATTAATTCTTGTGCTGACTTTTAAGCCAAAGAAATAAACTTTACTGAAAATTTTGATTGCTTCGTTTAATGTATACAGGGGTATCAAAAACTGCTGGTCTATTTTAAATGGTTATTTTATATAAAAACTTCGCTATTTCAAATACAACACCCTGTTTTTTTTAAATAAATCGAAGTAGATTTAAATGCTCTTTCAAACTATACTAGGGTTTTCTATACCTATCGAGCACAGATTTTGAATAAAGAGCAATTTTTCAATAAAATGGCAACTAAGAGGGCTAGTGTCGTCATGGCAAGTTTCTAGTGACAGTTAGTATAGTCAAAGCTTTGAATAAGAAGTCTTCTTATTCAAAGAGCCAAAGGTATAGTAAACGCCACGAATGTTTGGGAGTGATTCATCGGTCGCTACCATGTGAACTAATCTGTTCAAGGTCACATAAAATTTAATTCCAGTGCCGTGGTGTTTCAGGTCATATAATAATCAATGTATAATCTGTTGTAATTTGTTGTTTTAACTGTCAAAGTTTTGTCAAAACCTTTGAATAAGAAGACTAAGGAAGGAGCATAATGCTATCCATGTATTCATGCATGGTGGGCGGAAAAGTCACCATAAAAGCTCTCTAGGGTGGGGATCCTTGACAGTACTGTTTGACGATTCATTTGACACATTTGAATTTGATTTGAAATTTTGTGGATTTGTCAGTCTTTACGGAGCTTATTTTATGTTATTTATTATTTATTCTACTACTGATAGTTGTATAAAGGTAGTAAATCTAGATGGAAATTGTGGCAGAACTTAAATTAACAGTGACACTATCGCGATTTATCGAAAAAGACTCTAAAATAGTTGGTTGTGTCGCGTGCGGTAGATCTCGGCAAAAATTGAGTGAAATAATGGAACAACTTTTCGCTAGTAAGTGACTATATAATATACATACGTGTAGTAAACCGATAATTTATGAAATTCACTTAATAATAATTCACAAATTAACTAAATTATATATTTTTCTTGCATTTTAGCTTTTATTTATTACTTGTCAAAGATTAGATGTCAAAGAATTTAGATACGTTAATTTGACTTACCTGCTTCAGTAGCGTATCGGATGTTTGTGTTAATAAATACTTATTATAACTTATCTATTTTTATTAGAATTATATATTTTTATAACAATTTTAATAATTACCAACATTTATTCACAACGTAAAATAAAACAACAAATTATTGAGTCTACCCCACGTCTACCCTACATCAGAGTTTTACATTTTTTAAATAAAATTAGAACGACACTGATAAACCGGAATTTAAGTCGGCCATATTTGAGGCCCATCGCGGTGTACCTAAGATTTTTGATATGCTCCTTCCTTAGTCTTCTTATTCAAAGGTCAAAACATATATTTGGTTATAAGTATAAACTGGAATGCCCCATTGTTCGCACTGCAAGCACACCAATGGACTGACGCACAAAAACGAATCAATCAAAGAAACGCGATATAGTATCGTCTTTGTCAATCACGCTAACATTTTAGAATAAGTAGGAGGAGCGCAGGCAGATGATTAGACCGGGCCTTTAATAACCTACGTCTGCGGTTAAAACTTAGGTTTTTAATGTAAAAATAATAGCGCGCGTTTCGATTCTAACTTCATCAAGCGATGAATCACTCCCAAACATTCGTGGCCTTTACTATTGCAAATTTCAAAATCAAAATTAGTTTATGGGCTTATTTAAATTTATACCCAGTTTACTTTTATTTAATTTACCTACAATAGTTTAATAAAAAAAATTAAATATGTATTTATTATTCTATCAAGAAAAACGAAGAAGTAGTTTTTTGATTTATTTTACGATGACTTGTAGATATATGGATTTTCTATAAAAGAGCTCATTTTCTTCACTTCCAACGACAGGTTTCTGCCTAATAGTTTTTTTATAAGCCATACTACCAGCTCTGCGAAATAGGGCAAGTAATTTTTCAAATGAACGCTCATCAGAAAGATTCCTATTTGGATATCTTTGAGCATAAGCCCTTGAGGCCAAAAAGTAATTTTCCTCACAAAATAAAATCACTAGTAACGTATCCATTCGTTCGGCTAGCCGATACTGCTTTATTTTTCTTGATAAAATCTTCAATACTTACTTATTAAACTATTGTAGGTAAATTTAAGTAAACCGGGTGATCTTAGTTCTGGAACACCCTGTATATTTCAAAATAATTTTAAATTGTGCACATTGCCTCCCCATATATACCCATGAAATATTTTGTTTCTACATCGTTCCGTTTTCGTATAAGATTAATATACCGAGGCGAATGAGGTGCGTCACCCTGTATACGATTGTAATATTGACGAATTTATGAATGGCATATAAATAGTCTGCATATTGAATAAGCTGTGCATGAAACATCACACTAATGGATCTTTTTAAAATAGAAAATACACCAAAATCAAAACTCAACCACAACATCATTCTTGTGGACTAACTTTTCTGCCCAAACTCTGCAAACAAATAACAACAGAATTGAGGTTTTGTCGTTCCCAGAGGTCTACGGTTTGGAATGTTTCTTGAGCCGGTACTCCCAATTGCCTGGCGGCATCCAAGAAGGCGTTGATGTTCTCCATACACTTGAAGGCCATCTGACTGTTGTTCACTTTTTTGACGATGCCGCTTTGGATAGCATTGACTAATCTGTAAAAGAAAAACGGCTGTTTAAGGAGATATACAGGGTGGTCCGAACTGTATTCCGGAAACTTCGGCAGCATATTCAGCAGATAGAAATAAATTAAAAACTTCGTATAAATGTATGTCCTAAAATGCTTAGTTTCGGAGATACAGGGTACAGAAGTTTCATTTTTATTTCGATTTTTTCCAAATAATTTATGAAGTAACATCAATATTTGGATGAAAATTGGTGTCTGGGAGTTTGTACAAGCATGCATAATTTACCGTAGCCGCCCCATGGAACACACGGTACATGCATGCTTGAACAAGCTTCAGTTTATGCCGCGAAAAAGAAGAAGGAAGTCCGAAGAAAAAGAAGAAGAAAGTCCGCGAAAAAGAAAAAGGAACCCTGAAGGCATTATACACACCGGAAAAGTCTAGGGATATTACAATTTTATCCAGCCATCGTCAGTAATTTTATTATTTGCATTTCTGATATAATAAAATTAAAATAAACAAATAGTTTACAGGACGTATTGGAAATAAAAATGCGAAATTTACCGAATTTTTCAAATTTATCTTGATTTTTATTGAACTCAAAAAATACACACATTTTTTTTTATTCTAAACTGTGAATTAAAAAAAAAGATAAAACTATTTTTACTTAATAAAGGGTATAGCCTCCTCTACTGTTCAATACAGCCCTACATCGTCTCTCCATGCTCCTGATCAGGTTGTCGATCTCTTCTTGAGGTACAGCCTGCCACGCTGCATTCACGGCCCGAACCCGATCCCTACGAGTTTCGCGAGGCATGTCCATTCTCAAAATCCTCCTTTGGACCGCGTCCCATACGTGCTCGATGGGGTTGAGGTCAGGGGATTGTGCCGGCCAGGGTAAGATGTTAAATTGATGAGCATTGATAAACTCACTTACCTCTCTACGCTGTATGAGGCCGTGCATTGTCATGCATGAGAATGAAGTTTCTCCCAAAATCATTGGCATATGGTAACACGACAGGCTCAAGAATTAAATCACGATATGTGATTCCTGTTAGAAACCTTTCAAGAAAAACGAGATCGGTTTTTCGGCCTAACTGACTCCTCCCCAGACCATAACTGTTCCACCTTGATAAGGGTGCACTTCCTGAACATGATCCAACCGAATAAAATTTCCCGGTTTTCTCCATACCCTAAGCCTTCTCGAATCCGGATGAATTCCAAAGCGTGACTCATCCGTGAAGAGAACATTGGCCCATTGTTCATTCGACCACTTAACATGATCTTGAGCCCACAAATATTGTACCTCTCGATTTCCTCTCGTTAAGGGTTGAGCTCTCCAGGGGCGTCTGCTTCTTAAGTTGACCTCTCTTAATCTATTGCGAACAGTGTCAGGACTAACGGTTACATTATGTGTTTCCTGGAAAATTAAACTAAGCTCTGGTGCTGTAAGAGTCGGTCGGCGTCGAGCATTTAATTTTAAAAAATGATCTTGCTGAGGGGTAGTAATGCGATGTCGCCCTGTGTGCCTTTCAGCAACATCACCACTTTCACGGTAGCGTGCATTTAATCGCGATATTACACTTTGCGTTGTATTTAATGCTCTAGCTACGTATATTTGGCGCATTCCAGCTTCGAGCGTACCCATGGCCCTTAGCATTTCGTCTCTGTTAAGATGTCTACACCCCATATGTCGTTTAATACTAAACAGAGTTATTTGAATGAATTCTGGCCAGTTATCATAAAAACATAGCCAGTACAGGTTAAATTCGAACAATTGATGCTAGGCGCTTTTTATACATTTGACAAAAAATGCAATTTCACACTTTCAACACTTCTGCAAATATCCCAAATTTAGAAATAACTAGTGTGACTACTTCGTTTCAATCGAAGTAGAAAGAATCGGCCTACAAATATGTGGTTGTTTATTCAAAACATTTATTTTTAACTTTAATAAAATGATATCCCTAGATTTTTCCGGTGTTTGTATTTTCAATAACGGTATCCTTATCGGCTTGGCTGTCAATTAATCTATACTTATTAAGTAAAATTTTGTATGCTGCATCCTTCTTCACCCTATTATCATATTCTGGTGATTTAATTCGCCAAAGACACGGCTGATTTTCGTATGTGCTAATAAAATCTTACAATAATCCTCGATTGCTCCTTTTCAGATCGCTAGACATGATGGCGACGCGACGTACATGTCATTTGCGATCACAGACTGAACTAATTGTTTGTACAAGCTGAATACATGTGGTACACACGTACCGTTTCGCTTGCGCAAGCATAGCTTGTCCAAGCTTGCATGATTCAAATTGAATCAATCATCAAGCGGCTTGCACAATTAAAATGCTTGCGCAAATTTTCCCTACAGACGCTGCAGTTTGCTTGTACAAAAAGATTGTTCATGCATGCTTGTCAAGCTTGCAGTAGTGTGTGTAGCCACCTTTAGTATTTCTCAACAGATTAAGTTGATTATTTGAAAATTCCTATAAAACTGACATGGACAAATCATGATATGAATAGTACAAAAAATAGGATCCAAAACGAATTATTTCATCTAAAACTAGGGTAAAAGTCTGTACGATGAATATAGTGACTATCAAACGATGCGATCTGCATTCCATTGACTTTTTTCACGGTTAAATGACTCACGTTCTCAAAGAAACCTATATATATTTATATACAAGAACGATGATGTCATTGCAGCCGCCCGACTGAGGCTGAGGCCAGTCTAGAGCTCCCGGTTTGAAGAAAAAGAACTTAGAATTTTTGTTGCGAGGTCTAAACGGCCTTGTGTTCGTTCAGACTGCAAATAAATACATACATGGGTAAAGACAGATTGATAGATATTTATGTTATTTAACGTTAACTCTTTAATTCATTTAACATTTAATCTCATATACCGGGTGGTACATCGTTGTTGGTAACATCGGAAATCCCATTCAAATTTTTAAGTGTCTCGATATTGACTCCCCTGATGACTTTACAGCCATGTCGTACTTTTTTTGTCGTAGATTTTTTAAAGGTCTGTATACCGTGCTGCCAACTGCTACTTTTGGGTCGGCATTTACATGTGTGAAAGTAAATCGCATAGGGATCTTATTAAATCGGATAATTATATATATATTTCTAATTTTTGAAGATTCTGACTTTGACAAGAGAACATTATTTCTGTTATTTTTCGGCGGTTGTTCTTAGCAACCGCCATAGCAGCGCCAGATCGCGTACAACGGTCGCGACCCAAAACAAATTCGCGACCTAAAATTTTGACGGGCTTCCCAATTGGTACCTTGTTCTGTTTTAATTTAAAAATAGTTGCAGTTTTTTTTAAATTATTTAAAAGCAGCTTGTCTAAAATTCTTCAAATTTGGAACGTGTATTCAGCATAGGCAGAGCTTTAAAACCCTATTCACGACTTAGTTGTAAAATTAATAGGGGACTCAATATTGGGACAGCTCAAAATTTGCACGGGATTGTCTGAGATAAATTTATTTTATTTTTCAACATGTTTACTTACTTGCAAAGGAGGGTACCGTCTTTCAGTACTTCGTAAAAATTATCCATATCACCTGCGGTGTTGATATTATCCCCTGTCACCTTACTGATCCATTCTAGCGATTCAGAGGCCAGCTCCTCGCTATATTTGGCATTAACCTACAAAAGAAACGCATGTTCAGTATATCTTTATAAACTCGCCGCCCTAAAATTTTGACTAAGTTTGACTAAACTCCTTCCTTAATATCTTTATTGAAATTAAGCAACCAATAGTAAATAATTGATATGCTCGTTCATAATATGTTATCTATCCTCTCTATATTTACTTATGTCTATGCCAATGAGCTAAAAATCGATTATGTCCAAAAACAAATATTAGATAAAAAGACGGTTTTTATTCCAAATCACCTAATGATTCATCTGTAGAAAAGTCGTTAATTGGTTACATCAGCGTCTAAAAATTCTTTTTGCATAGTTTATTAGCGCTCGTTGATAATTATTCTCAACCGTTGTACCGCCGGTACCATGTGTTTGTCTGTCCGGTACTTTTGGAGATATTTTTCAAGCGATCCTTATACGGCATTGAGCATACATCGGACCAGTGGCGTATCTAGTATTTCGTAAAATATCACGTTTTCCTTTTTTTTACTTTTAACTTTTTATTATTTCTCACATTAAGGCTTTAAGCCACCCATACACGTACCGGTTATTTTGCCCGGTTTTGACAGAATAGAACTATTCAGTTAAAAGTTAAAAATGTCAGTTTGTTCGTTATCTGTCATTATTAGATAATTTAACTCCTTTATAAAAAAATATGATTTTAACAGATTAAAAAATTGTGATTTTAGCGCAATGCAAAACAGCTGTGCCACATATTAACGATTATTTCAATTGGGAATACATTTTTAACAAAAGGCAACAATGCATTCGAGGAAAAAAAACAAAGTCTGACAACGCCATAGCCCAGTTAAAGGTCCGAGGTCATGATGACGTTTATCAGCAAGATGAAGTAAGTGCCACATCTGCATAATACTTAATCTGTGGTAAGGAGTAGAATGTATAGGAGGGGGGTGTCAATATGACTCCTATTTGTGGGGCGCAACCAACATGTGTTTAACTGTTTTGAAGAATAATAACTTTTTTTCCCCACCTTATGAACTACTGATGGCGCTGAAATATACATTTCCGTGACTTTTTTTGCTTGGTAAAAATCGCTACGAGCAACCGTTCTCAAGATATTTAGAATGAAATAGTCAATACATGACATTATTGACAAAAAATAAACACGTTGATTAGATAAGATATTTCACTGGTCGTAATAAATTTGGGAAATTTTCGGTTTTGATTTAATGTTAAAATTTTTTTGCAAAAATGATGATAAAACAGGTATTTTACAATTCCCCCGGCCCCGCACCCCTTTGGCTAACCTGTAAATGTCAGCTTTGTCGAGATGGCGTTACGAAAATAGAACCGATTTATTACAAGGAACTTGGGCTTCTTTTTCGTTAGTATATTCTGGGGGCGCAACCAACATGTGTTTTAACTGTTTTGAAGAATAATAACTTTTTTTTTTCCGTACCTGTATAAAACTACTGAGTGATAAAATATACATTTCCGTGACTTTTTTCTCTTGGTAAAAATCGCTACGAGCAACCGTTCTCAAGATATTTAGAATGGAAATAGTCAATACATGACATTATTGACAAAAAATAAACACGTTGAGTAGATAAGTTATTTCACTGAAATAATAAATTTGGGAAATTTTTATTTTTTTAATTTAATCATAAATTTTTCTGCAAAAAATGATGATAAAACAGTTCCTGTTGAACTTTTGGCACTAAAACATTTCAAATTTATGATTTCAGTCTAATAACTATTTAGTCAACATGTTTAATTTATGTCAATGATGACAGGTATTGATAATTTCGATTCCAAATATCTCGAAAACCATTACTCGTAGCGATTTTTACTAAGAGACCTTTTTCACGTAAAAAACGTCGTAAATGTATATTTTTTTACTCAGTAGTTTTATACAGGCACGGACGAAGAGTTATTACTCTTCAAACCAGTTAAAACACATGTAGGCGGCGCCCTCTACTAGTAGGAGTCATATTGACATCAAAATTAAATTTCTCATGTCAAAAAACTTCCAGACACCAATTTTCATCGAAATATTGACGTTACTTCAGAAATTATTTGGAAAAAATCGAAATAAAATGAACTTCTACACCCTGTATCTCAAAAACTAAGCATTTTAAGACATACATTTATACGAACTTTTTTACTTATTTTCATCTGCAGAATATGCTGCCGAAGTTTCCGGAATACAGTTCGGACCACCCTGTATACAGGGTGTTTCAAAACAAACGCGAAAAACTTCAGGGGGTAATTCCTTGTTCAAAATAAAGGGTAGTTTGCTTCATAAACGTTGGGTCAAAAGTCAACCATTAGGGAGATATCGCGGTACAAAGATGGCGGAAAAATAATGTTCTTATTTTTTATCTTGAAAACGAAAAGAGATAGACTAATGAAATTTTATGGAAGCATTACTGTCATGAAAACACACTTTCAGGTCATTTTTTCACTTTTTTAAAATGAGTGGAAGGGATTGAAATAAACTACCCCTATCATTCTTGATAATGAAATTTAAAGAAAAATCTTATCAAACATATGCAAAAAAAATTAATTTTGATAGTTTAGTTTATTTAGAAACCTTTTTATCTCTTGTATTTTTTTTATAAAACTCACCGATTTGAAATTAAAAAATAAAATGTAAAGCATTACATGTCAGGACTAAAAATATTTTAGATTAAGAATCTAGTGATAATAATGATAATAATAATAATCTAGATAATAACGTATTGCAGTAGGGTAATGTCAAATAAAACAATATTAGAAACATCCTAAAAAGTGACAGCGGCCGACTAGATTTTTTCCTAAAAAAATTACAGCTGCCCACTAGATTCTTTATCTAAAAATGTTTTTTGTCCTGACATGTAATGCTTTACATTTTATTTTTTAATTTCAAATCAGTGAGTTTTATCAAAAAAACACAAGAGATAAAAAAGTTTCTAAATAAACTAAACTATCCAAATTAATTTTTTTGCATGTGTTTGATAAGATTTTTCTTTAAATTTCGTTAACAAGAATGATAGGGGTAGTTTATTTCAACCCCTTCCACTCATTTTAAAAAAGTGAAGAAATTACCAGAAAGTGTGTTTTCATAACAGTAATGCTTCCGTAAAATTTCATTAGTCTATCTCTTTTCGTTTTCAAGATAAAAAATAAAAACATTATTTTTCCGCCATCTTTGTACCGCGATATCTCCCTAATGGTTGACTTTTGACCCAACGTTTATAAAGCAAACTACCCTTTATTTTGAACAAGGAATCACCCCCTGAAGTTTTTCGCATTTGTTTTGAAACAGCCTGTATATCTATGAAAATATATTTAGAATCTGCTCTACAATTACCTCGTATCTGGAGAAAAAATCACAGATAAAAACCATCATACCGACCGCTTCAGAACACTACACCACCATATGCTTTTTATGTGTTATAGTTTTGGGACGACCCTGTATGAGCAAAGGCAATTAAGTTAATAATGCAGAACGGAATTCTAAGTTAATTTGTGTACATTAAACATCATAAAAGACTCTATATAGCTTTCATTAAGGGTGCGTCGTGGTAATTATACAGAGGGTTGTGCAGAGTTTTTAAGCATAAGGTTTTTGTCATAGAATTTTGCTATTTAAAAATTGACTTCATCGATGCAAAGAATGAATATCGCCCTCCATTTATTTAGGTAAAATATAGAGTTTCATAAAGTGGAGTTCTACAGAATACAAAAAATGTATTTTAATATACCTATACAATCGTTTATCATTATCTAGGGTTAAAAGGTTCGAGTTTTTGTCAATTTCCCTTGAAAGGCTTCCTTCTCGATATGCGATAACACTATAAAAGGTTAATTTACTAGAGAGGAAGCCATAAATAGCTTTAATTTAGTTCCGATTAGGGATGGTAACGATGTATCGATATCGACATTTAGTCATAATGCAGTTCATTTATTATCGTTTGAGAAGGAAAAAGGGACCCTAACAGTACAGCGTAATTGCCTAACAGTACACTCTTAAGCAGCTGCAGTACAGCCAGAAAAACTTGGCCCAAATATGACCTTAGAAATTTGGAAGAGCTCATAATTAAGTGGTGTAATGATATCGCCAGATAGGCCAGTGCAAATAATTTTGAATTTGCAAAAATTTTTAGAAAGCTGCGACCATCGAAAATAGTTAGCCCTAGTCACCCTTATTAACATACTAAAAGTCCCAATTTCTCCGATGTGTGCGTCATCAAAAAAAATTGGCCGCCATCTTGAATTTTGGTACTTTTTGGGAAAAAATGTAAATAACTTGAAAACTGTGCATTATAGCGAAAAATTTCAAGAGGGAAAAATTAAAGAGAATAAAAAACTCTATCAGAACCAATAAAGAATAGTTTATTATCCTAACGCAGTGACGTACAAAAATTTTTTGAAAATCGAGCAATTTTTAAAAGGAATCACCGAAATGCAAATTACTATTTTTTAAGCTTATTAACAAATAACATGGATATTTAGCATCAATTCAACTAAAATACAGTCCTTGTGACGTTTTCAAGAAATATTTATTGGTGGTTTAATAATATTTCAAAATTAAGAAAAACTGTCAAAGCTATCCTTTACTAAATACATGTGTACAATTGCCGTTTATTGATTCTGATAGAGTTTTTTATTCTCTTTAATTTTTCCCTCTTGAAATTTTTCGCTATAATGCACCGTTTTCGAGTTATTTACATTTTTTCCCAAAAAGTACAAAAATTCAAGATGGCGGCCGATTTTTTTTGATGACGCACACATCGGACAAATGGGGACTTTTAGTATGTTAATAAGGGTTACTAAGGCTAACTATTTTCAATGGTCCCAGCTTTCTAAAAATTTTTGCAATTTCAACATGGTGAATGTCATAACTGCACTGGGGTGAGACTAACGTCGATATACAGGGAAGTCCCAGGCCAAGCGTGCATTAGAAGTGTCTAGAGAACTACAATATCTAGATCGGAGATTTTTCGCACATCAATGCACAACAACTTTCTTATTTTAAATGAAATAAGATTTTTTCCCCCCATTTTTTTATTTCATACTTAAATTCTACGTAAAATTTTATGAATTTTGGATATCAAACACTCTATACCTAATATTAACCGTTTGAAAAAAAAAATTAAAATTTTTGGACGAAAAAAACTGGCTCAACACCTAATTACATTAGAAAAAGAAATCATTCTCGAATTAAAAGCTAACCATTGTTAGTTCATTCCCTTTACACTTGTCCTGTCCTTTATTTTTTAATCTCTCAACGTCGAGGAAACAAAAGCCAAATGAAAGACGGGGCAAGAGTGAAAAGCAGGTGTGTTTACAGGCCTGCCAGACCGTGAAAAACATCGTCATAGAACGCCTTCAAGTGGCAATTATATATTTTTTTGTTTAGTTCCACGAAAAACTCCGAGCAAAGTCAAGAAAAGAAATCTCACGGCAGATTTCTAACAAATGTGCTAACAATGTCAGAAATATTAGTATATTTACTTTTTGAAAATTTGTTGCTTGTTTTAAAATAAAAATCTAAAACTGTCAAAATTCCATGGGTGTATTAATAAAAATGATCCCATCAAAAACTTAAAATGTAAAAAATGTCTCATCATTTAACATGTCAACTTGTTGTACACCATTAGAATCGCAATGAATCCATCTATTTTCTTCTTCTAATGCAGATCCATTAATGGATGTTTGCGATAACATTTTCCATTGCTTCTCTTTTTCGGGCGGTGCGTATTAACGACTGTACAGGGTGGTAGGAATTGGTCTGTTTTAACAGAGAAAACCTATTTCCTGACTAGATGGAGCAAAACCGATATAGATTTCATGGGCTCGATTTCTGAGACACGTTTAATGGCATAAACTGCCTGTTGATATTTTCACTGCCAACTGAGATGATGACGGGGTCTTTTTGAATTTTTTACCATTTTGAAAATTGCCCATATCTTTTTTATTGCGCGGAAAAATAAAATTCTGTAAAGACGTCCTTAAGGAAAGGGCGTAGATAAGGGGGGGTACTGGGGGACAGTACCCCCCCCTGACGCTTGACGAGATACGAGAATCTGTTGAAATAGAAGAATAATGAAATGAAATAGAACTACGAGAAAAGTTGAAATAGTCATTGACTATGAAAGGATTTTTTTAAATTAAAATCCGACATATAAGAACACTTTGTATGCTTTTAATTATGTTGATTTATCGTTTATAATATGTTCGACCTAATTAAAAGCACACAAAGTGTTCTTATTGGCCAGGACAGATTAGTGGGGTTAACTCTAATCAATATCCATAAAGATATTGAAATAAATGTTGATGCTGTTATTGATAGGTTTTCCAAACAGCGTACTAGAAAACTTGATTTTGTTTTGTAGTTTTATTTATAGTATATAGTTTTTTTATAGTTTTTTTGATAGTTTAGAGTTTTTTTTTATAGTTTATAGAAAATTAACTAATAAACGTCGTTGTTTCATCTTTGTTTATGTTATTTACAAATCTATATTTTAATTTTTGTGTTATGTTTTTATATCTTTTTGAAGACAAAAAAATCGCCGTCGTTTTAATTCGACAAAAAAATTCCGACGGTGATTTTTTTTGCGACTTAATCATAGTACCACCCCCATAACATACACCTATCTACGCCCCTGCCTTAAGGCACTTTTTTAAGCACAATCCAGTGGCGTAGTGAGTTTTTTCCTATGCTTGCTCTTTTTGTCAGAAATAATAAAAAATATAATTTTTTAAATGGAAATCATAGTTGGCTATGAACTTAAAAGAATGCTGGCATTTAACCATTTCGAACGATATAAAGTTATGGATCCCTATTTCTAAGAATGAGAGAAATATTAGGGTTTTCATCTTTGTATTGAAGTGTGCCTTGATTTTGTGTTGACCTAGTTGTCTAATTATTTTTTATCGCAATTTAAGGTTCTATATTATTATTTATCTGCATAATTAAAGACTTTTGAAAAGGTAAATTAACATTCTATATTAGTTTTAGTAATTGCAATTGAAATCGATACAATAAACAAAGAACAAAACTAAAAAACGTATTTTTTGAGTGAGGAATATACTTTTCTAAAAAAAATCATCTATAATGTTCAAACTGAGCACCTCCTTGTTGAATACATAATAAACATCTTTTGCGCACCAGAGTTACAGCGATTTATTAGGCGAACTGGTGTAAAAAGTCCAAAAGCTTGCCTAGTAGCCTTCTGCAATTCTTCTCTCGTCCCAATGGTTCTTCCCTTATATATATAAGGTATTTTAATTTCCCTCATAACAAAGTCGAAAGAAGTTAAATCACAGGACCTAACAGGCCAAGATATGGGGCCCCTTGTTCCAATCCGATTCTCTCTAAATTCCCAATTTAATGGCGTTTTAATTGTAATTGGTAAAACTAATAGAGAATGTTGATTTTTCTTTTCAAAAGTCTTTAATTTTGCAGATAAATAATGATATAGAATATTAAATTACGATAAAATATAATTGGGCAACTAAGTCAACATATAAAATCAAGGCCCGCTTCGATACAAAGATAAAAAACCCTAATATTTCGCTCATTCTTAGAAATAAATACCCATAACTTTATATCGTTGGAAAGGGTTAAACATCAGCATTTTTTTAAGTTCATAGCCAACTATTATTTCCATTTAAATAATTATATTTTTTATTATTTCTGAAAAAAAGAGCAAGTATAGAACAAAACTGACTACGCTACTGGATTGTGCTTAAAAAAGTGCCTAAAGAATATCTTTACAGAATTTTATTATTCCGCGGAATAAAAAAATTATGGGCAATTTTCAAAATGGTAAAAAATTCATGCTAAGGTTGTTAATTATCAAGTAAATCTGATTTAAATCGAAAAAAATATAGATTTTTCGCACCCTGATAAAACATCATCTAATCGGTGAATATAAAAAAACAGACATTTAAATTTAAACCTGCCTGAAAACACGACGTCTATGTAGTACATTAGCCCGCGTCATATGTTCAAATATATTCTACTAATTTTCACTCAATATTCAACGCGGGATCCTGTTTTTGGTGTCGATGACTGTACCTAGACGTAATGTACTTTTTTTCTCTCTAAAACAACTGACGGCGAAGGTCAGATACAGTGGATGTTGTCATAATCGAATTAATAAAAAAAACAGATGGCGTTTAAGTGCCAGTATAGTTACCATATTAGGCATATATGTTACGAGGATGCAATGAATAAACCACCGTTACAAAATATATTAATATATACAGTATGTATTAACGCCAAATGCTGTGGTTTTTGGCCGGTTAACTTAGTTTTGTCAATCTTGTGGCACGAATGACTAATAATTGACAGAATTGGATTCGCAAAAATTTAAATCAAGATTGAAATCGTGATTTAAATCAAGGAAGCTCTGCAAACCTACTGTCATATGTCTTAATATATAGTCCATATATACTAGTTTTGAACCTTTTGTGAACGTTTTAAAAAACTAAACTTGAAAAGAACTGACTTGGTTTTACATGAAATTTCACAACTTTTTATAGTGAAAGAACTGCGTTGGTGAGACTTGTTATTTATTTCATTATAGGTTTTTGATAGGATAAAATATACAGCATTCGATTTAAAAAAGGTTTTTATTACTTCTATCGATATTTCGATTTATCGATATCTTTGCCCGTCCCTAGCATCGACCTCTTAAAAGGTTTAATAGCGATAACTTTGCAAAAAGTAGGCGGTGCTCGAAGAAATGCTGTTTAGCTTTCGTTTTCGTCGGATTATACTTGCAAAATAAGGTAATGTTGTCGATGTGTGCAAAATTACAATAAAAAAAACAGTTGAAATAAGTATGGAATCGAAGCAAAACGAGATCGAGGCCAAGGACTACTGCGACATTTTGCTTTATTTTGATGACTCGCCCGGTTATTTCATTTTGTTTGCGCAGTAAAAGAAAAAGAAACTATACAAGTTTTATACATAGTTTTATAAGTCACTTATTATAAGTAAAGATCACCAGAGTTTACCAGTAAGACTATATGTATTGCTAGTAAGGACCAGGAATTGAAGCCAAATTTTTGAGATGGAGCTATACAAAATCCACATAAGTCGGTCCTTTTCATTCAACAGCTTTATACTACGCAAGCATGAGAAGTGCTTCGCGATTAGTTGATTTATTTCATACTAACCAATAGAAGTAGTTTTCTAAGTTTCCATCTACTAAAATTTTACAATAGGAAAATTGTAGATGGATAAAATTTTAAGAGTTATAAAATATTGAATACTCGACTTTTGACCAGTGTGTGAGATGATCAAAATTTTAAAATTCAAAATTGTTCATGATTAAACATCAACAAAAAAGTCGTTTACCGCATATAGGGATCTCTCCAGAAAGTATGATTTCAGAGCTTTCCGAAATGCGGGAAAGAATGAAAGCGACTTGATATTCAAAGGCAGATGATTGTACATTTTTTTGGCATTGTAAATAAAAATTGGCAGATAAAGATCGTGCTCCGCATTCCTAAGTGGATAATTGTGAGATGGCCTTTCGGGAATAGCAGATATGTGCTTGCGGATTAAGCAAACGGATTCAAAAATGAATAAAGAAGGAAGAGTCAGTATTTTGAAATTTTTAAAAAATTCTGGCAGTGAGTTCTACTGTTGAGTCCCAATAAATATCGAACTGCTCTCTTTTGAAATTTGAAAATACGAATACAAATTTTGTAGTACCCAGAATGGAAGGGCATAACGAAGATGTGATTCAAAAAGGGCATAATAGCCTTATCTAGACGTTGGTAAGTTAAGTTCCTTAGAAACTGATCTTAGCACAAAATAGGCAGCGCTTAGTTTCTTTGATAAAGCTTCGATGTGCAAGTCCCACTTTAACGAGTTGTCTACAACAAGCCCTAAGAATTTCGCAGAGTCCACGACGTCAATAGTGGTGTTATTAAGTACAAAAGTTGTATAGTAGTTTTATATAACAAAACTTTATTTTTTGATAGGTTGAGGCATAGGAGATTAGAATCGCACCAAGATTTAATGGTGCGTAAAGTCACTGGATATAGTATTATCGTTGATTGAAAGAACTGTATTATATAGTGCCGTAACATCTGGGCCGCTCCAAGTGAAACTAGTATCGTCCGCAAAGAGGCAAATTTTACCACTAATGTCTAGATTTGCAATGTCGTTGGGAAACACCAGAAACAAAATAGGGCCAAGTACTGAACCCTGAGGGACACCACATTCTAAAGGCTTACAGGAAGACATAGACGTATCAATTCTCACAAGCTGCCTTCTGTTGCCAAGATATGACTTAAGCCATTCGAGCGGCACTCCCCTGAATCCATAGTATTACAAATCTATGTAATTACTTGTCAAATCAAATTAAATCATTATCATTGTAAGAATATTTCAGTTGATGTAATCCACTAAAAATACACATAGAGGTACTTTATTTTTCTATTAGTTCTACTGTCAACAAATAAGTTAAACTTTAGAGAAGTTATCAGTAAACCAATTAATAGGTCATAAGATTTCAAGGCAAAATACTACATACTAAAATACACGTTATCTCACCACCACAACAGGATATAATTTATTTTACTAATCGTTCCCAATTAACACAAATGTTATTTATTGTTGCCCATACTAGAGCATTTCATCCTGTATGTAGTACGTTATGTTCTCAGAAATGTAAGTAAAGGTAGAGTCGTTTTTTTTCTGACGACCGATAAAAATCAAAGATTTTCCTTGATTTCAGTTAAAGAAAAAAGTCGTTGAAGTCAAATGTTAAAGCACTTAGCAAAAATTAGACACCCAAAATCTCATTCAAATCGGAACAACTGTTCTTAAAATATCTGAAAAAATGTGTTTATTTTTTTATAGTTTGCTGTCCTCTAGCGGACAAACGAAGCACTTTTGTACAGAGGTAAATTGTGTCCAATAAACTTATTTCGATCCCAAAAATCGGCAGTTTGATTTCGAAAAAAGCCAATATCGACTCTGAAATTCAGCACACGATTAGCAGCGCCTCAAGAACATTCTGGAAATTAAAAGACAGGGTTTTCTACAATCATGACTTGAGCACAAAACGAAACTTGCAGTGTACCGAGCAATAATAATTCCCACCATGTTATATGGAAGCCAAATACGTTTAAATTTACACGTATTTGATGGAAGCGAAACCTGGCTGCCGCACAGTGGCGTGAAACTGATAATATAACGAAAAAACCCTATATTTCCTAAACCGTTAATCGAATCGCATTGGGACGGATTTTATTCGATTCAGCTTAATAAAATACATCAAATAACATGGTGTAAAGTGAAAATTTTTGCATCAAGTTGAATTTCTTGTATTTTCTGAACTATTGAAGGCGTTTTGAATTGCTAGCCAGATTCTGAAACGCTTTTTTATCGACTGTCGAACCGTTCTTTGCAGTTTATTTAATTATTGGCCAATACCCATAATACAGGGTAAAACAAAAATGCGTGCATTTTTTACAAAATTTTAAGTGACCTCCATTTTGTGGGGTGATGGAGGATTTCCATTATTTGTGGGTATTTTAAAAGAGCTGTTTTATACCTCGGGACGTTTTGAGTTTTTTGTGGTATCGCTCTCCATTGCGATGTTTTCCTTTTTTTATGATTTTCGGTAAGGTTTTAATTCTAATAAATTTATCTCATTATGAAATTAATATATTGTATTTTTGAGTATTATGCGTATTAACTAATGATTATACTAAGTCATTATACTGTATCGTTAATGAAAAAGTGTTAAATGCTTCTTTTGTTATGCCAAGATACATAATAAAACCAAAACCTGTTCATATAATTTAAATATACCAGCTAGATAAATTTTTAACGCCCTGTATAACTGTAACACTTTTTAGTTTTATAAAACTATTTGTTTGCTTTATTTAATTATACATTAAAATGCATAATGCTTAAAAATACGATATCTTCATTTCACAATGAGATAAAATTATTTGTATTAAAACTCTACCGACAATCATAAGAATATCGAAAACATGGCAATGGAGAGCGATAGCCAAAAAAACTCATAAACGTCCCGAGGTATAAAACACCTCCTTCAAATTACTCACAAAAAATGGATCTCCATCCCTCCACAAAATGAGGCTCACTTAAAATTTTGTTAAAAATGCGCGCATTTTTGTTTTACCCTGTATTATGGGTCCTGACCAATAATTGAAAAAAACTACAAAGAACGGTTCGATAGTCGATAAAACAATGTTTTAGAATCTGGCTGGCAAATTCAAAATTCCTTCAAAAGTTTAAAAAATACAAGAAGTTAAACTTAATGCAAAAATTTGCACTTTACGCTTCAATTGATGCTCAGTTTAGTTACTGTGGTTCAAATTATTATAATTTAAATCTTATACAATATAATGATATTTATATAATTTTAAGTGGCAAAAAAAGTAAATTATATTAAATGAATTCATCGGCATCCGCAAAAATGAAGAATGTAGTTTTCATTTTTTTCCACACTGTTTATATTTTATTTTAAATTTTTAACAAACGTGGCCGAATGTGGCCATAAAATTTATAGAATCACTACTTTAACAGTTGCTTTTTTTAGTCAAATTAATCCGAGACCAAAGCTCGGTAAAGCTTTTTTGCTCTAGTCTGATTAAAGTAAGAAGTAAAGTAACTTTATTAGAAATAGATTCAAACTAAACTGCATCAAAGGCACGGTATATTTTGGCAAAATGATTTTTACTTTTAATACCCATGGATAAACGAAACAGTTCCTGGGTAATACCGATTTTTAGGAATTAAAAGAAGGGCTGTAAAATATTACTTGTTTTCGGTTTGGTTTGTGTGCGCGTTTCGTATATTAAGAAAATTGTCAACAAGGAGGTGTTGTAAATTCAAAACTAGTAATTAAATTAAAAAAGTAATATTATTATATTGTCTTTGAACTAACTCGATGTAAGATAGAATAATTTAAACCCGATTTAACACCCTCTTTTTGGTTTTTTTTTCCATTGCCGAAACCACTGTGTACCTCCGACACATGAACGCATTAAACAAGTTGCAACAGAGACATCTTAGACAACTCTTAAGAATCAAATGGTTCCATCATGTCTCAAACGTATCGGTCCTTGAAAAAGCTCACTGCGAGAGTATTGAAGTCATGATTACAAAGTCCCGCTTAAGATGGACTGGTCACGTATGCAGAATGCAAGAAAACCGCATACCAAAATCTCTGATTTACGGTGAGCTTGTAGAGGTTAAGAGGAGGCCGGGTGGAAAACTCGAAAGGTACAACGATATTTTCCACGAAAACTTAAAGGGGATTAACGTATGTAGAATGAGTGGGAAGAGGCAGCTCACAATAGAACGGAATGGAGAAGAATTGTAAACTCACTTAACAGCGACAACCAAAAAGGAAAGAGGCAACAAAGCAATGAGATTTTTGAATGTCCGGAGTGCGGTAGACAGATAACATCACGTATCGGGCTTTTCAGTCACAGAAAAGCTCATGAAAGAAAATGCCTTGCGTGACCATCTTCTGATGCGTATCACAGGCCTGGATTAAGGGGGAGGGGGCTATGGGGGCTATAGCCCCAGGCCCCGTCATTGAGAGGGGCCCCCAAATTAGGAGAATTTAAAATCGAGATTCATAGAGTTAAATCGAGATTAGTTAAATGAAAATGTACATATATTACGAAAAATACCGATTTGTAACAAAAACCGATTTTTCGTCACATATTGTTATAAATCTTCAATTTATTATAAAAGTAACTAAAACTGTATTTTAAAAACAATAAAAAAATAAAATCCAGCCTGGAACACCTGCAACAGTGCAGCAGAAATATATTTAGTCTTATTAAATATATTGCAACAGCCAACTTGTTATTCTCATAATGTCAAAACAGACTCTTTTCTTTTCTTTTTTGGGCGGCAAAACACTTTCCCAAAAAAATATCAAGATTGCTGCATAGACAATGGCTTGTTCTTCTTTTTAAATTTTTCTGGATGGATGGATTACCGAAAGCCGAAAGCGCTAAGGGAATTATTCAGATTAGATTCCTCTTTTTTATTCTATTTGATTAGTTATTTCTGCATAACGCATCTATGAAGTAAGTGATTGCCAATAATAGATTTAAGAAAACAAGAACAATAATATGTTTTTGAATTGTGTAGTGTATAGCGCATTTATGAAAAAATGTCATGTAGAAAATATCTTAGTGGATCTGCTAATAATAAGGTAGGAATCAGTTTTAGTGCTTATTACGCATTTACTGGATATGATCATATATATAAGAACTTTGGTATTAACAATTCAATTTACAATAACTTTCTTAAGTTTCTTCTTTTAAAAATAAGCGCATTAATATATAATAGGTACCTATATAGAGGCCATAAAATACTATTCCTTTTTTAAAAATAAACTTTATGAAAAATGAAAAAGAATTCCCGTATGCTCATAAAATATGAAAAATTCGAGAACTACTCCAATTTTGAAAATTGCTAAACAATACTCGTATTAATGAGAGATATTGATGTTTTAAGAGCTTTATGCCTTATTTTAAGCAACATTTTTCAATAATATATAGTGTGTTCCGAAACTATTATGCCAAAATGTAAGGATTGGTAGATCTCGCCAAAATATTTTGAAATTGGATACTAATGGTCGGAAGAGCGTCGTTTTCAAAATAGAAGGTGTTAAACTTTTAAGAAAAAATCTATACAGGGTGGTTCACCGAAAACTTTCCACCCCGGGTTTCTTGCTTGTAAATAAATAATTCGAAAAATGTTCGGACACGTCGATTTTATTTTTCAGGGAGAATTATTTTTTTGGTATTTGCACCCTCTTTGCTTGCACCCCTTTGACGGAGTAGCTATCACCCTTAAAATTTTAAATGGAATAGGGGGTCGAGTGATACCTTGTTTTAAAGGTCTTTTGAGTCTTTTTATATCTATAGAGTTTGAAGTCTCTATTGGAATTCGCGTTGAATGGTACGCCACTACTTTTTAAATAAAATTAATATTATTTTTGAAATCACCATTCAATTTACAACATATTTTATTTCTTGACTTTTTTTGTCCGACGCACCGTTTTCGCGTAAAAAAATAAAAACCATTTTCATGCATGACCAAATCGCTAAAATGTTATCATAAATTTTAATGGCAAAATTTGTAAAATGGCAAATTTAAGTTTAAAAAGATTTTTTATTTTCCAAAAACTTCTTTCTATGAACATAGTACGAACTAAAATGCCCAAAAACCTAAATTGTCGTTTTTCAAGTTTTACCATTAAAAATTTACATTACCATTTTAGCGATTTGGCCATGTATGAAAAGCCGAAAATGGTTTTTATTTTTTTAAGCGAAAACGGTGCAATAATATTCAATTCAATAATATTTTGTTTAAGTACCGTAGGGTGGTATACAGTGGTGTAATAGATATTAAAAAAGATCGATTTTTTTTCTTAAAAGTTTAACACCCTGTATTTTGAAAACGACGCATTTCCGACCATCAGTTTTGGCGAGATCTACCTACCTTTAGATTTTGATACAATAGTTTCGGAACACCCTGTATTTTTAAATCTACGAAAACTTAGGGATATTTTAAATTAATTTCAGATTCAAGAAGAAAAACTAAAGAAAACTTTAAAATTGACTAAAGTAACAGACTTTTTTAGTATTTGCGAAACCCCTTTAACGTCAAATTCTGAGTTGAATAAAAATCAAGATCATGACAACTGCCTTCCTGTTCAACTTTAAGCAATATTAGTTTAAGTGAAAATAACAGCAATGAGGAAAAAATAATCCGACCTGGGGGCCCCAAGGGTAGCCTATAGCCCCGGGCCCCCTAGAACCTTAATCCGGCACTGGCGTATCAAATACTCGTCAGCGAGTAATAGCAGTATATATGTATAGTATAGATCCCAAAAATACGTAGTAGTTCTATATCCACGGAATATTGGGACACCCTGTATAAGGTCGCGGTGATTAACTTATATCAATGACTAAATACAAAATTATTCATTAAAAACTGCCAAAAAATACTTGAAATTATCTGGTCACCCGGTCTATATTACAGATTACAGACGTTCTTCCATTTTTGAAAGATAAATTTTGCGTAACGTATTTGCAAATAAAAGTGATATTTTTTCCGTTTAAGTTTATTCAATAAGTACTTATTACTGAGAAAGCGTTGTTATAAATAAATAATGATGTCATTGAAGCTGTATGTTTGAATTTGTACTTATCAACTGCGGTATAAAGCAAACTGTAACGATTGCTTAACAAATCAAACAGAACTAATCTCGACAGAATGATACCATGTTGCCAGAATTGGAGGATTTCCTTCAATAAGAAGGATTTTACTTTATTTATTAATTTTATTTATTTAGATAATAAAAATATAGGCACGTCACTGGTAAACCCACGTATTCGGGTTCATGCAAAAATCAGCACTAATAAATTTGCACAAGCTCAGCGAAAAAAATCGTACCTGGTATTTTAATGGGTACGTATAAAGGAACAGGACCGTATTAAACTAAATTTGTAGTCTCAAAAATGTGAAAGATCATTAAATTTCTGTAATCCAAAGCATTCAACTGATATTCCTGTGAAATTCGGCATCATTACAAGATTTGAACTAAAACGTGATGGTTATTTCAACAAATATTATAGAGCTGCTCTATATTAACTTATTTCTATGAGGTCCAGACGCGTATCCGAGGCTGCAAACACATCCAGGGCAGTATTGATTTCCAAATGTAGGTCAAACTTTCAACCAAAACATAGTACGAAAATTTTAATCTCAGTATTTAAAGTTCTAGATTGGTTAACTAATGTTTTACATAAAGGAAATGACAAGACGTTGTGTTTGAGACCCTTTTTATATACCAGGTGTACCTTTGTTAATCGCGTTTATACTTTTCCAAATTTCCATACCTACCGTTTTAGAAAAAATTTAAAAAAAACATGAAAATATGAATAAAGTCCTAAAAAGAGAGTCCAAAAAATCATGGTAATAAAGTAATAACAATTCGTTTTCATTCTTTGATAGATGGTTATTATTATCTTGATTAACTTTTTTTTCATATTAAAAGTTAGGTACGTTTTAAAAAATATTCAGAAATTATTATTTCAAGGAATTTATTACGAGTAGCAAAAATATTGTGCTGGGTTGGCGTTGGTTTCTATGTAATTTGACAAATAAACAAAGCTGTCTCTTTAGTTGTCTGTTTTGAGTCAATATTTTTTAATTCTCTTTCGTGTCGATCGCTGATTGAATTAGAGCCAGAAATGGCTTAAAACGAAATAAGTAAATTACCAACAGATATTCAGGCTGAGGCGACACATGCCATATCCAAACTACTTCCATTTCAATCGCGAATAACTTATGAAAAGGAATAGAAAAATTTTCAAAAATGGAAGCAATTAAAAAACGTGCGAGAAGAAATACAGTTTTTAACCTATCCTCGCTGTTAAAGTATCATTTAATCCACCCTTGTGGTTAAAGTACTATTTTATCTACTATTTTTGATAGATATAAGGCAATTTTAACAGTTACTATGGAAAAAATAAATTTTGTGCTTCTTTAACATTTGAAAACAACAAAAATATGACGTTAATTAAAATGCTATCAATAGCTCTTTTCGTTTTCCTGTTATTACCGATTCTGAACCGTCCTAGAACTATGATGCGTATGCGCAGAAGGAAATATGAAGACATTATTTCATTTGCGCATGCGCTGCAGAATTCTAGGACGTTTCAGAATCGGTAATAACAGGAAAACGAAAAAAGCTAATAACAATCTATCAAAGAATCAAAACGAAATTATATTACCATAGAAACGCGTTTTGATTGAATTCAACTATATTTTCATGATTTTATCACAGAACAGATACAAATTTCTAGATTTTCCATAGGATTGACAATTTTAGAACAAGCAATTTGTTTATACAAGGTGAGTTTCCTACGATGTTCTCTATGGGTATCTCGGAAACTACTGGAGGTAGAGAGTCGGTTAAATGGGTTCATTTGAAAAATTCATATTTACAATTTTTGTTTATTTTAATTTACAAAGTTTGGATGTGACAGCTTCACATTTATGAGAGCAAAGACGATTAAACTTGTTTCCATGGCTAACTAAGTGAAATTATTTAAAATTGATAAAAATTGGCTATAACTCGATAATTTTTCGAAGAAAATATATTATAGCTTATATCGCTGAAAAGCTTAAAAAATGTTTGTTTCATATGTCAAAAATGACAGGCTTTAGAAAAAAACGGAGGACACAGGTTCATTAAGGATGTGATTATCTACAACTTTTATCTGAAAACTTTTTGTCTAAAATAGCTTATAATGGAATTAGAGACAATTTTTAAAATAGCCAAAATTAGTTTTTTTCGAAATATCTAGTAAGCCATGAACTTTATCAAAAATCTGAAAGGCGCATATTTATGACCCCACAAAACTGCAATTCTTTCCCCATTTAACCGACTCTCTATCTCCAGTAGTTTCCGAGATACCCATAGAGAACATCGTAGGAAACTCACCCTGTATACAATGCATTTTTCTCAAAATGTCAATATTAAAAAAGTTTTTCCTCTTGTAAAGACAATCCGAAGACATACTGTAGAACCTACAAATAAATACGCTACGCACATTTGCACGACCCTGTATAATAAGAATCCGATAATTGATTAAACAAAAAATGTTATCTAAACTCCATTTTATTTGTTATAATAATAAATGCCTATGTCACAGATAATATTTTATTAATTTTTAATCACATCATAGGATTGATATCAATAATATAACCACAGATAACATTTATACTACGTTATCTGTGATATTCCTTCAATATAAGAGAATTATTTTTATAGATAAAACTAATAATTCAATAAAATTTACAATAATTATAGATATATAAATTGAAACATTTTTTTTAATTAAATGAATGTTTAACTGTTACTTAGCTACAAAAACTAATTGGTATTTTAACATACCGCATTAACTATGCGTTCTATGAATTCCTGTTGTAACAATTAAGAACGTTTTTTTTAATATTTCAATTAATATGCACAACACTTATTTTTAACTGTACGTGCTCTTCCTTTAGTATATCCTAAAAAGAATTTTTATCAGTAACATTTGATCTTACCGATCTATAAAATAATAATTTAAACATTCTAGAATATTATTCATTTGATTTTTTGAAGTTTGTACAAAATAAAGTAGGTATATTATTGCGCCCATGGTATAAGATAGTATAGTGTTTAGACGACTAGTTCAATATACAGGAATACAGTTCGGACCACCCTGTATAGTAAAAAACGCAAAAATAACGAAATACTTTTAAAAAAAAAGATATTTAAAAATTCTACAATATTATTCCTTGCATATTTTTGAAGTTTTACCAAAATTATGTATATTTTTTTGACCACCAGTTTAAAATAACGTTTAAAACACACACAAAAATAAAAAAAAATACTTTTAAAAACTTATTTAAACAATCTAGAATATTATTGCTTCGTTTTTTTGAAGTTTGAACAAAATAATTTGCGTCCATTTTATAAGTTACTTTTTTTACTAGTTCAAAATAGTGCAAAAATACTTTAAAATAAATTTATTTAAACTTTGTACAATATTATTTCATGGATATTTTTGATGTGTAATCAAAATTAAGTATATTTTTTGACCACCAATTCAAAATAACTTTAAAAAATACAAAAATTCTTAAATACTTTTAAACAACTTATTTAAACATGCTTTTTAAACAAAATTAAGTATATATTGACCACAATAAGTGTTATTCCTTTATCAAAGAGTTCGAAATATCGTAAAAATGCAAAATTAACGAAATGATTGTAAAAGAAATGTTATTCAAGCATTCCACAATATTATTTATTGGATATTTTTGATGTTTCATCAAAATAAAGTATACTGAAACTGACCGCCAGTCCAAAATAATCCAAAAAATATCAGTATATTGTTTAAAACCTTAATTAGACAATTTAAAACATTATTTGACCACGATAAGTGTTATTCTTTTGACCACCTGTTAGAAAAACCGTAAAAAAACCGCAAAAACTGGAAAATACTTTGAAAAAACTTACTTTTCTTTGTGCCTCCGCGGCAAATCCACTTTTCGTAGCCCTGTTCGATGCCATTTTTTTACAGTTGTGCGAATGAATGAAAAAAAACCGGTCTACAAAAATGTTGTGGCACTTTTATCAAGTTGTTCCCAGCGCTGTGGGTTTTTTAAGACTGAATTCTGTCTCTATTCTGCTGTTCGCCGTCACTGGTATCTGCTGTCCGTCCTTGTTTGTCTGGATGATTTAGAAAAAGAGGGGTGTTCGAGTGGCAGGAAACCCTCGAGCATGAAACGTGCTAGATATGGGTTTCGATACATAGGTGATGCCATGATAAATCGTATTGAGCAGTTTGAACAGGTTTGTACTGATATATTGGGTATTTATTGATAAAATGGAGAGGATATGTGTTGTAATGAGTGTGGAATTTTTTAAACGTGTCAGAAAAAAGTATTGAGAATAAAGTCTGTACCAATTTAGAATTTATTAGAATTTAGAATGAGTGGGAGGGGGGTTAATCACTGCGACCTTACAGATCCATTGTGTCCCCCTTTCTTGAGTCATAACTCATCATACAGTCCCAGGGCTTTGACAAAAGCCAGTATCTGGGACGGTTTTATAGAGGGTAGTTCTCCATCTCCAATATCAGTCGTACCAAAATTCATGGCACGAATGGTTGTCGTCTCGGCGCACTCAGTGATGAGGTGTACTGTGTTTCCTCATTTTCCCCACAGAATCTGCATTCGCCGTTTCTTCTTAGTTTCAATCTACTGAGGTGTTAATTGAGGAGACAGTGTCCTGTTAAAAACCCCGTGACAATCCGAAGATTGTTCTTACTTAAACCCAGGAAGATCTGTGATTTTTCTTAATCATAAGCCCTCAGAAACTTCTTCGAGTGTCTTAGACCGTTGCAAGATTCCCACTCCAGGTTGCGGACGGAATCTTCCAAGTTTTTGAGTTCCGCCTTGAGTTGATTACCACTTGGAAAGCAGAACGGTTCTGGTCCAGTTAGTGGAGTGTTCGCTCCTTTTCTAGCTAGATCATTTGCTTTTTCATTGCCTTCTATCCCTTGGTGAGCAGGCACCCAGAGTAGGAGGACTTTGTTTTCTTTGCCTAATTTATTCAGCTTCTCTATGCATTCTTTGGCCAATTTCGAATTGATTGATACTGAGTTGATCGCTTTTACGCTGCTTGACTATCAGACAAGATGGCTATTTCTTGTTTCCGATAGTTCCTATCAAAGATAAGTTGTACGCATCTTTCGATAGCGTAGATTATAGCCTGTAGGATACTAGGGTAAGTGCCCATTGGTTCGGAGTATTTAGCTCTCGGCCCAAACACTCCGATCCCTGTTCCCGTATTGGTTTTGGAAGCATCAGTATACCAAGTTATGGTATGGTCTTTTAACTGCTGGGCAAGCGTTTCGCTCTTCCGTCTGTACCAATGCCATGAAAAAGATATTTTTGACTCAACTTTCGTTTAGCTGAAATCTGTTATATAAAAAATGACTTTGTATATGCGTTCTAGAAGGCGTTAGGAGTACAAATATGCGTCATTTTCATTTTTCGGACACTTTAGTATAGACGAAATCTGTTACATCAAAACTAGTCTTCGGGGTGTGTTTTAGACATTTTTCTAAACATAAACACACAAAAAAGTGTCTGCGAAAATTTTTTATTTTTATTTTACATAAAAAAAATGCTTTGACTTTAGAATAGCCGAAATCAGTTACATGAAAAATGAACTTATATTTGTTTTATACGAGCCTTTTCGAGCAAAGAAATACAAAAAAATTCCTGCGGAAATGTGTCAATATCAATTTGTGCACTTTGTTTTTCATACATTTTTTAGTTTAGAAGCTTACGGGACCCGGGAGCGAATAGGGGTGCTGTAACAATTCTTGTAGAATAGATAATATAGGTTCTTGTAGACAATAAGTACCTCGGTATGTTGCACTTATTCTTGTTTTTTATTAAAGCTTTACGTAAATAGGGCTGATTCAAAATAAAAAATCATTGGATCATGCAGTTTTCTTTCATATTTTAATAATTAACTGTGATTTTGCAAAAATATTAGATTGGTTAGCATTTGGGTTGCTGTGGTTAGCTTTTCTTTCTGGAGGGTGTTAAGCTGTGGTTTTTATATTTTAATAATTAACTGTGATTTTGCAAAAATATTATTAGATTGTTAGGATTTGGGTTGCTTTGGTTAACTTTTCTTTGTGGAGGGTGTTAAGCTGTGGTTTTTGTATTTTAATAATGTAAAATAAAAATCAAGCATTTTTTATTTTCCGGAGTTTGTAAACGCTTCTAAAAGGCAAAAATATATTTATTTTTTATATAACTGATTTCAGCTATTCTAAAGTGTAATAAATTTCCTTAGAAAATGAAAACAGCTTATTACCGCAGGAAAATTTTTGTGTTTAAATGTTCAGAAAAATATTAAAAATAAAACGCAAAATGTATTTTTTATAGCAGATTTCAGTTATTCTAATGGAGAAATTTGGAAATTACGCAATTCCGCAGGAAAATTTGTGTTTTCCGTGGTTCACAGTAGCTTTTTAAAGACAAAAATTTTTTTTTCTAATAACTGATTTCAGCTAAACGAAAGTTGACCCATATTTTTTCCTTAAAATTTTAGTTTTGTTGTTAATAATTGATAGGAGACTATATCGATCTCTTTAACATTGTTAATTAATGTCTACACAGGGTGACACAGGTAAGTACAGACCATCTAAAGTAAATGAAAAATATATATATTTTTTTGTTTATTTATTAATATCTCTAAAACTACCGAAATATATTTACTCATATCTTAGGATTATGTAAAGTGATCTGAAAAGAAGCCAAAAATGCAATAATATACAGGGTGTTCCGTTTAAAAAAAAATCATCTCGACTCACACTTTTTTGAGCTACCCTATAGAAGTTAAAATATTTTTCCAGGATTTGCGCTTAAACAAAATTCTTAAGTTTTTTGACGGACCCTGTATATAATATGGCTGATGACTGCGTAGAACAATCAGATTAAAGCCAGATTAAAGCAAAGAACTTGAGCAGCAAAAAGGAGACGTGTTAACTGAATATACTTTTTTTTTTTTATAAATCTATAAACTTTGATGGTCGAAGCTCTTATAGGGGTCAATTCACAAAACGGTTTAAGACACGATACAACTCTTCAAAACCCTTAAACAAGAAAAAAACCTCCATGATTCACCCTTTACCCAATTTCTAACATTTTAAGACACTTTTTTCGATTATTTTAGCTGAAATTTTCGGTTTTTCTGGCGCGCTCTGTAGGTAAACCGGTCGGGTAAAAAGACGTTGAGTACTATAGCCCGAGGAAATTCACAAAAAGGTTCGTTACATAACGACTAAATCGTGGTACGAACAATGCCATCGGAGACCAGAGGTTAAAGTAGGTGAAAACATTAGATGGAAGTCGTGAATCGGGCAGGGTTTCAGAACAGAAATCGAACTAGACTCAATAAAATACTTTTAAAGAATTATTTATTTAATTTTTTACACTTAAATAGCTAAGCTGTAGACTTAAGTAGCACAAAACTCACGTTTCATTTTTTTACGATCCATATAATCAAAAAAAAACCGGCTAAAACAAATAAAAACCCCTTGTAGGAAAAAATTACATGTGTTTCTCGATAATTAACATCAGATAAACAAATTAGAATAAAAATGCCCTGATGAAAAGTAATAGAAACAATTACAAAACCTGGTGCATCAGCTTCGTATACTAAAAAAAAATCTATACTAATATTGTGCTAATATAATAAATAGGTAATAAATAAAATCCTTAAGTGACTGACATACTGATTAATCACGATCCTGCTCAAACCACTCAACATAAGAAGCTCAGTTTTGGCATACATATTGATTCTAGGGTGTAGAGGTTCGATAAGAAGGGATTTTTCGAAATTCCAGTTCCAATAGGGTGAAACCCATATACGTATTACTTTTTACAAATATACTCAGGGTTCCCTATTTAACCCCGTGTGCAATTTCTGTGCCGTAAGAAAAAGACAACATAACCCAGCTCCATATTAAAACTGCATAAGTCTATTTCACCCGGATATGGATTGAACTGCGATTGCGCCAAACTCCGATTGATTGTTGTTTTAGTTCTGTTTGTATTACTTTTTATTTGTGCGCGTAAAAGAGTGATTTTGTTTAGTTTATTGTTTCCAACTATTTTTTTATATTTTTCCAACTCCATGATAATGTGTTATAAATAATAAAAATATAAATCAAATTGAAGGTTAGGGGAAATGTCAGTCAACCACTTCCCTTTAAAAACATCGACCAATGAAAACTTCTTCAGGTGAGGCATGCTCAGTTAAATGAATATCCGGGTGAAATAGACTTATGCAGAATTCCATATTGTTCTTTCACTGTTTGGGCTTCACTTTTTGGAGATTAGGCTGAGTATATTTGTAAAAAGTAATACAAGGGTAATACGTATATGGTGAAACCACCCCTAAAATATTACAATATTTTTTATTTAAAAAACGGTCAAGTTTCCGAAGAAACGCTTAAACACGTATATTTTATTTTGTTTTTTTACATATTTTAAGATTTTTTAAAAATGATTGAGTTAATTAATCACGATCCTGCTTAAAGCGCTTGACGAAAAAGCTGATTTTTGGAAAACAGATTGACTTTAGGGTGTAGAGGTTCGATAAGAAGGAATTTTTCGAAACTCGAATTCTAAGGAGGTGAAACTATCCCTCAAATATTAAAATAGTTTTTATTTAAAAACCGGTGAGTTTTTCGGAAAACTCTTAAACACGTATATTTTATTTTGTTGTTTTACATATTTTAAGATTTTTTTTATAAATTTATACAGGGTGTTTCATAAAATATGACCATTGAGTAATCACGATTCTGCTTAAACTGCTTGACGTTTAAAGCTGATTTTTGGCAAACGGATTGACTGTGGGGTGTAGAGGTTCGATAAGGAGGGGTTTCTCGAATCTCAAATTCCAAGAGGGTGAAAACGCCCCTCAAATATTACAATATTTGTTATTTAAAAAACGGTTAGTCATTCGGGAAAACGCTTGGACAAGCATAATTTATTTTGTTTTTTTTCATATTTTGAAATGTTTAAAAAATCATACAGGGTGTTCCAAAAAGTTGGCTAATTTCTTAACCACGATTCTGCTTAAACTGCTTGACGTAAAAAGCTTATTTTTGGCAAACGGATTTTTCGAAAGTCAAATTCCAACGAGATGAAACTACCCCTCAAATATTACCAAGTTATATAATAATATGGCCATATTGTTTTTTCTCATGCTGACATAAATGTGAGAAAATTTTATCCAGTTTGTATGTTAATGGAAATTCTTGCTTTGCTTTATCATCACCATTACAAATGATTAATTCGACGCGAACGAAGTCGCTGGTACACGCTAGTTAGAGACAAAACTCAATAAAAACCACTTTTAGCAAAAAACGACACGTGTTTCTTGATAATTAACATCAGATAAACAAATTAAAATAAAAGTAACAGAAACAATAAATAATAATAAAAAAAAAGTAATAGAAACAATTTTACAAGACCTGGTGCATCAGCTTCGTATACTATAAAGAAAATTAGAGATAAAACCCAAATAATAGAGGCATTTTGAAAAAGCAAACAAAAGAAAAAAAACGCTACTAAGACTATCATAATGTTGATCTAATAACAATTTTACGTTTATACTATTACGTCAAAAGCAACTTTTCTCCAAAACCTACCATGACTTCACTGAGGCATCGTTTCTTGTTCACTGTTATTAATATCTTAATTATTAGATATTAATACACCTGATAATTATGGTGTTCTGGTACATCATCGATTTTAAAATAAACTAACTGTTTCTATCTTATTTTTTTATTAGAATGGGCATAATCAAGAGGGTTTGAAAGAAGATATCAAGATGCTGTTTTAGTTGACTTTTTAAGCTTTTATTACTCTTTACTATCAGCTAAAATTACATATACTATCGTATTTAATTTTTTTGAAAAAACGCGGAATGTTTGTTAAATTGTAAGACAGCGCCCCCTAGCGTCTACGTTCAAAAGCTTATTTTTATTATTTTTATGGTATAATATAGAGTAAGGAACGGTCTTTTAAACAAGCCCTAGTTTGTTGGATTCTGATCATCCAGTCCGGAGTTATTAGCATTTAAATTAAGATAGATATAACCTTCCCCCACCACTTTATTTTAGCATGTAGGAAAAAATGGTTCTTACAAAAAAAATCCAAAATTTACTAAGGATTATAAAGCTATTTTATTTATATAGTACCCATTATCTAAGCAAAATTCTGTAAAAAATTCTGTATTTTCTTATTTTCCATAGCTGTTGCGCCCTCTAGCGGCCGTTTTACATACTTGATTTCTCATAGCCCCTTTGTTATAAATATTTTTTTCCGTAGGCCCTACGGCTAATATTTTCCGAGATACAGCCGAGAGCTATTCTTAGTGGGACACCCGGTGCATCAAGAAATTAATTTTTATGCATAGAAGACGTGTGTCAAAACATCCTGTATAATAGATATATCGATTTTTAGCTACTTCAGGGTGAAAAAAAAACGAAGAAAGACCAAAAAATGAAGTTATACCTTTGAATAAGAAGACGAAGGAAGGAGCATAATGCTATCCATGTATTCATGCATGGTGGGCGGAAAAGCCACCATAAAAGCTCTCTAGGGTGGGGATCCTTGACAGTTCTGTTTGACGATTCATTTGACACATTTGAATTTGATTTGAAATTTTATGGATTTGTCAGTCTTTACGGAGCTTATTTTATGTTATTTATTATTTATTCTACTACTGATAGTTGTATAAAGGTAGTAAATCTAGATGGAAATTGTGGCAGAACTTAAATTAACAGTGACACTATCGCGATTTATCGAAAAAGACTCTAAAATAGTTGGTTGTGTAGCGTGCGGTAGATCTCGGCAAAAACTGAGTGAAATAATGGAACAACTTTTCGCTAGTAAGTGACTATATAATATACATACGTGTAGTAAACCAATCATTTATGAAATTCACTTAAATTAACTAAATTATATATTTTTCTTGCATTTTAGCTTTTATTTATTACTTGTCAAAGATTAGATGTCAAAGAATTTAGATACGTTAATTTGACTTACCTGCTTCAGTAGCGTATCGGATGTTTGTGTTAATAAATACTTATTATAACTTATCTATTTTTATTACAATTATATATTTTTATAACAATTTTAATAACTACCAACATTTATTCACAACGTAAAATAATACAACAAATTATGGAGTCTACCCCACGTCTACCCTACATCATAGTTTTACATTTTTTAAATAAAATTAGAAGGACACTGATAAACCGGAATTTAAGTCGGCCATATTTGAGGCCTATCGCGGTGGACCTAAGATTTTTGATATGCTCCTTCCTTAGTCTTCTTATTCAAAGAGTTATACCAAAATCAGAAATTCGTTTTTTTTCAACCCCTGTATAAGCTTTCCAATTCCTGTTTGAATTTCACGCGTTGCTATAGTAACCATTCTACTGTATATGACAACAATGAAACAAATCATCCACTACAGCGCGTATAATCGACCTACAAAAAATCGTTTTTTAACTTAATTTTTGACAAACTGATGGATTTTGGACTGGACAATGAGTTCGATTCCGATGACAGCTTTTTCGACGAGCCAAAACTAGCCATTAAAAAAGCAAGCCCGGCGAAAACTAACCCTAAAAAGTCCCTCGAAGACATTTTTGGCTTTCAAGAAGAAAAATCAAATGAAAAAAGTAATTTAGACACGCCTGGCAACATCGCAAGTAGTCCTGGACCTAAACCCAAGGTATTGTTAATTAAAATTAATATAATTTTATTTTTTAATTATAATTTAAATGATTTACCTTTCAATAAGAAAGATTAAGGAAGGCGGAGCGCGATGGAAGATTTTTAAAATATTTTTTTTTAATAATTTTAATATTTAAAATAAAACTCTAGGTACGTTTTAATGTTGAAGAAAATGCTTCTGAAGACGTTCAAAAAGGTTCCTCAAAGACTTCTGTTACCAGCAAAGGGCTAGATTGGCTAGGTAGCTCCGACAGTCTAGATTTTTCAAAAAAAGAACCAAAATCTTCCTCGAAAGGCGATATTTTAGACGACATTCTACCTTCAGCGCCTCAGAAATCTGAAACCAAAAAACCTCTCGACCTTTTAGATGATATTTTACCTAAAACTACCCAAAAAAGCGACTCAAAAAAAGCAATTTCGTTCGAGGACATCTTGAAAGACAGTAAAGCACAAAAAACTGGTTCTGGTAGTTTGGAACGGTCTAACTTTGATCTGACACAGTCAAAAAGTGGTACTGGATCGTTAGAAAATATATTGGGAGATAAAGGACCTGGAAACTTTGATAAAATACCTCAAAGAAATGCACTGAGTGCTAGTCTGGACTTGGAAAAGACTGGAATGGCTTCCAGAAGAGGAAGGAGAGCTTCCAATACGGGAGTATCGGATATTTTAGGATTATTCGGATCAGAACAATCTCCTGAGCCGATTTCTAGAAGTAGAAAGCCAAATTTAGACGCTTTTGCAACTAGGGAAGGCAGAAAAAATACTGGAGAAGGTAGTTTATGTTTATATTTGCAAGATTCTTACTAAAAACTTTGTATTAGATGTTCCAGATTGGTTAGGGGGAAGTACCACGTCAGCTACAAGATCAGACACGACGATTCAGTCCCAAACACCCGAAATTACTCGAGAAGATCAGCAAAAAGTCCAAAAAAACGTCGATATTAAAGATTCTACTGAAACTAAGACTAATGCAGATGATTCTTTTCGAAGGAATATTGAAAAAAACACTGATAATACAGTCCAGACTTCAGAAAATTTCCAAACAAACATTTCCAACTTGCAAACTCAAGAATCGTTTTTGCTGGTTTCTCTGCAACTGAAGCAGTACGAGCAAAGTTTAACAGACATCAAACAGCAACAAGAACAGATCCTAAAGAAGCAAGAGAACCAATTTGACTTATTTTTGAACAAATATATCGAGAAACAGAAGAATATCGAACAGGAAATGCTGGCTCAGCAAGAAAGGATCAATCAGAACATTAGGACGTTGGCGTTGGGTGGTATTGATGCAGGGAGAAGAAATTTTAAAGAATCGGGGTACGCAAGTGATGACATTGAAGATCCCGATGACGCAAACGATAAGGTAGTGTCAAAGATCGTGGAAAATATGAAACAAAGACACCAAGAGGAATTCTTTTTGATGGAAGAGTCCTATAAGTAAGTCAAATATCAAATTATCTTCTTGGGTACCATTGTAAAATAATTGATTTTATAGAAAACAAATAACAATGCTTGAAAAGTCTTCGGAACTGGTCGAGCAACGCCTCCAGAAAGAAACGGAAGTCATTACTAAGATCTACGAAGACAAACTAGCCAACATGAAGGTCCAGCATGCTGAAGAACTCGATCACTGGACTGAAAAACTCAAGAGTCTGGAACAAAAGCATCGGGATGAACTGGAAGCAGCTCGTGAAGATTATTCCAGGTATAGAGACAAGTTGTTATTTGACGATTCCTTATATTACCTACAACTGTTATTTATAAATAAGAATTCGCAACATTTGTTAGTGTCTAAAAATAACAGTTATGGAAATAAACTGGTTATTATTATATGCTCATACTATACGCAATCAACAAACAGAGACCTGTTATTTTCAACCGTAATCTTTAAATAACAGTTCCAATTGTTATTTATTTAGAAATACTAGTCTTGTCCATCTCTGATAATTCCAGGTTTCAGAAGAGATTTTATTCAACGGTCTTTTATTTCACAACTGTTATTTGTAAATAACAGTTTGCAACACTTGTTACTGTCAGAAAATAACAGTTACGGAAATAAAACCATTTCTTTCTATTTGGGATTTTGGCTGTAATAATATAAACAACAATAAACAACACAAACCTATTGTTTTAAACTGTTATCTTTAAATAACAGTTTCAATTGTTATTGAAAAGGAATAGTCTTGTTTACCTCTAATAATTCCAAAGTTATTTAACGATCTCTTGTTTATTACTGTCCAAAAAGTGTTTATTTTTTATATGCTCACTCCTTTTTGGGATTTTGACTGTAAGAATATACACAATCAACCACAAAAACCTGTTATTTTAAACTGTTATCTTTAAATAAAAGTTTATTTAGAAATAATAATTTTGTCCATCTCTAATAATTCCAGATTTCTTCGTGAAGCTAAGCAGGATTTTTTGGATCAAATTGAACGGTTTAAAGAACAGAAACATAGAGAAATGGATCTGATGGCTGACGGTGTTGAGATCAGCCAAAGAATAACCAAGAGTGCTGACAAATTAGATCAAAATGGAGTGATTTTGGAGAAACTTCAAGAAAAAGTGATCAGTGACTATGATGTGCTGAGTGTGGTTAGAGAAAGGTCCATTGAGAATAAAGAAAGAGAAGTTGCTAGTAAGATTTTATTGTTTATTATTTTTAATAACTTTTTTTAACATGTAGTGTACAGGGTGTCCCAACATTATTCCAAATTACCCACTTTTCCCCTACTAGTTTCGTTCTTATTTCAGCTATGAGGTTGTCTCTGGAAAAATGCCGAGAACAGGCTGAAAAAGACCGATCCCAACTATTGGCTCTGGTTCGTACGTTGGAGCAGAAGATTTCCGAACAGGACCACAACGCTCAGGAGGAGAGATGGGCCATGCAACAAGCGGCGGCAACGTTGGCAGCTAGAGCAGTTGCTTTCGACAGGGAGGTCGAATTCAGCCGGACATCCATAGAAAGGGAAAGGGAACAACTTAAGGTAACTCCAGAAGGGCTTGATATTTACATATTTATAAAGCCAAGAAAGTAATAATAACAAGTGACGCTTTCTGTCACCTGTTAGATTAGATTTTTAAGGTGGCTATTCGCATGTTCCACTGCGGCATGTTCAGATCTATTGTGATCCTCTTCTGATCTCTAGGTTACATTTTTACTCCCAATAAAAAAAATATGGTATACTATTTTTGACTGTTTCTTTGCAGACGCTTAAAGAATCCATTCTGGCGGAACAGGCCCGCGTCACTGCGCAGCTCACCGAGGAAAAGCTGCGCATCGACTCAGAACAGACGCGACTAAAGGTCTCCGCCTCTTTGGTCACCGATTACGAGGTGCAAAAAGTGAAAAACGAGGCCGAAACGGCCATTCAAGTGGCCAAAGAGCTGACGGAGCAGCTAACCAGGGAAAGAAACCTGGTCCAGCGGCAGAAGGTGGATTTGGAGAATTTCAGGAGAAGGTTGGTGGAAAAGGAGGTGGAGTTGACGGAACGGGAGGAGGAAATGGAGGAGGTGAGGAGGGAGATGCGCCAGAAGATAGTGGAGGATAGGAGAATTAGTCAGGAAGCTAGGGTATTGGAAGCCAGGTAATTCTGCTTTAGCTGATGTAATCTTATTTATTTAACATCATTTAACATTATTTTTTTTTATTTAATTAACATTTGAAATTGTCTGAACTAGGGTTTCACGAGATTCTCGAAATTCGAGATTTCTCGTCTCGTCTCGTCTCGATTTCGAGACGAGATCGAGAAATTTTTTCGAGATTTCTCGATCTCGAAAAGCTTTAGATGCTGCAATAACTCAACAGCTCATAAAAGTCTAGAAAAATGGAAATAAAAAACTATGTTGGGAAATATTTTCTCATACAATGCAAATTTGCATTTCTTTATTTACAATTATTACAAATAATCAAAAGGTAACTTCCCCAAAACTGTTCGATCCGTCGTTCTTTTCAGAATAAAGAAATGCCGTAAATATAATATATTCTTGTTCTTATGGCACCATTTTTGTATAAATTACTCTATCAACTCCTATTGAGTTAAACGAATTCAAGTAATGTCGAAGAAAAAAAGGTTTTCAATAAAAGACTGTTTCAAGTAAACAAAAATCAATTTGTTGCACAACGAAGTAAAAATTTTAAACTTTCGTAGGTAGCTAGGTAAATTTTAAACCCATATGGATAAAAGACTAAATCAAAAAATAAAGGAATCTTTCTCGTCTCGATGATCGAGACGAGACGAGAAATTGTCTTCGAGACGAGATTTCTCGCCCGGTTAAAGTTTTTTTTCACTTATTTTTTACTACCTGCATCAGCGTTAGGTACATCACACAAACCTCGTGTACCTGAGTATTTTATAGTTTCAATAACTGCACTAGCAAAACGATATGATGACAAAGCCACGATTTCAATATTATTTTAATGCTATCAACATGAACTGTAACCGGGACGGCGCCGGCGTGAAATACATAGTAAAAAGTTCTGATTTCTGCGGTATATAGCGCTGCGGTTGGAATTTTTTGAAATCAACTAAAATGCACCAAGTCTATATTGTCTATTATTTTCAGAGGTTCTACTAAGATTCTACTTAACTCTTTCTTATTCTAAATAACTCTTTCTAGATACAAAGAAAAATTATCTGAGCTTCAGGAACAGACGCTGTCTCTGTCTGGCAGAGAGAAGAAACTGGCAGAAGAAAAGATCCAGATATCCAAGGAAAGGCTAGCTTTGTACACATCGATCAAGGAAAAAGCCAACACCAAAAAATGCGTGCTGTGCAAGACTGAAGACGAGGATCATAGCAAAAACGAACTGTTTTACGTAACTCATCCTGTAAGTATATCCCGTGTAAAGGTCCCCATACACTACGGTTAAATTTACTCTGAAAGGTATTGTGACTGGGAAAAAATAGAATTTGATTGGCCTGTAATTTCTATTTTTATTTGTATTTTCCCTTACGGCAATTTTATTTTATGCTACATTTTTATCTTAGTTATAAACAAAGACAATAATAAAAAGGTCTATACCTACTATATGGCGGATTCATCTCTCCAAAAATTCCTATATATGGGTATTTCGCCACTGCAAAAAAATAAAAATAAATTCGAATTAAAGAACATAAAGATTAGGGAATGCAATCCCGCAAATGCTGGATCTCTCTGAGATTCCACGGGATCAAAGTGGTGGGATTTACCGTGCGGGATCCGCGGGATCGACACATTACTACTGGGTAACCGAATCGATCTCGATTAAGTTCAAACCCATTCAAACCTCTTCGTTCCGGACCAATGCGTCGACGTTCGGAACCCGGAGGATTCCCCTTACGGCTTTTTTTACCACACTGCAATTTAACATTTGTATAAGCAAATTTAAATATTTCGAAAACTATTAATTTTAGGTATATAACATTATATATAAAAAAGTTATAGAGTTTTACGCAGAATCTAAAAATAAAATAAAAAATAGGGTGTTGCATTTAAAAAAACATATGTTATATCCGCCACATATTTTTGAAGCACCCTGTATACTCTATAACAATTTTAAAATGTGTATCTTAACCTTCCCTATAACTTTTGTATTTAACATTTTTTTGTAAACCTTGAAACAAATGAGATAATGGACTTGACTCTATCGTTGACTCACCCTGTACAGCTAGTTTAAGATACACGCTATATCAATATATTGTGGAATATTTAGGACCAAAAAGGGTATGACTATTGTTTACAGTCCCGCAATTTTGAGGATTCCGCGGGATTGATTGATTTAATCCCGCGGGTTTGCGGGATTGAGATTTTGGTGCGGGATTGCATCCCCTAATAAAGATTATTTAAGAAAGGGAGATTTTCACAAATCTAAGATTTGTCAGCATTCATGGGACACAGGGCACCGAATAAATTTTAATAACGCCAAAATTATAATGAAAGAAGCGATAACCTCTAAAAGAAAACATACATACATTTATTTTTATTAGATTGTATTAACAAAGCCTCCTTTAAAATAAAGGAGGCTTTGTTAATACAATCTAATAAAAATAAATGTATTGCTCATGCATCTGTAGATGTTAGTAATGTATGGCAATCGCTTCTTTGATATAACACATAACACAAATAAACATAACATACGTAAAAATTAAAAATAATCATACAGAAAGTTTGGGGCTTTTTGGTTTTACCTTATTAAGTAATTGTTATCAGGTAGTAATTGTTAATTTTGAAGTTTAACTTGATTTAATGACATTTTAACAGAACGTCAACGGTTTTTGTAGACGTATCTGTTTTAAAAAAAGTGTTCTCGAATAGTTGAATTTAAGTATTTTAAATAGTTTTTCTTTATTCTTTGTATTTTTTTTTGCTTCCGACGACGGAAAGAGATAAACTTTCCGAAACGTTGAGCATTTTTTTGTTCGTTAGGCAAATTTGTATATCTGTAAACCTAACTTCTGACAAGTATATAGTTTCCGTTTGGGTTAACGCAACAGTGTTTACAAAAAATAACTATTTTATTTTGTAGATTTTCTTGCAGTGGCGATATACCCATAAAGGATTTTTTGGAGAAAATATAATAATACCTCTTTGATTATAAATTACATCCTGGGAGGGGTAATTACCCCCATTACAACTCCAGTAGATACGTCATTGTAATTACAAATTATCTAATAATAATAATAGCTCCCGTATATAGCGTTCAACGCCTTGGTACAGCTACAGCCTTGGTACAGCTGCAAGGTACAGCTTGCCATACTAGAGCCGTTCGGTATACAAGGAAGGTAATGTGGCTAGCACTACGCTTCAACCGCCCATTATTACCTCAGGATTGTGAATCCCAAGTACTCATTTAAGGCTGAGTCGACCTAGGTACCCAAACTATTTTTATTTTAATAAAAATAGTCGGCTGATGCAATACCGGGTGTGGGATTCGAATCCACTACCTTCAGATTGGTAGACGAGAGCCTGTACCTCTACGCGACCGGGCACCTACAAATTACCTACTAATCAATTTTTTTTTATAAACCTTTTAGGCATCCGATACAGAAATCTTGAGACTGAAAATGGAAGCTATGGATGACGAAAGAAACAGTGAAGTCAGTAGAGAAGATAACAGCCCGAATATTTTACCTAGTTCTTAGTTCATACTCACTAATCATTTTTGGTCTGTTTCGTTTAATACTAATCCAATTAAAAATTATTTTTATAATAAATGCTTTTTGCGTATAATTGTTTCTAATGTTTTATTTATAAATCTAAAAAATCCAAAGTGCCAAAGTTTTTAATAACTATAATTAATTATCTCACACTAATTAGGTAAGTATATTTTTTTAAGAATTTTTAGACATGATTCAGTGTTTTTTAAACAATGACTCACCAATGAGGAAAATGCATGTTTTTAAATAATCGTTTTAAAAAATAGTTTATATAATTACAAATTGAACAAAAAAAATCGTTGATATCGATTAAGAAATGCCTCTAATATAAAATAATTAAATATTGGTAATTTAAATGGCCGGGCAAACGCTCTCTACCGCGCCTTGCCGCTGTGACGTCACCCGCCGTTCTTCTGGTTGAGTGGAGCCAGACGCGTGTTTATTTTACACAGTTTGCTTTTAAACGCTATTGAATCCGAGTCAAAATTTTAGTTATTTGTGTTAATTAATACATAATTAGTAATTAGTGATATTTATAAATAGTAATGGATGAGCGAAAACAGAAAAAAAATGGTCCAAGGCCATGAGAAGAGATGAAAAGAAAAACGTTAAATTATCCTCTATTTTTACGATTTATTGTTGTGAAGATCATTTTGATGTAAGTTCATATATTTATGTATATTGTCTTACATAGGTATATGAAATTTGAATGTGTGTGTACAGGGTTATTCATTATATTTTGACACCCACATACAGCCTTAAATGCAAGTTTTAGAAGAAAACATTAAATAAAAAAGTTGCATGGTTTTTACCTATACTCTCTTTTAAAATTAATTCTAGTTATACAGGGTGTCTCAAAAAAGGTGGTCCAGAAAATTGTAGGTATTTTTCGCTTTTCAACTGTCAATATTTCGTAAACATTTGAAGATAGGTATAGGATATTATACATGAAATATATCTAGAATATCTAGAAATTTCCGAAGAATCTAAAAATATATAGGGTGTTTCACTTAAAAAAGTAACTTAATTTTGGCGTTTGCTTATGGGACACCTTGTATAATATTTTCATTACTGATACACAATTTATTTCCTATAATTTCGTAAAAAAAACAATCTTTAAAAATAACAAGGATAAGGGGGTGTCAATATATAAAAAAATTTTCTTTTTCACGCTATGCTCTGGAGTTATTTTTCCACGTACTAAAGAAATATTTTTGTCTCTTTTCACTTCTACATAACCTACAGCATTATCTCCATACGTCTCCCTACCTGATCTGACAAATAAGTTTATAACATTAAAATTTATAACTATATAAAAGTTCGTAACAGTAGGTACCTACTTATACTTAAATATGCCTCAGTACTACAAAGAATAAATGTTACATACCTCTCTGTTTTTTGTCTCTGTCCTCGAATTCAGCACCAATAAATTGGGAATTTGTATTTATAAAAGCAGCCAATATAAAAGCATCGACTTTTGGCAAGTTATCTGATTGTGCTTTTACAAACCCGGAATCTGCCATTACTTAAAAAATTCTCAGAACACACAACACATACAAATAATAACTGCACAAAAAAGCATAAAAAGCTCCTTCAATCAACGCTAAAAGCAACAAAAATGTCTGAGTACGCCACCTAAATACGTACATAAACGGAACACGTCTGGCTGCTGCTGAGAACGGCGGGTGACGTCAGACCAATAGAATATCGTTTCAATTCGCGAGGCGTCGTTTGCGTTATCCATAGTATTTTAATAGCCCGTTTTATAAAATTGTGGTACTGCTTTCAAGAAAAAAGTTTTTTTTTGCATTTACACATATTTATTCTAATAAATTGAACAGTTTCTGCTTGCATGTCATTCATTTTGACACTTTAGTATTGTATTACGAGTTTTTGGTTTAAATAAATAGTGTTGTGATTAAGCTTTAAAATGTTTACTAGCAGACCTTGCAGTCGAACATTGTTCTTTTTAGAACATTTTTTAGTGCAAAGTGTACAAGATAGCTTAATAGCCGCAAAATGTTTCGGTACAATTGTACTGAATTCGGTACATCTTGACCAAATTCGGTACGTCATGCGTCAGTACAACATTTTGGAAAAATGGTCATTTTCGGTACGAAATTTCTAACAGTATAAATGCAACTAGTAAACTGCTTCAGAATGAGAAACTCGACATCATTGAGTCCACAAAAGCTCTAAAAGCTATCGACGGCTATTTTGTCAAAATAAGGACTGACGACCATTTTAGAGAAATATTAGTGGATGCTGCAGAGCTGGCAGAATTAGCTGGAAATTGAAGCAGTTTTTACTAATGACATTAGAGCTCGTCCCAGAAAAAAAAAATAGACAGTTTTTGTATGAATCAGTGGATGAGCCAATTTTAGATCCGCAGGAAAAGTTTAAAATCGATTTTTTCTTTGTTGTCCTGGAAACAATCCATGAGGCTCTCCAGGAAGAGCGCTTGCACACACACCGGCAAAATCGGTGCCGGAGTCGGCGCCGGCTTTGCACCCGTTCCGACAGTTGTATTTAAGTCTATTGTATTTGCCGGGCCCCGATTATTTTACCGGATCGGAGTTTATGTGAAGGAGCTAATTTATTTATATTGCAATCGGCTTCAGCTCCGGCACCGGCACCGATTTTGCCGGCGTGTGTGAAAGCGCGCGAAAGGTTGTTAAAAGCTCACTCGGACTATTTTTCGTTTTTATACGACATCACAGTTCTCAGGAATATCAACGAGAGGAAATAACAAATAAGCATTGTATGGATGCTCATCTCTATTTAACGGACGGAGACAAACATGATATTAATGACCTAGAGCTTCGGGACGAGATATTAGCTCTAATTGCTCTAACACCACCAGATAATGCCGAAAACTACAGTTGTCCAAAACAAACACTAAAATATTTAAAAATTCCCGATCTGATTGGAAACTTTCGAAATACTTACATCTCCATAAGAATCTTATTAACGCTGTCGGTTTCAGTGGCAACCGGAGAGAGAAGTTTTTCTAAACTCAAAATAATTGAGAATTACCTGAGATCAAGTATGACACAAGAACGATTAAGCGGATTATCTTTAATATCTATTGAGCACGAAATAGCGAACAGTCTAAACATGGACAATTTTATTTCAGACTTTGCCAAAAAAATAGCAAGAAAAAAGTTTTAGTTTTGTCCATGTTAGGAATTTTGTTTCTCAGGATTATGTCTATGTATTTATTACGAATTTTGTTTTGTTAATAATTTATAATCATTTATATTACCTAGTTTTAGATGTTAGTTTGGCTAATGTACCTTGTAATGTGTTTTTTTTTTATTCTTGTTAGGTACCATGCGATGCTCCTTTTAAATACAAAATTTAAATGCTAATTCTGAAAATCTTGCAATATTTATTTCGATACATATTCGTAAAAAAAATAGTCTGTAGGGGGGTTCGGGCTTGCTCCAGGCGGCCAACTAGGCCGCCTAGTTGGCTTAAACTAGGCCAACTAGTCTAAGTACGGCCCTGATGTGCCAAGGCGGTCAAGACAGTTGGGACTCAAATAAAAATTATTTTTTTTTTAATATTAAATGTTTTATTTAACAATCTTACCATAGATGTTTACATCGATTAGAAAATCATAAGTATGACAAAAGCAAAAGTAAGAAATTCGAATACGTTTGAAGCTTTCATTCTTCCATCTCTAATAATTTCGTCAAAAGATATACAAGACCCAATATACAGGGTGTCCGAAAATATCATGCATCTATCTACCCTTCTAGAGTAAGTTTGACAATATTTAAGGAAAAAAACAATTAGCTGATGAGATGTGTTAAATCAAGTTAACTTTGATTTGAGTGGTATTTTCAGACACCCTGTATTTATACAGACTGACCCAAGATTTTTCTTTCAAATTCCCACTTTAAATCTTAAATTGTCTTCTTAAAAAAGGTTCTAAAGTGCTACTAACAATATTGGCCACCCTGTACAACGGAAAACAAAACTGAAGCATGGACATTCCACACGATATTGCTCTTTTTTCACTTAAGACAAAATTTCCTTCTTAAGTACATCCTAGATAACACGATTGTAGCGGTATTTCAGATTTAATATACAGGATGTCTCACTTTTTTCGAAAAAAATATAGGAAAAAAGTCTACAGTTCTATTGACCGTACAGTTTTGGTAGAAAAAACTTGGGACACCCTGTATAAATAGCGAATGACAACGAAATCATTGTGTAAACTGTGATTTGATTGTCTTTAATCTAATATTAATAAAACTTTTTCCAGAATATTATTTTGAACCATATAGTTTCAAATTTTTGATAAAATACAATCAAATGACGGTTTATGCAATAATTTCGATATCACCCCGTATAGACCACATACGAGGATTATTCTTGTGAATTTTTAATTATTAATATATGTATACAATATAAAAAAGCTTCAAAACTATATACAAGGCGAGTCTTAAATAAGTGCACCAGTAGTGGTACTCAAATCTTTATAAAAAAAGTATATTATGTAATTATGTAACGCATGATCGAAAAAAAAACGGCGTCCAGTTGGCTGGGAAATGACGATCGATGACATTTCCCATATAAATTTACATATAAAATAACACAGATATTCATTTCATAGCCATCGTTGACGCCGTTTTTTTTTTCGATCATACGGTATTTTTGCAAAAAAGTGGTGACCACCATATTAGAATTTAGGTCTACAGAGGAGATCAGTAAGTAATAATGTTGGTCATATAGGTAGCGACAACTTTAAATGTTTGTGTTTTGCTTTCAGCCTCAGACAAACCTGCAGCTCCAAAAATTTTTCTAAAATATACAGATTTTTTTAACCTTATTTAAGAATCATCCTGTATATATAGGCGGTTGGAAAGATTTCTCTGTTAGGAACAGAGAGCGGTTTCTTTTAGTTAGAACATCAACTACGAAACTGAACAGATATAAACTATTAGAAACAGCTTAAAAACACAAAACATTTCGCACTAACTCCTAAAAAAATAGATATTTTTTCATATACGGATTTCGAAAAAAAAACTCTAAGAAAATAACTGGCACATCGATATATTCCTAAATTGAGTATAATTAAAAAACAGTTTAAAAAAATTATCGTGTTTATTTTTTTAGTACTCACAACCCTCATTTATCTATTGACCCCCAAGTTGTTTGTGCTAGTTGGTATTTATACAGTGACCGTCAAAAAGTTGACAACAAATGGGAAAAAAATCCTGAACAATCGAGAAAAAGAAATCGGTGTCGTAGTAATCCGCAAAAAGAAAATCGACGGTAATTTCCATAGAGGTTAAAATAATTTTATTTTCACTCAAAAGTTTTTTAAAATTTCTCGGATTTGTTGATATAAAAAAAACATCAAAAATTAATATTTAAAAAACTATTCAGGAAAAAAAACATCGCAAAATAGATTTGAATTTACTACTTTTATATATATCTTTTTTAATTATTTTTTTTACAAACTTCAATTTCAATTTTAATAAATGATAGATGTTTCATAATGATCTAAGTCATGATAGTTGACAAATACAATATATGGCAATGACAACTATTTTTTGGCTAGTGAGCATGCCAAATTGATTCTTTTTCTTTTGACAAAAATGATCCCATTTATTGCAAACTTTTTATGATCATGTTCCTAAAAAAATCACCCATTTAAATTACTATAAGGGGCGTTTTATTTTGGAAGAGAGTTATAAAAAAAAATCTTTCTTTTATATATTTTCTGAGGTGATGAATACCTGAACAAAGTACAGGGTGTCCCACTAAGAATAGCTCTTGGCTGTATCTGGGAAAGCATTAGCCGTAGCGGCTGCAGAAAAAAATATTTGTAATTAAAGAGGCTATGGGAAATGGTTCTAACAAAAAAAATCCAAAATTTACTGAAGATTATGAAGCTATTATTTATAGTACCCATTATCTAGGCAAAATTCTGTAAAAAATCTATTTTCTTATTTTCCATAGCAGTTGCGTCACCTAGCGGCCGTTTTACAAACTTGAAAATAATTTCCAGCAATTTCTCATAGCCTCTTTAGTTATAAATATTTTTTTCCGTAAGCCCTACGGTTAATACTTTCCGAGATACAGCCGAGAGCTATTCTTAGTGGGACACCCGGTACATAAATAAAACTCCCCATATAGCTTCTCAAAATAGTCTCAAAATACACATATTAACGTAAACAAAATAAAGCTTAAGCGATATATTGATTAAACTAAAAACTATTGATCTGACAAACCTAAAAACTAACTATTAAAAAACTTAGCAGTCTAACGAAACTTGGTAACATAAAAATCAACATTTATTTAAAAAAAACGCAGAATTTTTTTCTAAACTGAAACTTGACTGGTTCGAGAATTCAGGGGTACCAGGGAAAATTAACAAAATTCTCTAATGATTTTATGACATGTACAGGGTGGGTCAAATTCGACGCTTTTAACGGGAAACACCCTTTTCTATAAAAGATAGAGGAAACCTAATATTAGTGTCTGGAGCTCAATTTCTGTCAAAAACATGATGGTGAAAACCACACATCGAAATCTGTTACCGTTTCGGAGTTACGGGGTGTTTTTCAAACATGTGCATTTTTAACAAATCGATGTAACTTTTTGCTATGGAAAATTTTGTAATTTTATGAAACCATTTCCAAAGCACCATTTTCCGTAGAATTTAATGGTTTAAGTATAATTTTTTTTAAATTAATAATTTAAGAGTTATCACCAGAAAAATTGATTTTTTATTTGGGACACCCTGTATATTTTTAATTAAATGAAGAGAACTTAAAATTACCTTTCCAAAAATATAGCGCACCTGATATTTTGTTATACTTCCATTCGAAATACAGAATTTTTAGCGAACTAGTAGGATCTGGACCCCTTATTAATGATCTGCCACTAATGGAACTTGAAAACATATTTTCCGAGCAAGACGAGGCACCGCCTCAGAACGCTGAAATTATCAGCAAACTTTTGCGGCCAATTTCGAGAATAATTGAATAGCTAACCAAGATTCCAGCCGTTGGCCGCCGAGGCCGCCAGGCTTAGTGCTTGTTATCCTTAGTGGATTTTTATCTTTGCGGAAGAATAAAGGTTCTTATTTTTAAATTGCCCGAATAATCTAGACAAGAATTAAAAGTGCTTAGCGGTTATGCGGGGATATCTTTCACCCTCACTGAGTTAATGAATTCCGCGAGAAATGTTCAAAAACGGTCCCGTCTGTCCATAACAGAAAACGGTCGAACACCTGTAGCAAAATCTCGTGGTTTGCTATTAATTTTTATTGTTATAAGATAGAGTTTAAATGTGTTGATGTTAAATATAGTTTAAATTGTTATAAAATTGTGCATCCCTCACTGCAAATATTATTTTCGTTTTAATTGATGCTCACAGATTTTTTTGCATTACAGCCGGCGCTTTCAAAGTGGGCGATTTTTCAAATACCTCGAAGAGAAATCGAGAAAAAGTATGCTATATTTTATAAGGTAATTTTAAATTATTTTCAGTGAATTAAATACAGGGTGTCCCAAATAAAAAATCAATTTTTCTGCTGATAACTCTTAAATTATTAATTTAAAAAAAAATATACTTACACCATTAGATTGTACGTAAAAAGGTGCTTTGGAAATGTTTTCACAAAAATACAAAATTTTCCATAGCAAAAAAGTTATAGCTGTTTGTTAAAAATGCACATTTTTGAAAAACACCCCGTAACTCCGAAACGGTAACAGATATTGATGTGCAGTTTGGCACTAATATTAGTTTTAATCTATCTCCTTTAGAAAAGGATGTTTCCATTTAAAAGCGTCGAATTTGACCCACCCTGTACAGAGTGTACCAAATTGGAACTTCATCATTTGGATTTTTTTAGTTTGTATATGACAAAAAGTTGCGATTTTATGACAACCGGGACCCCTGTTCTGACTTACATCCAGTATAATCCATTTCTCTTTTTTCGATTCTCTCTTAATCATACATATGATCACAGTCATCTACTGAATATGGTTCTACACAGTCAACTTGTTATCAATTTTTTTTAATTATAATCACACAACAGAAAATTTCCTCTTTTTTTTTGTTTAACGGAATATTTAGTTCAAAATTGTTTTTGCAAAGTCCATCCTTTACGTAATATTTATAAAAGAATTCTAAAATTTCTGTACAGGGTGAATCAAATGATAAACTTCATTATTTCGTTTGTTTTAACATTCATACATTCTCTGTCAATAGATTAACTTTTGCGACTTATTGGGAACCGGTGTTTCAATGTATTAAAAAATTTATGAACTTTATCAAAACGACTCATCCTGTACTAAAACATCGAATTTACTGAAGAAAAAACTTGTTATTTGTTATAATAAATAAATAATATATAGCACTTAATGAGCATTGGTTTCTGTATATAGAGCTGTGTCTTTTTTCTTATCGTTTAAACAAAAAACAAAACTCTTTTAAAACGTTGAACACTTTCGACTTTTTTTAGAACACACGCCAAAAATATTCAACGCTTTTCACAGAATACCTTAATTATATAGAAGCGACAGCAAGCGTCTGTTTCTTTGAAGTAAGCGACCTCTATATTGTGACCTTGAAGTTACACATATTTTGCCAATTTCTAGAATTTGATGAAAGAAGTAAGAAACTTTTAAATACATTGATAAGAATGACTCCTTTATATAGCTGTGTCACACTAGTCAACTCGCATACTCAATAGTGTTGCTGTTTGTTTTCCCTTAATTTCATAATTTTCAATTGTCAGCTAAATTAGAGACGTTTATTTTTACGGTTTATTTCAAAGTTTGATTGTTATTTGGTTTATTTTGTTAGAACTAGAGATAAAGTAAGAATTAGTGAAATGAATACCAAGTTTTGTGCGTTTTAGTGTAGGTTGTTTATTTTATAATCTAATATTTACTAGAGATTTAAAATTTGTTTAAACATTAAATTTAAATATTTTTATTTATGAAAATATATGATACTTCAGGTAAAAAATGTAAAAAAAACTCAGAGTATAAGGAATTACATTTACCTTCCTTCCCAATTATTTAGACATAAATGCTGACTTCTAACTACACAAAATAATAAAAGACCAAATATTTAACGGAAAAACATAAGCTGTTCAGATTAATTATTTTTTTACTTTTTAATAAAATATTTTTGCGTGTAAAAAAATAGTTTTTTTACATTACAGCTTGTTACACTTACATCCCTAATATCAACCATCAACGGCATCAACTAATCAAAATTTGACAACCGACGTCACTAAAATTATAACTTATAACCATAGATAAAGGAAATAAATATAGATTGGAATGCCCGTCAAAATGTTGGGTCGCGAAATTGTTTTAGCTCGCGACCGTTGTACGCGATCTGGCGCTGCTATAGCGGTTGCTAAGAACAACCGCAAACAAAAACAGAAATAATTTTCTCTTGTCCATATCTCTTGTCAAAATCAGAATCTTCAAAAATTATAAAATCTTTCAAAATCTAAACCGCTCTCATTGAAATAATGCCGAAAAATGTTTAAAGCGTCCATTTTCAAAGTAATTATTGCTATCTTGTGAGTTTAATTTAAGTTTTATTTACCCAAACCCGTGATAATTGTGAAAAAGTGGCATTAAAAACTTAAAAAGTTGTGTGAACTGTGAACTGCAAAAACCATCGTGGATCGTTGCATAACGTCGGTTTGCCAATGTTTCATATATATTTCATACATGTCCTATAAAATAAAGTTTCTTGTATGCAACACACTGTATTTTATTTATAAAATTAAAATAAAATAATAATAAATGCGAATAAATAATATTTGGCGATATAATTCCGGAAAAAGCCAAATCGCTCCGAAATTATCAAAAGCTTTGGGTCGCGACCGTTGCAAGAATAGCACCAAATAGTGTTTACATTGTCCTTATGGGCACTTTCCAATCTAAACTTGTTTCATTTATCTATGATTATAACTTATAACCTCAAAATACGACAAACAAACTCGCTTAAAATTTAGTCCATGGAAAAATTAATCATCACCCGTGTGTCGCTTCTATACAAATAAGGTCATTCTGCGGCTTCTTTTACTCTAAAAATAATAATAATTAAAAAATGTTAGTCTAGTTATTACAGCAGGATTTCGTAGAGCTGGACTGCTGTCTCCGGTCCACCATGACTTTGTCCATGTTGTCGCCGGGCTCGCGCCCCGCCGTCTTGTCCAAAATGGCCTCCGCCAGCTCCCTAAAGGCCCTTTCGATATTTATGTTGGCCTTGGCCGACGTCTCCATGAACCGTATGCTGTGCTCGCGAGCAATCGTCTCGCCCCGGTCTTTACTCACCGTCCGCTTGTCGTCCATGTCGCACTTGTTGCCTAAGATCATTTTTTCCACGTCCTCGTTGGCGTGCTGTAATCAAAACGACTTATAAACAATGTACACTTGGTACAATTGGAAAAAACAGCGTCAAAGACGGCTGGGAAATGACAATCGATGGTAATTTTGGTGAAGTCAAGTCCTAGACGTCATATACTTGCATATACTGGGTGCTACAAAGGTACTCGAGGTACGAGCATTGGTATCTCGGTAACCGTAATAGATACGAACATAGTTAAATTGGGACAAAGTTGCCGCCTTGGTATGTTCAGCAAGATACCATCAAAAAAGTTTTAAAAATTTCAAGAATTACTGAGTTTTTTGAAAAAAAAAACAATTTTTTTGAAGATCGATTTTATTTGACGTCATTTGTAAAAGTGAAATCAATACACCTCAAAATTTACAACAAAGAGTACAAAATGCATTCGGAAATATAAGAGGATCTGTTGAAAGGACATAAAATTGAACGAAAAATAAATTTGTGCAATAGGGAGGGTGGTAACTCTTTCGAACACGTAGAGCGTTAGATAGCCCTGATAAAGTGGCTATGAGAATGTGCAATTAGTTTTTGATTTTCTAAAAAGTAACGATAGGGAAAAATAAAATCGATTTTCAAAAAAGGTCCGTTTTTCTCAAAAAACTCAGCAATCCTTGAAATTTTTGAAAATTTTTTGATATCATGTTGGCGAACATCCCAAGGCGCAGCTTTGCCCTAATTTAACCATCTTCATATCTATTACGGTTTCCGAGATACCAATGCTCGTACACCGAATTTGTAGCACCCTGTATATACAGGGTGTCCCAGAAATAAATGCAAGTATTTTAACTGGTAGTATAGTTCGACCGCAGAAACATGCCGATGATGTTTTTTGCGAAAAAATAATGCTGTAATTTTTATACTTTTCTTGACATTTTCCTGAAAATATTGAAAAACTTTTGAGTGCCGCTTGTTCACTTTCCGGAAATGTATTTATAGCGCTTCGAGAGAATGCAATGTTGCCACATCCTACGTTTTCCACATTCTGTATGTTTGTAAGTTATAAGTTCACATTTTTAAATTTCTACAAAAAAAATACTTAAATTAATTTTATTCGCTAAGATTTTTTAATTCTTGTAGAGTACTGTTAAGTACTACTTTTTTATGTCTACTATATTAATACTAAGTTTATTAAACTAAATAATGAACAATTATAGCAGCTTTTCAATAGTTCACAATCAGCGCCCTCTATTAGATACGTAAATAGTCAACGTTTGAGCTACATTTAAACAGATCAGCTGATGGCATTTTAGGTTATCCAATTCATTTGAGAGCATAGAATTAAAATAAAATATAGACTGAGCATCGCATTCATAAATAGCTGGAACATGCGGTCAGACAATGTCTTGATATTGTTGTGTTATTGTTTTAGGTTATAACGAGTGCGACACGAGCGATAGATAGGTTGTCTCTGTCGTAAAGGTTGTTCCCTGACGACACTGACGAGAAACGCAACACTGTCTTTCGTTTCTCAAGTACACCTGAACTCTCCGTGTCATAGCCGGGTAATTTTTTTATTTTAATGAACCTATAATTAAATTAAAAATATGTCGTATTTAAACTTTTTTATATTTTATTAAGATTTAGGAGAGGTTTTTTTTAAATAAAAGTTTAGAAAAAACGTCTTAGAGTCCAAAAAGGATAAAAATAATAAAATACATATTAAGTATAGAAGAAATGTTATAATCGAAATTACGTAATTTTTGAAATTATTAAAAAAAATATTAATTTTAGTCAAACATTTACAACCCCTAATATTAATCAAAACAGGATCTATTCTACAGATATAATAGAATCGGCGACAGGGGGAGAAAAAAAAATTATGATTGTTGTAATTTTTTTTTCTGGTTAAGTGATGTCTTATTTATGTAAATTAGAGAAAACATAAATCTGTTCCATTAAAGCAAGGAAGGTGATAGGAAGTGGATAAAATGAAAACTACATTTATTTAACTCGATACTGTCTTTATTATACCGGGTGCGTCCCAAAAGTTGCTCATCCCCATAATTTTTTTTTTCAAATAAAAAAACAAGATTTAGTATGCTAGTATATGACATAAATTAGGATTGATTGACGCATTCAATTGTTTTTGGTCACTCCCTGTTTCACCGGAAATGACTATAACTTTTAATTTTTAAATGGCACCCTCGGTATATTTCTACTTTATTCGATAGAAAATGACACTCTGAATAGAATGACATATCATATGTCAACTTTTGACATTTTCGCATATGGTTTAATTGTAATTATAACACGCGGTTCATAACGACAATTTGACTCGAAATACCAAGTGTTTGGTATCAATATATTCATAAAAAAATGCTTTTTCCAAATATGCTAATGAGTCACCCTTGTTCAATTTGAAAAAATTGACATATGATTAAAAATACGATTTGTACATCTTTTAACGGGCCTAGACAAGACACGACACCCATTAGACGATCAAAACTATTTTTCCAAGGCTCCTTGATTAAAACTTAGTGTTTTTAACAACACCATGGCACCCTGGATTGAAATTTAAAATATGATTTGTTTTTAAGCGACAATGTCAAAAGTTGACATGATATGTCATTCTATTCAGAGTGTCATTTATTATCGAATAAAGTAGCAATATACCGAGGGTGCCTATAAAAATCAAAAGATGTAATCATTTCCGGTGAAACAGACAGAGACCAAAAACAATTGAATACGTCAATCAATCCTAATTTATGTCATATGCCTACTAACATACAAATCTGTTTCTTTATCTGAAAAAATAACAAAGTTATAGGGGTGAGCCACTTTTGAGACGTACCCGGTATATTAAAAAATATTGTTTCATAATGTAATATCATTTTAAAATTCTTGTATGTTATTTTAGATTCTGAAGATAATTTTAGAATAAACCGGAATATATTTTTAATAAAAACATTATTAATTATTAACAAGGTTATACTAATTATGATTTTGTTACAAAAACCTTTATATAAACGATTATGTAAGAGAAAAAAATCAGATTTTACATTTTACTAAAATATTATCTAAATAAGCGCCTTTCTACAACAACGCCACTGACTCCCAATGGGTAAATTGAGAGTTGCCTACCGATCAAAAGTCGTTTCAAGACTTAAATGGATTATTTAAGTCAAATTTCTTGCAAATTTGGCACTGGCGAACCATATTTTATAGTTCTTGAACAGAAAAAGTCAATAAAATAAACACCTAAGCACTACAAGCTAAGAAAATGCGTTAATACAGCCGGGGAGATAGCGGCAACAAAGCTTTACCGCACACGTGCCACACGTACTACAAGGTAATAAATGAATGAATAGGCGACCTCGCCTCTAATCGGTGTTGCCATATTGTAAAGAACTTATCCTTTTCAAATAGTATCCGACTTATAATTTAGTAGTATAAGGACTATTTAATACATCTATGGCATATTAAAACCTACTTTATTAAAATGTAGTATTAATATCTCAATATATGTGTATAATAAGAAAAAAAATATTGATAATATTAAAGACGTGACAACATAGATAGATGAGGAAGGCTCGGTCGACTGTACCCAGAAGTAAACATGTGTACAAAAAAGTTTGTGTGTCCGCGTTTAGATGTAAATAGTGCAGTCTATATTTTATTTTAAGTCTGTTTGAGAGATTTTACTCAAAACAGTAAACCTCCGACAAAACAAAAAAATAGGCAAATGTAAGGTGAACCTGTAAAAATACTTTGAAAAAATTCAAATAGAAATATCAATAATTATTTTGGTGTTTATTCACAAAAACAAAAGTGTGAGCCTAATTACATCGATCTGCTATCTATTGGAGTCCCGTTTTCTAATGTTAGGTAAGTTTTTAGCTTTTAATCTGAAGTGCCAACACTGGGCGTCAAACAAGCTGAGATTCTGGTAATTGCTTGGTATTTGCGGCTGATTATCGAATGCTGTCGGCGGCTCTCAAAATGTTACCAATTCTTTTCAAATTTCTTTTTTTTTTAAGTTAAATAACTCGGTTAGTATCAATTTATTTTAAAAATGGTATTGAAAAAATGATTCTTTTAACCCTTAAAATACTTGCACTTATTTCTTAAATACCCTGTATAATAATAACAAAATAACTATGAAAACGTCAAAGAAAACGACAATTTATATTGAAATGAAATTTTGTGAGCATATGTAGGTTAATTTAGAGCACAAATAAATTATAAAGAGATCAACAGGGTGTCCCAAAAAAGTTACACATCAAAATTGAGTTTTTTGTAACACTTTATATAATATTTGATTTTTGGACTCTATGAAAAAAAGGCGAGTATCATTAGAGAAGCATATGACTAAAATGTAAGGTTTTTGATATATTTAATATTTTCTAAAAATGAAGAAAAAATTTTAAATTTCAATAAAAGCTACCTAAATTGGAATTCATCCAGTATAAGGTAACTACCATTGTGCTTTAAATCAAATTAAAACTTAACCAAAAGTAACCAAGATTTTATCAAATAATAAAGATCTACTAACACTAAATCATAAAAATATCTAGGAAAATCTTTGTTTGAAGGGTAATAACCTTCCTTAATAGTATTTTGAAGAGAGTTCCATACTGGATGTTCCATTTAAAAGTAGAATGGTTATTTTAGCCAGATATTAGGTTATACCAGGTAAATTCCAATTTAGGTAGCTATTATTGAAATTTAAAATTTATTCTTCATAGAAAATGCTGGAAAATGTATGTAAATATGTCAAAAACCTTACATTTTAGTAATATGCTTTACTAATGAAACTCACCTTTATTTTTTTCCTAGAATCCGAAAATCAATTAATATAGGGAATGTTCCATTACAAAAAACGCAACTTTGATGTGTAACTTTTTCTGGGTACACCCTGTAGAACTCTATGTATTTTTAGAATGTGCTCTAAATTAACCTACATATGCTCACAAAATTTCATTTCAATACAAACTGTCGTGCTTCTTGGAGCCTCCGCTTTATATGGGAGGCACCATTGTGTATTCAAATTTGATTCCAAAAAACTTCTACTAAATGCTACTCAACCTCGTCTATATTCCGAAGCCATTTCACTATGTTCTCGAAGCTTTTTTCGTTTGTTATGTCGTAGACCAGCATGATCCCCATCGCTCCTCTGTAGTACGAAGTTGTGATGGTGTGAAACCTTTCCTGTCCAGCCGTATCCCATATCTGTAGTTTAATTTTCTTTCCTCTTAATTCTATGGTCTTAATTTTAAAGTCTATGCCTAAACAGAAAGAGCTTTGTTTAATGTAATGCACGCATCGCGAAACTTGTTTGACTCGCAAATTAGCACGGCGGTTAAAAATAAACTATGAAAAAAAATTAGAATTCGTAAAAAAAACATCGAGTTTCAAGGTTCAACTACTGTTAAACCGACGAATTATTCTTACTATGACAAAACGATAACGAAAAATTATCTTGATCTTACGTAAATTCATAAATAACTCATTTAATTTCTCATCGAAAGGGGTGGAAATATACTTTTTTGCAATGAGACATAACATAAATGGAATCTTACCTATAGTTGATATAAAAGTGGTCGTAAAGGCGTCGTCACTGAACCTGAACAAAATGCAAGTTTTCCCAACACCGGAGTCACCAATTAACAACAATTTAAACAACAAATCGTACGTTTTTTTAGCCATTTTTAATAGATCTTTATAAATATATTTTATTTTTGACTTTGACACTTGAAAGGAAAAAACTTCAACCTTGAAAACCAATGACAGATGACGTGATACTTCATTTTTCTGGACCAGTGCCTTCTATTAAAAGATCAGCCTCCGGGCGAGATTTATGACGTCACGCTAGTTAGATATAACGGATTAATAAATATGTTGTAGAATACATGGAAAACATAATTATTCCTCAGATTTTTGGTTTGTATTTTAAAAATGATATAGTTTACATGAAATATACATAATATACAGTTAATAACTACAACATATATACCTATTTATAGTAATAAATACTTTGGCAAATAAACTATGAACCATACAAATGCAGCAAATGTTTTACAATGTACAAATAATGTATAGGTACATAAGATAATGGGCAAAATGTAAATATATTTTAAATTTTGGGGTTTGAAAATCGATCTAATTTAACAAAAACATTCAGTATCTACTAATAGTGATGTATTATTATTTGCATTCACAAAATTTATATGTATATTTTGCAAGTATCAATGTTCGAAAAATTATATTTACAAATAATACAATATTATCTAAAAAGGCGTCAGCGATGGGTATGAAATGAAGATCGCTGGCATTTAATAAGTAAAATTATTCTAAAATGTTTGATTTTCTTGGGATTTTTAGGTTAGGGAAAACGCTGATTTAAGTTTTCATTTGGGTTTTCATTATATTTTTATTTGGTTTGAAAAAAACGTTTCGGCTAACTATAGCCTTCATCAGTGTTGTATCATATGAGAAAAATAGTGTCGAATATAATCCAAAAAATTACATATACAATATAATTCACACCTCATAATGTTTACTGCAATTAATAAACTAATATAAACTTATCAAAAGATGACCACATATTTTTTTAAAATCATTATTCTTAACACTAAAATTATCTACATTGTCTATGGAGTACACAGTAAACATTATGTGTGCGGTGTGAATATTTTATATGTAATTTTTTGGACTATATTCGACACTATTTTTTTCATATGACACAACACTGATGAAGGCTATAATGTTAGCCGAAACGTTTTTTTTTTAACCAAATAAAAATAATGAAAAACCAAATGAAAACTTAATCAGCGTTTTTCCGGAACCTAAATCCCAAGAAAATCAAAAAATTTAGAATATTTAGAAACAAGGTTCAGGAATATCAAATTTTCCAAGATTGTAAAATTCTAGTTAATTATTTTATGTGTACAGTTATTTAGGGAATGTCATCGATGTTCATTTCCAAGCCAACTAGACGCCGATTTTTTTCGATGATACGGTATAATTCTTACGTAAAATGTATAAACATTAGACCAATTAAAACAAAAAAATATGAATTTCTTAGTAGCTATTTTAGTAACACCTTTATTCTTAAAACTTAATTTTGTATTATGCAAATATACCAATTTTATTGTTATTTTATTCATATTGTATTCAGCCATCACTTAAATATTTGATATTAATTTGGTATTATAAATAATCAACACTATTCATTAAAAATTACTGAACAAAAATGTATGTTATGCTTGACAACTTGACATACATTATATATTATCAAACAAAAACACATTCTTCTTTTAAACTGTATCAGTCTTGTCTTTACAAAAATCTTTTTAAAATTTGAACTCAAAATAATAATCTTTTTTCATGATCTTTAATACACATATTGTTTATTTTTCCCTAGACCATAATACCTACTTACGTGTTTGAATCTATCGAAGCTGAACCAACAACACTTGGAGTGGAGATTCCACAATATGAATAAAATAAACATAATTGTCCAGTTTTCATTAATACCATCATGGGAGAATATTATTTTTAAATTTATTAAAGATATTTTAAATAGAATTCTCTTGATTTATAACTCGTACCCACTTTTCTTGCTCTTCCGGACACTTTAGGCTGCTTAGTATAACTATCCTTTCCACCAGGAACACAACAAAGATGAGGCATAGCACCAAAAACACACTCCACTTAAGCTTTATTGATGAATTGTTAAAGTCTTAAAAAACACATCGTTGTATCACGATGAGTAAAAAATGTATGGGCACTTTTAGGTTAAATCACTTACACAACGTGTACTTTTTCAATTTTTCCATTTTTTTATGCGTAACCGAGAGTGACCATAAATCTGGTAGTAGTTTATGTCACTTAAACACCAAAATAATTATTTTTGCACTACAGTTTTCCCAACACCGGAGTCACCAATTAACAACAATTTAAACAACAAATCGTACGTTTTTTTAGCCATTTTTAATAGATCTTTATAAATATATTTTATTTTTGACTTTGACACTTGAAAGGAAAAAACTTCAACCTTGAAAACCAATGACAGATGACGTGATACTTCATTTTTCTGGACGTACGGTTTCTGTAATCGAAATCGTAAATACAGAAATCACATTTGATTTTAATAAAACTCCTAAATTGACTAGTTTTATGCAATATTCATAAATATTCTGCAGGCATATCATTCCTTATGATAAATATTACCTTGATATTACCTTACTTCCAATCTAAACAAATTAAAATAATAAAAATTGTCTTGTATTGTTGGTTGCTGTGGTTTGGAAAACGGAAACCAGGGAGAAACTGTCATATGTCAATTATGTCATTGTAAAATCGTTTTGTCAACGAAAAATAGAGCGAAACGTTTCTAGAAAAGTGCTCTGAAAGTGTTTTTATTATTGTGCAATATCTGGGAGTGTTAAAGAGTGCATTTACTTGTTAGGTAAGTACTTTCTTGACCTGTTAAATATATTTCTAAAAGTTTTTTTGCAAAAACCACCGACTACCGATGTAGAATATTTGCTAACTGCGCTAAAACCGACAAAATATACATGACGTGTTTCTCGGAATCACTTGTTTATTATTGTGTTCTATATTTAACATATCCTTTACCAGATGGAATTAATGGAATTGCTGAGTCTGTATGGTCTGTATCAGGTATCAGCATATCGCACACTTGATAACTTTAAGTATTCCAGTAAATCTAATCCATTTCATTTCTACTAACGCCTGTATAGGAATTAGTCATTCCTACATCTAGGTAGTTTGCAGATCGTCTCATTTGATAAAGTTGTTATCGTCCAACACGATCGATCATATTTAAGCTAACCTTTTTTTCTTTTCTTTTCAGTGAAGTAAAATAACCAACCAACATGTCCTACGCATATAATCAAGGTAAGCACTGAATTTTTCGTTTTTATTTAAAAAAAATCTTTGGAATATTGTTACCATCCTTGAATTTAATTGATTTAATTTTGCACATACATAGTGGGCGTAAAATACAAAAAATAATCATATGTCAATATACAAAGTAGGGGAATTACAGTTCTGTAAATTATTAGCAATTTAATGTAAACATATACACAGTGGTCAAGTATTTAATAATAGGGCTTACAGTCTATAGAAAAATTTTAAACGTACTATAGGAGAAAACTTAACATCACATACTGTCTAAAATGGTTCTTTTTAGAAATAGGTGCCTGGGAATATGTATATTTATATTTTTATTTTGCACATTGTAGTAATCTTGTAATTACGAAAAAATTATACCTCAATAGTTTATAGTGTTTCTTCACTATTTTTATAAAAAAAACTCAATTTTCTTATGATTAAACGCTTATCATAATGTGATCTGTTTTTTACTTGAATTTATCAGTAATATGTGTGCATTTTGATAACAGTGAACAATGGCAACTGTTAAGACAAGTGGGTTGTATAATATAATAATAGGGAGTATTTTCAGAAAAAGTCTATGATAAGAAGCTTTTTTTATATAAGTATTTTTTTCTAGTAATAATTTGTTTATGTATGTGTGATTCAGAGATTTCATCTTATTGTTGGTTATTAATTATTTTTAAAAATGTTTGCGTGTTTCTACAATGTGGAGACAGAATAATAATTATTTTATCTCTGTTATTTTAATTAATTTAATTTTTCACTTAGATAATGATTTAAATTAATATTGTATGGCTTATTATTGATAAATATAATGAAATATTCAGGTTGAGTTTCCTACGATGTTCTCTATGGGCATCTCGGAAACTACTGGAAATAGAGAGTCAGTTAAATGGGGAAAGAATTGCAGTTTTGTGGGGTCATAAATATGCGCTTTTCAGATTTTTGAAAAAGTTTAGGGCTTACTAGATATTTCGAAGAAAACAAATTTTGCCTATTTTAAAAATGGTCCCTAATTCCATTATAATACATTTTAGACAAAAAGTTTCCAGATAAAAGTTGTAGATAATCACATTCTTAATGAGATTGTGTTCTCCGTTTTTTTCTAAAGCCTGTAATTTTTGCAATATGACACAAACTTATTTTTTTTAAATGGAAACCATAAGGTAAAGCCGCCAGTAATCGACACTATTAGACTGTCTTATGGGATTTTAATGTATTTTTGGGATCCCCAGTAACCGACACTAATTATCCAGTTATCAACACCCCAGTAATCGACATAAAAAAAACATTTAAACAACTTTATTTACATATTTTATTGTCGTCAATCGGTAGGCTACTAAAATGCTAGCTAATATGACTGTATTATACAATCTAATCAGATATAACATATAATAACAAGTGCATTAACAACGGCAGTTTAATTATTACTTTCTACATTTTAATCATTTACATTCAAAAACGTTAACACTTTTTGAAAAACATACTTAAGCCTATCCCCAAAATTCAGAACTTGAGGTTCAGGTAATTTTGTAAAATGTCTTCTTCTTTTATAACCGACACATCATTATCAACCATTTTATAAATCATTTTATTTTCATCAAGGCATTTTAAAGAAGTTACCTCAATCTCGCTTTCATCAAATATGTTTTGTACAACACAAACATATCTATATTGGGTGGTTTTTCGATTTCCCCAAAAAATTTTACTAGCTAAAATCACCAATCTTATAGTCCTTTATTTTGATTTCTTCATCATGTTCTTCATTTTCAGGTGCCCCAATTTCTGAAACATCATCCAAACTGTCACTACTCTCTTGCCACTCCATATCTGTGTCACTTAAGTCAGAAGAAATTCTCCTTCGTTTTTCTGCACGTTTCTTCTGTAACTGAAGTTTTGTATTTTTTTTAGCTTGTCGGATCTTGGCTCTGTTTTCCTTTTCTTCTTGTTTTTTTTGTTTTTCTATTTCTTTTCCCTTATGGTAATCCTGCCAAGCTTGTGAAGTTATGGCTGATGGTATTTTTTTCCTTACTCCTTCGCTTTTTTCAGTTTTTAGCTCTGTTGGCCAAAATAGAGCCTTTTTAAAAGGAGTTGGAACATTTTCCTTAAATTTTGTAAACGGTGTATAAGGAGAACCATTACTACAACCCGGTTTTTCGATTTGGGGTGTTTCGTTTTCTTCTATAACACTTGAGATAGTAGCAGAGTCTTTACTTTAAACTAAGGCTATTTTCTTTAATAGGAGTGTGACTGTTTATTTCTTGTGCCATTAAAGATGTAGAAGGTTTCAGTATTTGGACCGAATGGATTATTACTTTATCCTTTCCAGGTTCTTGTTTTTTGGATTGTTCCTTGGGTCTATCAGCGCCAGCGTTTTGATTTATTTGTGTTTTTAATGTTTTCCATAACATATATAAGGATGTGTCCTCAGTGTCACCATTCCGCTTTTCAATGTCTCTTGATTCTTTAAAAATATTAAGTTTGCCTGTAGGAATTAACTCTTCCAAAATTTGTAATTTTTGTTTTAGTTTAACATTATCAAAATCAAAATTTTCAGTTGCCTCAGTGGAAGACATTTTGGAAAAATTTACATTATCTGCAGAAAAAGGAACAAGGCCACAAGCTTTAAAGCCATTTTGTATTGTTTCTTTAGACACTGATCTTAGGGCTGATTCAAAAATCATTGAGAAGTGTTCTTTTCTAAGTTTGCCCCCATCATTGTCAATGTGAAATTGTCTTACAGCTTTTTTTCCAGTAAGTCTTTAATAGCTTAAAAACCGCAACATCCATTGGTTGGATGAGATGAGTGGAATTTGGATAAAGGGCTATGATCTCAATCTGATTCTGCTTACAATACTGGGATAAATTATATGTCATGTGGGAGACATGCCCATCAATAAATAATAGTATTGGTCGTGTAATTGTATTTCTGTCCAGCCAAGGAACAAACACATTTGTGATGTATTCAAAGAAGGTAGACCCGCACATCCAGCCTGTCTCTGACCGACCAAGACCCCATTCTTTATTTACCCCCGCAGCTATGTGGGCCGGTATTCTTTCGTACTTGAAAATAATCATTGGCGGCGCAAAATCTCCCTGTCCATTAGCTGTGACTAACACTGTTAAATTCTCCTTGTCATCATTTGTCCCTGCAATGTAGATCGATTTTGCACCTTTTTTCGCTAAAACTTTTTCCCCCTTAGGCTGGAGGAAAAACGCGCTTTCGTCAGCATTAAACACGCGTGTCGGATCTTTCGTGACGTCTAACAAATTTTCCGAACGTAGATATTCATGTATCTCTTGAAACCATCGTCGAAGTTTTTCTTCGGTAACACTTTCTCTGGCTGGTGTCAAGTTTTGGGCGATCCTAGAAGTAACCTGTGGATTCCGTTTTAAAAAAGACGCAAACCATTTCTTGCCGGGTCTTCCGTCAGTAAATGGTGATTTTCTTTTTTCTTGCTTGATGATTAATTGCACGCTATCCAGGACCTGTTCCTTAGTTGGTTGATGCTTCTGTGTCATTAAAAATATCCAATTTACTAGAATTTCTTCTTCCAGGAGACTCAATACGGATGGTGGGCCCATTTTTCGATTAATTGGAGTTCTTCCTGTTTTTTTATCCAGCAGGGTGGTTCTGGGCACCTTAAATGTTTTTGCAGCAGTTGCCACTGGCATGCCTTGCTTAACTGCATTTAGGGCTAAAGACATTTGTTCTTCACTATACTTAAGTTTAGGTGGCATTTTTCTGAAAAAAAAACAAATCAGAATATCACAAAACGGAACAAAAAAAAAATGACGAACACTGGAACTCAAAGAAACGCCACTAATCGTCATCCACTGTCGATTACTGGAGAATCCGCGACACCGCAGACCCAGTTATCGACACCTCCGAAAACTTAGGTTAGAGTTAAAATTTAAAGGAAATTTCCTTAATAACACCTTCTGGCGCATTTAAAATAACATATTGCAAAAAACTACAAGCTTATCTAAAATATTTGCGAAAATACATAATTTATTTTAAGTGTCTTACCTTAACAAATTCATTTAGAAAACCGAAAACCTCACGCACGGCAAACAACTCTCAATTTTTACGCGCGCTTTTAATAAAGATGGCCGATTTGATGTTCACAGTGTTGCCAGACATACTGAAATTCCTGAGTATATACAGAAAGACGTAAAAATACAAATAGGAGCCTAATTATTTAACTTTGAATTTAAAAGTGTCGAATACTGGAGCACTGTCGAAGACTGGTGCCTTTACCTTAGTTGGCCATGACTTAATAAAAAGCGCCATTGTTTAAGCTTTTCAGCGATATAAGCTATAATATGGGTTTTTTCCAAAAATTGCTGAGTTATAGCCAATTCTTATCTTTTTTTAAACAATTTCCCTTAGTTAGCCATGGAAACAAGTGCAATTGTCTTTGCTCTCAGAAATGTCAAACTGTCACATCCAACCTTTGTAAATTAAAATAACCAAAAATTGTAAATATGAATTTTTCAAATGAAGAAAAGCGTGTAAAATTATTGGTTCAACTTTTCTTGGCCATACATTTCCGAGGATACGTTACATACGCTTTATAGAGAACGGTTTTAGGACATGTTAGAAAAGTTAAATTTAGAGACTCGCGCATCAATAGAGTGGTTCCAACATTACTTTCATTATGACACTCCCCCCACCCCCATAATGAAAGAAATGTTATATATTATTTATATCATAATTATTCAAACTCAGGGATAGGAAGAGTTGGACTAATTGCATGGGCCTCCTCGTTCAGCTGACCTATCCATTTTAGATTTTATGCGGTATATTTTTTTGAATATTTTCTAAAATAACTTAAAGTGTATGTAGAGATATTATTTTTTTTAGTTTGTGTAATGTAAATTGTAAAGAACCGTTTAATAAAATATTCTGTCTTTTTATAAGTTATAAATTATAATAATTAAATAAATAACAGAATAAGAATACCATGCCAACTAAGTAACATTAGACATATTTTAAGTGAAATTAGTCAAGAAAGATAATAATTGGCTATAACTCAGTAATTTTTCGAAAAAAACATATTATAGCTTATGTCGCTGAAAAGCTTAAAAAATGACAACTATGGTTTCTATTTAAAAAAAAACATAAGTTTGTGTCATATGTCAAAAATGACAGGCTTTAGAAAAAAACGGAGAACACAATCTCATTAAGGATGTGATTATCTACAATTTTTATCTGAAAACTTTTTGTCTAAAATAGATTATAGTGGAATTAGGAACCATTTTTAAAATAGCCGAAATTTTTCTTTTTCGAAATATCTAGTAAGCCATAAATTTTTTAAAAAATCTGAAAGGCGCATATTTATGACCCCACAAAACTGCAATTCTTTCCCCATTTAACCGACTCTCTATCTCCAGTAGTTTCCCAGATACCCATAGAGAACATAGTAGAAAACTCACCCTGTATACACATGTGTTCATACTACGAGCCCTAACAACTATATGTTGGGACAAGATCATATTATGGAATTATTGCCCTGGTTTTCCAAAATGACTGAAAAATATATGTTTAATTTTTTAAATATAAAGATAGCCATATATCCTAAACAACTTGACAATATTTTTATGAATTTGTAAATCAATCCATATTTACAGTAGCGGATTTTGTTCATAAAAGGACAAATTTGCTGACAACTAAATGTTGGGACAAGTATTTTTAAATAATTAATATCATCATAGGCGGCTTTGCTATAAACGTCACAAATGTCGCAAACTGTTTACTTCAACATTGACAGCGTGTAAGTGACTCGATACTTTGAGTAGTGAGATTTACTGTAAGAAATTTTAATTTTCTTAATTTTCAATTTTGTTAATTTAATCCAAAGTAATGGTCCGTGGAAAAACTACAAATCAAAAACTACGCGAAATTATCATTCGTCAAAACAGTACGGGAAAAACAATTCGAAAAATTTCTGACGATTTCTGAAGTATTCCAAAAACCACGGTCTTTAATATAATAAAAAAAAATACGGCGAATCTGCCAACGTAGACGTTAGAGGTAAAAGTTCGGGAATGCCAAAAGTTGTATCTCAGAGAGATTTACGAAATTTAGTAAAAATTTGCAAGCCTGCGAGAAGAAGTACTCTTCGCGAAGTAACAGTTAAATGGAATACTGTAACTGGTTTAAATATATCAAGAGAATGTTGCCGAAAATATATCCACAAATGACAAATGCGGTCTGGGGTTTTACAAGGTAAACTTTATTTTGTGTGGATAATCAATTACCTGAAGATTATTGATACAAATTCATATTTAGGCCAAAGAAAAACCGCTACTGGCAGAAATTCAAAAGAAAAATCGCTACACTTAGGCAAAATCTAAATTATCGTGGACACAAAATGATTGGAATAAGGTCATATTTAGTGATGAGTCTAAATTTGATGTTTGCGTTGGAGATAATCGAAAACGAATAATACGAAATAAAGCAGAAGCCTTTCATAAAGATTGCTTAAAGAGGGTTGTTAAATTTCCTAAGGAGATTATGGTTTGGGGTTGCATGTCAGCAGGAGGTTTGGGAAAATTAAATTTTATAGATGGCACTGTTAACGCCCAAAAATATCAACATATTCTTGAGACCTCACTTTTGCCTAGTGCTCAAGAATTGTTTCCAAACGAAGACTATATTTTCCAACAAGATGGAGCATCGTGCCGTTCAGCAAGATCAACTAAAAATTGGTTCTGTAATAATAATATAAAAGTTCTATCCCATCCTTCAAGTAGTCCGGACCTTAATGTTGTAGAAACTGTGTGGCCATAAAATGAAGCAATATTTAAGAAACCCCCCTCAACGAACAATTTTTGATTTGCGGACAAAACTGCAGGAAATTTGGGATAATTTTTCTCCTCAAATGTGCCAATCTTTGGTAAATACGATGCCATTAAGAGTTCAGGCAGTTGTTAAGGCGAAAGGTGATGTAACTCCGTATTAAACAAATTTCTTGTTGTGCTGTCCCAATATATAGTTGTCAGCAAATTCGGCTTGATTTTGTCAAAATAAGCTATTATCAAAAGTGATTTGTTTGCAAAGTTATAAATAATATAACATAAATTGTCCCAACACATAGTTGTTAGGGCTCGTAATTAAACAAACAAAAAATAAACCACTAAAAATGCGTTTTTTTTAGTGGTTGGCATATGATCATCCAGTGACGTAAAACTTTGTTGTGTAATGCTTGGTCCTAATAATTAAAAAAATTATTTTACTTGATTTGTCTAGGACCGTACGGCCAACAGGGCTACCCGCCACCACAGCAAGGCGGAGCTTATCCCCCTCCACCTCAGGGAGGGTACGCCCAACCCGGGTACCCGCCGGCGGGCGGTTACCCGGGTCAGAGTTACCCCACCGCTCCGCAGCCCGGTTTCCAGCCGCCCGCTTACGGCAGCGACCCCTACAGCAACCCAGGTGAAGCTTTACCCTTTAACTCTTCCACACATGGTTGGTTTTTTTTCTCTTTCTTTTTTCTCTCTGATTTTTTGGTTTTGCTTTTTATGGCTCCACAGACACTAGTGTACAGGGTGTCCTAGGCTGAGCGTGTATTAGAAGTTTCTGGAGAACTACAATATGTAGATCGGAGATTTTTTGCACAGCATTGTTTTACAACGAGATCTATCGATTAAAAATATTTTCAATATGGCGGCACTTCAGAAAATACCGGAAGTTAACAGCAACTTTCTTATTTTAAATGGGTACCCCCATTTTTTATTACATACTTAAATTTTCCGTAAAATTCTATAAATATTAAATACTCTATACCTAACATTAACCCTTTTTGAGAAAAAAAAATATTTAAAATTTTTGAACGAAAAAATGTGCATAGCCTAAAAGTCAAATTTAGTGATTATCACTTTGAATAAGAAGACTAAGGAAGGAGCATAATGCTATCCATGTATTCATGCATGGTGGGCGGAAAAGCCACCATAAAAGCTCTCTAGGGTGGGGATCCTTGACAGTTCTGTTTGACGATTCATTTGACACATTTGAATTTGATTTGAAATTTTGTGGATTTGTCAGTCTTTACGGAGCTTATTTTATGTTATTTATTATTTATTCTACTACTGATAGTTGTATAAAGGTAGTAAATCTAGATGGAAATTGTGGCAGAACTTAAATTAACAGTGACACTATCGCGATTTATCGAAAAAGACTCTAAAATAGTTCGGCAAAAATTGAGTGAAATAATGGAACACCTTTTCGCTAGTAAGTGACTATATAATATACATACGTGTAGTAAACCGATCATTTATGAAATTCACTTAAATTAACTAAATTATATATTTTTCTTGCATTTTAGCTTTTATTTATTACTTGTCAAAGATTAGATGTCAAAGAATTTAGATACGTTAATTTGACTTACCTGCTTCAGTAGCGTATCGGATGTTTGTGTTAACCAAATACTTATTATAACTTATCTATTTTTATTAGAATTATATATTTTTATAACAATTTTAATAACTACCAACATTTATTCACAACGTAAAATAAAACAACAAATTATTGAGTCTACCCTACATCATAGTTTTACATTTTTTAAATAAAATTAGAACGACACTGATAAACCGGAATTTAAGTCGGCCATATTTGGATAAAATTTAAGATTTTTGATATGCTCCTTCCTTAGTCTTCTTATTCGAAGATTTTTCTTGATTTTAACCAGTAGCCTATGACTTTAAACGTCAAATGATGTAAAACATTAATCTGGCCATGGCATATTGTTTTTTTTTCGATCAGAGAGTATATTATTAATAATATCAACTATTAGATATCACTAAAGGAGCGAAAATACGAGATATATTTTTATAAATACACTTTTTAAACTCTTAAGCAGCGGTATTTATAATATAGGAAATTCAAATAATTCGTTCTCTGACAGATGGAAGTAAATTGTCTGACTGTTTGACACTTAATGTCAAAGGAAGCTAGATAAAATTAATAAAAATATATGTTTTCAAACTAAATCTTAAATAGCTTAAAAACGATTTATTTTAGGTATAGGAACATGTATACTCAGCTCAGAAAGTAACGAATTGGACTCACTAGTGAAATAAAAAAAGTGGGTTTCAATTCCATTATTGCATTTCCATCCAACGTATTGTAATACTTATTTGACTAAATTTGTCTAATACTTGCTTTTGACTAAAATTGTTTTGCTCTTTCTGTCTGGATCCAGCCTAAGATCAAATAAATCAATGAAAAATATAAAAGTTAAAGCCTGTGTGGATCAAAATAAAATGTCCAGATATTTTTTATAATAGAGAGAAATTCACGATATAACGAGCAATATGTCTCTTGATCAAAAAAAGGCGTCAAAGTGGGCTTAGAACACTGATGATCGATATTTCTAAGCCTAACTTGACACCGTTTTTCTCTTAGATTATAAAGGTACACGTGTGTCTGTGGGCGCCATAACTTTCAGGGCTCCCAGTTTTCATAAAAATTTGAATTTTTGTCATAAAATCTTTAATAAAAATTGTTACGATATAAAAAAATAAAGCAAATAAAAAAATTATTTCATAATTTGTAGGAAAATTAAAAAAAATTAAACCATTTTGGAATATGAAATATCAATGTATCTATCTGGGAGCACTCGCACTAATTTTTTCTTTTACAATTAAATCTTTCTCTACGATTTTAAAAGTATATTTGGCTTACTAGAGTATTTATTCATCTATGTTATTAATGATGCGGTTCGTCGATGCGTCGATTTGATGCGCCAATGGGATGGATTTTACGGCGGTTCGGTTTATACTTAATTTGTAGGTAGCTCAGTTTTTTAGAGAAAGGTTTAGTTGTAAGTTACAGGTATTGCATGAGAATTATTTTTTATCTTTTTGCTTCTTTTTTTTTCGTTTTATTATTCATATTAAGAATTTTTACAGTTTTTTAATTTTTTAAAATAATAAACTATTCGTATACTATTGTTTACAGAAAACAAAATAATAAATTTAAAAACAATTAATAAAAGAATGATATGAAAGGTTTTTAGGATTCAATTTTGATACAAATTTGGATACTAGTGGAGTGCTTTAAGCCCTTATGGGATACAAACTTCGGAATTCATTTACTGTGAACGAATTTTTATAAAACTTTTTGCATTGTATTGTTAATAAGATATATTACAAAGTTTGCCCATTTAAATTCGTTGCTTTCACTTTACTATTTAAATAAGCACACATATACAAATGCATTTATACAAGATGGCTCCGTATTCCGGAAAAGCTCTGTATCAGGATTCCGATTTGAGATTTTCACTCCAAACCTTTTACAAAATATATGTTTAACGGTAGTTCACATTTCAAAAATATTTTGATAGATATACAAGGTGAGTCAAATATATATCATTTATTTATTCCAGTTCAGTGAATTTGCTAAAAATTCCGGTTCTAAAAATACCTTAATACCATAGAGTATACTCAATGGTCTTTGAATTATGACCACGTCCATGAGGACGTCAATCTAGACGTGCAGGTACCTTCGTATGAGAACTTCTAATCGAGACGATCGACTTATTGTAAGTTGATCGTTAAGAAACCGCCGTTTGCCAGCTTTTCAACTTGATAATGAATTGCACTTAAGGACCGTACATTTTACCTAACGGACTACAAGAAGAAGATTAAATGAAGCAAATCTTATGTCAAGAAGATCTGCTTCGGGACCAGAACTTACTAGATGTGTTGACTAGGCCCAAAAGCAAAGGCATGGTCTTAATGTAAAAATTACGAAAAAATGTTATTGCCTTCTTTAAAACCGAATATTTTCAACAAAAATAAAGCTAATGAGACGAACCAAAAAACAAAACATCGAGAAAGGATGTATCTAGATGATAAAATGATTTAATTTTTTGCTGTTTTAACATATTTCACAGAGTGTTTCAAACTTTCGGATGGATGATGGGGAGTTTCATTTTTAATTTAGAAAAAGATACTAAAAAGTCAAATAATTTAGCAACATACTGCTTAAAAATCATCAAAATCGGTCCATTTAAATAAAATATATTAACCAAAGACATTATAAATATAGACCGAACATCTCATTCATAAATACTCGTTGGTAGTGAATCAAACATTGCAATGTGTCAAACAAGGACAGAAGAGACAGAGAAGTCTAAAATTTCCGACCCCGACAACTAGGCGCATTTGGATTGTTCTAATGGCCAGTGGCGTATCGTTTTTTGGAACGAATTTAATTAGTAAAGTAAAAGTAAAGTAATTAGTAAAATGTTTACTCCATATTAATATACTACATTAACACTTTTTCGTCAGATGAGTTTTGTTATAAGGTCTAATATAATAATATAATTAATATCCCACATATACTTATGTTGAAACGTTAGTAGGTAGTTTTCGAAAATCGCTCCAACGTCGATTTTCAATTTAAACTTTCAGTTAATTCTATATAAACTTTCAGTTACTTTTGAATATTTACAGGGTGACTCAGGCTTCCGAAACAGTTCTATATTAGGTTTGTGGTTGGTGACTTTTCTTTCAATTTTTTTTCAGAATATGGAGGCAATGGTAAAGCACATTTTAGACATTTTTTGTAAACATAGGTGGCCGGAACATATTTTCAAACTAAAGTTGTAGATTTGCCATTAAATTTCCATTCCAGAAATACCTAGGGTTGCCACCTGTCCTTTTTGAAAAGGACAGTCCTTTTTGGAATAACTTGTCCTATTGACTTTTTTACTTAAAAGTCATTTTTATTTACGTATTTTCCCTGAGAAAATTACCTACAGCAAACAGAAATATTATTTTCGTCCAAATTTAATTAGAGATGTTATAAAACTTATAAATAAATTTTTCTTGTTTAAAATAGGCAACATTATTTAGAACTTCCCGTTTAATCTCAAATGATAATTTAGGTTTTAGTTTTACCTTTTTTGATCTTAAAAAGAACTTTTTACAATTAGTAATTAGTAACGATTTAGTTAGTTCGCAATCGATAGCTTCCTGTAAAGTACTGTGTAATAGTTGTTTAATCTTGTATTATTAATAACTTCCTATACCTAAAATCAATATTTAATGAGAAAATTGTATTTTTTTGAAAATATAAGACAAGATTTGACTTTCGGTCTTCTTCTTGTATTATGATGGCTCTGATACGAGGCAGTCACCTTTTAGTCTCTCAATAGAAGGCATTTATCATTAAAAGTATCAAATCTGTGTGCTACAGTATGGGATTTCTGTCGCATAATAATGAATATTACGTTTATTTACAAATCCATTACTTTTAAAGGTAGCTTCATCAGACAATCAAATTTTAGTTAAATGTCCCAATCTTCATGAACTGTATTAAGCATATGTATAGCGGTTTGAATCACCCTGTATGTTGACAAAAATATTTTCAAAATGTGCGTTACAATGGCTCCCATCTTATGTAAAAAATTGAAATAAAAATTACAAACCAAAAACGTCGTCCCATTCTAAAAAAGGTAAACACACCGTACAAATAACTCTAGGAAGAGGTATTTGTACGGTGGTAAAAAACTGTTTAAACGAGGCCGAAGGGGCAGATATAATAATGCAATAAAATGTGAAAAAGGGCGGGTAAACACCTTTGTTTATTTGTTGAGCAAAATTCCTTTAGAATATCGTATATAATGACCAAAATATGACGCAATTTTAAGAAAAAAATGTCACTTTCTGGCTTATAATAAAGTTTCAAATGCAACGTTTATATTCAAATTTGTTATGATCTACAACAGTTAAGTAGTAATTGAGACGAATTATAATTCAATTACCGGCTACTACGTTCTTGTTTTAATAGCTCAAAATTCAACAAATATAATTAGAAATTATTTTAATTGCTCCCTTGCGGGACGCCTATGTACGGCGATTACGGTACGATTTGAGCTTATTTTTCCACACATTTGACACTGTCGTACCATATTGACAAAAACAAAAACTACTGAAAAACACTGAAAAGTTCACTTCGGACTTGATTCCGACTTCAAACACGCCGTAAGCTAAAAGTAGTACGCTATAACGGACCAAGGGCCGTCGCGAGGGGTGGTGGGACGGACGGCTCATTTTCATTCTGGAAGACTAGCAGCGACGTTGCCAATAGTTCTAGACGTTTCAGCACATTAAACAGTATAAACATGTCCTTTAATAGTAACGCATATATCCTCTGGTTAATAACATATTATTACGCATGCTTCTTTAAAAATAAACTATTAATTTAATTAAGAAATTGAGATTTATTGATATCTGGTGAAGGTTTTAAAGTCACCTTTTCTGCAAATCAAACTAAGTAGATAGGCGCAAATTTGAGATGTGGCAATGTCGCCTTCTCTATCTCAGTTGGTTTTTACAGTACGTAGTCAACCTCTGATTGTTTGATCGGGTTAAAATGCACAATGTGATATCTGTTCTTCCTAAATCTATGATATTAACCTTTAAAATGCGTCAAAGGTAAATGTATTTCAAAAACCATACATTTTAGTCAAATACTTTTCTAATGAAACAAATCTTTATTTTTTTAAAAAATCCAAAAATCAATTAATATATAGGGTATTACATTACAAAAAACATAACTTAGATGTGTAACTTTTTTTGGGGACACCCTGTAGAACTCTACATAATTTTAGAAAATGCTTTAAATTGACTTGCATAAGCTCACAAAATTTCACTTCGATATAAACTTTTGTTCTCCTTGCAAAAACCGCGTCGTATATGACGCACCACCCTGTACCTGACGCACCACCACTGTATAATTAGATTTAGCTTATGCATTAGATTTATTTATTTCAATAAATTTACTTAGAAAAAGAATTAAAAAAATCAAAATATTAAGAAGGAAATAATTAAGTATTTACTAAAATTACTAAAATAAAAAATTAAATGCAACGAAAAAAAATGGGTAAACAATTTAGTATTTTATCTATAAAACACAATACAGAAGGTTTCACAGTAATTGAATTCCGAGGTAAAAGTCTCTGGGTACTCCACTATAGTGTAAGTTAAGGATATGTGATTTCTGGATTCTACATGAAATTCAAAATATATTCTGTTTCTCATTTTATACACTACTTATTTTGAGTTTGCTTACTACACAAAGCTTCATTGAGAACGTCCAATTTAGTGGAATAAATTAGTGGTTTCAATGCGGTTTCAATTAGCGTAGAAGTGTGTTCCTCTAATTTCAACATAAGCTTTCAGAATGTCAAAATTAATGGTAGTAATTTTCAATTAATAGAAGTTTTAACTTTTTCCACTAATTATACTTCAAAATTTGCGAGTAATATCATTTTGGCCTTTGATTTTATCATCCGTAAAGGGAAATTGTGGTTAAAAACAAGTTTATTGTTCTATAAGCTAATTATTAGGCTTTCTCTATGAATACAACTGGCTACGGCTATTGAAACCACTAATTTCGAGGTTCTGAATCAAGCTGAACATTATTTAGTTTTAAAATTAATCTTATAATGTATATACATACTTATATTATTAAATTAAACTTATATTATAGTATTAATAAAATATAGAAGTGGTAGTAGAGTTTCATACGGTAGGGAAGAGTCAATACAGGTAAATACATAATTAAATACCAATAATTTCTTATAGAGTACAGTTTTTTGCTATTTTTTTTTGAATATGTAAGTTAGGAGCCTCACAGAAATGATAGTGAAGTTAGAAAAAAACCAACCAGCTTAGTTTTTTATTTTATTTTTGCCTTTTCTCATTACTAAATATTTTTTGGCATTTTTACTTCTGCTTTATGTATTTCGTAGTAGTTGTATTTTTTTTTTCTAGTCAAAATCACATTTTCTGTACTTTTAAGAACAATCTAATCAGTGATTTTAACAGGAAAAATGGTATAGATGTGCATAATATTTACGTAAAAATGGTTTTATTTTGCTGCTTTCTTCGGTAATGAATTCCTAAGTGTCCTATTTTATTTAGCGCTTACAGTGAAACTAAACATTACTTACACGTTCACACTAACAACACCAACAATAGTATATACTATGATTTTATAATTACTAACAATAATAACTCAAAATATATTTATTTTTAGTATTTGTATAATAATATACAGGGTGGTCCTAATTGTATTCGGGAAACTTTAGCAGCATATTCTGCAGATAAAAATAGGTAAAAAAGTTTATGTAAATGTATGTATTAAAATACATTGTTTCGGAGATACAGAGTGCATGCAGAAGTTTTATTTTTATTTCGATTTTTTCGATATCAATATGACTCCTACCTGTAGGGGGCGTCGCATACATGTTTTGAGGCGTAATAAAAACACCACTTGAACACAAACCAACACAGCTCTGCAAACACATAATTTTGTGTGTATGTCCTAAAGAATTTATGTGTTTTGTAAACGAATATCGATATGTTACGCTGAAAAGAAATGCTAGTTATAAACACAAAACAGCACATCACAACATTTGATTTTTTGTGTTTTGTAAATAAGCATTGATATTTTATACTCAAAAAGCGAAACTACCAGTTCTGAACACAGACCAACACAAATCTTCTTCTTCTTCTTTTAGAAGGCGTATCGCCTGTTTAGTTCCGGTTTCCTCCTCGTCTAAGCAACTCTTGCGAGGTTGACTGCCAACTGTCTTGCCAACGTTTAGGTGGTCATCCAGTAGGTCTTCTGCCATGGGGTACGTTGTCGCGAATTATTATGGCCATTCTGTCGGAGCCCATTCTATTGACATGCTGGTTCCATTCTCTTCTTCTCTGCCTTATCCATCTGACAACGTCGTTTGTTTGGCACTTTTCTCTTATGTCTACATTTCTCTGTCTGTCCCTCAATGTGTATCCAGTTATTCTTAAGGTCTTCATTTCAGTAGTTCGTAGGATTCTCTTTGTCACTGATGTTTCAGCTCTGGTTTCCGCACCATATGTCATCACTCGTCGTATGCAGGTTTTGTATATTCTTGACTTACATTCTGTACTCAAATGTTTGTTTTTCCATATGGGATATTTAAGATGTCCTGATATTGCGGCAGCTTTATTGGCTTGTTTCATTACTTCTTCCAGAAATCCTGAGCTTGTAATTTTGCATCCAAGGTATTCGAATGACATTATCTGATCAATAGTTTTGTTTTTTATTACCAATTTGCACCGTAGAGGCTCCTTTGTAATGGTCATGCATTTGGTCTTATTTGTGGAAATTTGCATGTTAAGTTTTTCTGCCTGTCTGTTAAAAGCTTGTAGCATTCTTTGGAGGTCGTCCTCTGACTCTGCAATAAGTACTGCGTCATCGGCATAGCATAATATATTTACTTTATGCATTCCCATTCGATATCCTAATCCAGTATTCTTGACGGTTTTTATTACTTGATCCATGATTATGTTGAATAACAGAGGGCTGAGGCTGTCGCCTTGGCGAATACCAGTTGTAGTTCGAAGATGCTGCGTTAAGGTAAAGTTTGTTCTTATTTGGGTTGTTGTGTTTGTGTTTAAGTCCTTGATAAGTTCTGTGAGTTCTTTCGAAACATTACTGCTTTCCAAGATGGTGATTTTTGGTCTTGGTGGTCTTTTAGTTGGACTCTTATCAAAGGCCTTTGTTAAATCTATAAAACATAGATAGGCTGGAGAATTATATTCTAAGAATTTTTCAACTAGTTGCCTGAGTATGAATAGTGCATCGGTAGTTGATCGGTTCCTTCGGAATCCTTGTTGTTCCTCGCTTATTGGCACTATTGAGGAGATTTTGTCCGCAATGATCTTAGTCAGAAGTTGTAGCGAGGTGCTCAGTAATGTTATATTCCTCTGTAGTTTGCTGGGTCTGTTTTATCTCCCTTTTTAAAAATGGGTATTGTTATACTTCGTTTCCATTCTTCTGGTATTGTCTTATGTTGTAATATAATGTTAAACAGTTTTGTGTATTCCTCTATGATAGCCGTGCCTGCGTTTTTTATTAGCTCGTTTGGTATTTTATCTTGATTAGGAGATTTTCTATTTTTAAGTTTCCTTATTGTCTCTTCTACTTGCTTGTAAGTTATTTGCGCATGATCTTCTATATTATCTCTTTGGCTGGTCTCTTGTGCTTCCATTGGTTCATCTGTTTCTGCGTATAAGTATCTGAAATATTTTTCCCACGTATCTTCTGCAATTGTTCTTAGTTGTATTGTTTCATTTGTTTCTCGTTTCAAACCCCTCAACATCTTCCAAATACGTTTTTGTGCTCCGTACATATCCGCCTCCATTTCGCTACTAAATCGCTGCCAATATTCTTAATTTCTCGTACTCTATTACACAAATCTGAAACCACATAATTTTATGTGTATGTCCTAATGGATTTATGTGGGCTGTAAATGAAGATTATAGAGAAAATCGAGGTGAAGTAGGAAAGTATCAATAATGAATACAAACCAACACAACACTGAAAACACATAATTTTATGTGTATGTCCTAATGAATTTATCTCTTTTGTAAATGAATATCTATGTGTTGCGCTGAAAAACAAATGCTAGTTATTAACACAGAGCAACACAACACAACATTTAAATATATGTGTCAGCCTTAAAGGATTTGTGTTTTGTAAATAAATATTGATATTTTATACTCAAAAAGCGAAACTACCAGTTCTTAACACAGACCAACACAAAACTGAAAACATAATTTTATGCGTATGTCCTAATGAATTTATGTGTTCTCTGAATGAATATTATAGGGAAAATCGACGTTACTCTAGGAAAGTATCAATTATGAACACAAACCTCAAAACACATAATTTTATAATGGATTTGTGTGTTCTGTAAATGAAGATTATAGGGAAAATCGAATTTACAGTAGGAAAGAATCAATTGTGAACACAAACCAACACAAACTGAAAACACATAATTTTATGTGTATGCCCTAATGAATTTATGTGTTCTGTAAAATGAAGCCTATAGTGAAAATCGTCATTACACTGGAAAATCAAAATATCAATTTTGAACACAAACCATCACATCACAACACATAAATTTATATGTTATGCTGCATGTGTCATGCTATTATCACAGCACAACACGTAACTTTATATGTCTGTCTTAAAGTACTTGTGTTCTGTAAAAATAATATCTTAACAAGGAAATAAAATTTCCATGAAGACTGATATGCAACACTATAAAATAAAACCACCAATTTTGCAACACAAAGCAATACATAACTTAATGTGTTTGGCCTAAAGATTTTTGTGTTGTTACAGTATACAACCGCATGATGAAAATGAGGTGTTTCTTGAGACTGACGCTTTTAGAGTTCTTGGTGAAGAACGAAGTCCACTATAAAATGAGCAATTAACACAAATACACAAAACAATTGTTACATCGATGTATAGAATATTTGTGAAAAGCTTCTTGATGTTTCGTGTTTTTACGCTTATTTTCTCATACATAAACTATCAAATTATTACAATGAAACACATTCTTGCTATACAGGGCGTTTCTTTGTAGAACTTTGGGGAATATTTTTATGTTAAATCAAGGCTTTATTGTGTAGATTACTGCGGCCATGTATTCAATGTATTTCTTCAAAACCTTTGGCATTCTAGGACCTATCTGCATGCAGCTTAACGGAAGTTATGCTTTTCGTTGTACGGGTGTTTCCCATTTTTCAGAAACAAGACTAAACGAACCTTATTTAACGTTTTTAGATGATAAAAAAGACGCGGATAAACCCGACAAAGATGCTGAGGACACCAAGGTCCAGATGCCTCCTATGCAGCTGGGCTTCACCGAAAGATCCATCAGAAGGAGCTTTATGAGAAAGGTTTTTCTCATTTTATCGGCCCAGCTGTTACTGACTATAGCTGTCATGGCACCATTCCCTTACGTACCTGCACTAAGAGATTTTGCCATAAACTACTACTGGATTATTTTGATCTGCGCTGCAGTCGCCATAATTATAATCTTTATATTCGCCTGTTTCCAGAAACTGCGTCGCACGCCACCATACAACTACATCTTGCTCTTTCTGTTCACAATAGCCGAAAGTCTACCTCTAGGCTTGGTGGCTAGTTTCTATCAACCTGACGAGATCTGGATAGCCCTGGGTGCGACCGCTGTAGTCTGTGTGTCGTTGGCATTGTTCGCTTGCCAGACCAAGTGGGATTTTACCGGCATGGGAGGATGTCTGTTCGTGTCCCTCATCATGCTCATTCTGTTCGGAATTCTGGCAGGTGCCATGTATAGTAGGATTGCAATTATAGGCTACCTATGTCTTGGAGTGACACTGTTCTCCTTTTACTTGGTGTACGATATCCAGATGATCATGGGAGGAGCACACAAGTTCAGCATTTCGCCTGAAGAGTATATTTTCGCGGTTCTGGCAATATATCTGGATATTCTGAACATATTGGTCTTCATTTTGCGTATTTTGAGCGCGTTCAGGAACTGAGACGATTATTGGTTCCTGTTTTATGTGTTCTTTCATGTGCCATATTGGAAAATAAGACTGTATTTGACAGTTATTTCTATTAGTGTCACTTAAAAGGAAAATTACAGTATTTTTGCATTTGTTCTTTTTTTAGTAATTTTAAGTTGCGTTATTGTCTACTGACAACGAGATAAAATAAAACTATAGTTATATTGTTGTTTATTCGAAAAGTCTAAAAGAAAAAGCTTTATGAGAAAGGTTTTCTTCATTCCAGCAGCTCATTTCTTACTGAGAGTAGCTATTATGTCACCATTTCCTTACATACCTGCACTAAGAGACTTTGTCGTAAAATATTACTGGATAATCTTGATCTGTGCTTGCATTTGCCATTATTATAATCTTTATATTCGCCTGTTTCCAGAAACTGCGTCGCACGCCACCATACAACTACATCTTGCTCTTTCTGTTCACAATAGCCGAAAGTCTACCTCTAGGCTTGGTGGCTAGTTTCTATCAACCTGACGAGATCTGGATAGCCCTGGGTGCGACCGCTGTAGTCTGTGTGTCGTTGGCACTGTTCGCTTGCCAGACCAAGTGGGATTTTACCGGCATGGGAGGATGTCTGTTCGTGTCCCTCATCATGCTCATTCTGTTCGGAATTCTGGCAGGTGCCATGTATAGTAGGATTGCAATTATAGGCTACCTGTGTCTTGGAGTGACACTGTTCTCCTTTTACTTGGTGTACGATATCCAGATGATCATGGGAGGAGCACACAAGTTCAGCATTTCGCCTGAAGAGTATATTTTCGCGGTTCTGGCAATATATCTCGATATTCTGAACATATTGGTCTTCATTTTGCGTATTTTGAGCGCGTTCAGGAACTGAGACGATTATTGGTTCCTGTTTTATGTGTTCTTTCATGTGCCATATTGGAAAATAAGACTGTATTTGACAGTTATTTGTATTAGTGTCACTTAAAAGGAAAATTACAGTATTTTTTGCATTTGTTCTTTTTTTAGTAATTTTAAGTTGCGTTTTTGTCTACTGACAACGAGATAAAATAAAACTATAGTTATATTGTTGTTTATTCGAAAAGTCTAAAAGAAAGAGCTTTACGAGAAAGGTTTTCTTCATTCCAGCAGCTCATTTCTTACTGAGAGTAGCTATTATGTCACCATTTCCTTACATACCTGCACTAAGAGACTTTGCCGTAAAATATTACTGGATAATCTTGATCTGCGCTTGCATTTGCCATTATTATAATCTTTATATTCGCCTGTTTCCAGAAACTGCGTCGCACGCCACCTTACAACTACATCTGGCTTTTCCTGTTCACAATAGCCGAAAGTCCACCTCTAGGCTTGGTGACTAGTTTCTATCAACCTAACGAGATCTGGATAGCCCTGGGTGCGACCGCTGTAATCTGTGTGTCGTTGGCACTGTTCGCTTGCCAGACCAAGTGGGATTTTACCGGCATGGGAGGATGTCTGTTCGTGTCCCTCATCATGTTGATTTTGTTCGGAATTCTGGCAGGTGCCATGTATAGTAGGATTGCAATTATAGGCTACCTATGTCTTGGAGTGACACTGTTCTCCTTTTACTTGGTGTACGATATCCAGATGATCATGGGAGGAGCACACAAGTTCAGCATTTCGCCTGAAGAGTATATTTTCGCGGTTCTGGCAATATATCTGGATATTCTGAACATATTGGTCTTCATTTTGCGTATTTTGAGCGCGTTCAGGAACTGAGACGATTATTGGTTCCTGTTTTATGTGTTCTTTCATGTGCCATATTGGAAAATAAGACTGTATTTGATAGTTATTTGTATTAGTGTCACTTAAAAGAAAAATTACAGTATTTTTTGCATTTGTTCTTTTTTTTTAGTAATATTTTAAGTTGCGTTATTGTCTATCCACAACGAGATAAAATAAAACTATAGTTATATTGTTGTTTATTCGAAAGTCTAAAAGAAAAAGCTATTAGTAGCTATTTTGTCTCATTTCCTTAGATATCTGCTCTTACCTAGTAGTAACCACAACATCTAGATGATCATGGAAGGAGTCCAGTCTTCATTTTTCATATTTTGAGCTTGTTCAGGGATTGAGGCGATTTTAGGTTCCTTTTTTGTGTTCTTTAACGTGCCATGTTGTAAAAGAAGACTGTATTTAAAAGATATATTATGTATTAAGGTTTTTTTTAATTTAAATTACAGTAATTTTTGCATTTGCTTTCTTTTTTAGTAATTATAAGTTACATTATCCTATTTTAACAATAAAAGAAAAACAAAACTATAGTTTTATTTGGTTTTATTTTTGTATTATTATTTAAAATAAACACACACACGTTATTTTCACACATTGTTAATCAGTTACGAAATGTAAAAATTGTGCTGTTTTAACCTTATTTTTTAAAAATGTTCTTAAAAAAATTGCATTTTTTTTTTCATTGGGTTATATGTATTTTTGTCTAATTCATAAAATTGCACTGATCTTGTACTAATATTACTAATAAAACATTATCCTCACGTTTGTTTTATTTCTGTATGTTTACTTAAAAGAAGCACATTTATTTATTTTGCACCATTTTTAAAGTTCTTTTTATGACTAACGTTAAATATTATATTATTATTTAACTGATATTTTCTAAATTTCAAACGTTAAAAGGAGAGAATAAAGCCTCATTCAGAACCTTTAAATTAGTGGTTTCAGTTATCCTTTAAGCTTGATTCAGAACCTCGCAATTAGTGGAATAAATTAGTGGTTTTAATTACACTTTATACTTTTTAGTTTATGATCATTCACAATGTTTAAAAAACAATTAAAATTAATGGAATATCCTGGGAACAGCTTGCGTTAGTCAGTTGTATCCATAGAGAAAGCCTAATATTTAGCTTATAAAGCAATCAACTTTTGATTTATAACCACAATTTCTCTTGACGGAAGATAATCAAAGGCCAAAAATACGTTTCTCGCAAATTTTGAAGTATAGTTAGTGGAAAAGTTAAAAGTTCGATAACTTTTTCTACTAATTGAAAATGTCTACCACTAATTTTGACGTTCTGAATGCTTAGATTAAAATTAAAGAATCAAAAGCTTATACTAGTTTTACTACCACCAATTTTGACGTTTTAAATGCTTAAATTGAAATTAGGGGAACGAACTTGGGCTAATTGAAACCACTAATTTCGAGATTAGTCGAATAAATTAATGGTTTCAATTACACTTTATACTTTTTAGTTATCATTCACGATGTCTAAAAAACACAATTAAAATTAATAGGATATCCTAGCAACAGCTTGCGGTAGTCAGTTGTATCCATAGAGAAAGCCAAATATTTAGCTTATAAAACAATAAACTTTTGATTTTGAACCACAATGTCTCTTGATGAATCAAAGGCCAAAATGACATTGCTCTCAAATTTTGAAGTATAATTAGTGGAAAAGTCAAAAGTTTGTTAACTTTTTCTCCTAATAATTTACTACCACTAATTTGGACGTTCTGAATGCTTAGATTAAAATTAAAGAAACAAAGCTTATACGCTAATTAAAACCACTAATTACGAGGTTCCGAATGAAGCGTACTAGTTTTACTACCACCAATTTTGACGTTTTAAATGCTTAAAGTGAAATTAGGGGAACGAACTTATTAATTGAAACCACTAATTTCGAGATTAGTCGAATAAATTAGTGGTTTCAATTACACTTTATACTTTTTAGTTATCATTCACGATGTCTAAAAACACAATTAAAATTAACAGGATGTCCTAGCAACAGCTTGCGGTAGTCAGTTGTATCCATAGAGAAAGCCAAATATTTAGCTTATAAAACAATAAACTTTTGATTTTGAACCACAATGTCTCTTGATGAATCAAAGGCCAAAATGACATTGCTCTCAAATTTTGAAGTATAATTAGTGGAAAAGTCAAAAGTTTGTTAACTTTTTCTCCTAATAATTTACTACCACTAATTTGGACGTTCTGAATGCTTAGATTAAAATTAAAGAAACAAAAGCTTATACGCTAATTAAAACCACTAATTACGAGGTTCCGAATGAAGCGTACTAGTTTTACTACCACCAATTTTGACGTTTTAAATGCTTAAATTGAAATTAGGGAACGAACTTGGGTTAATTGAAACCACTAATTTCGAGATTAGTCGAATAAATTAGTGGTTTCAATTACACTTTATACTTTTTAGTTATCATTCACGATGTCTAAAAAACACAATTAAAATTAACAGGATATCCTAGCAACAGCTTGCGGTAGTCAGTTGTATCCATAGAGAAAGCCAAATATTTAGCTTATAAAACAATAAACTTTTGATTTTGAACCACAATGTCTCTTGATGAATCAAAGGCCAAAATGACATTGCTCTCAAATTTTGAAGTATAATTAGTGGAAAAGTCAAAAGTTTGTTAACTTTTTCTACTAATAATTTACTACCACTAATTTGGACGTTCTGAATGCTTAGATTAAAATTAAAGAAACAAAAGCTTATACGCTAATTAAAACCACTAATTACGAGGTTCCGAATGAAGCGTACTAGTTTTACTACCACCAATTTTGACGTTTTAAATGCTTAAAGTGAAATTAGGGGAACGAACTTGGGCTAATTGAAACCACTAATTTCGAGATTAGTCGAATAAATTAGTGGTTTCAATTACACTTTATACTTTTTAGTTATCATTCACGATGTCTAAAAAACACAATTAAAATTAACAGGATGTCCTAGCAACAGCTTGCGGTAGTCAGTTGTATCCATAGAGAAAGCCAAATATTTAGCTTATAAAACAATAAACTTTTGATTTTGAACCACAATGTCTCTTGATGAATCAAAGGCCAAAATGACATTGCTCTCAAATTTTGAAGTATAATTAGTGGAAAAGTCAAAAGTTTGTTAACTTTTTCTCCTAATAATTTACTACCACTAATTTGGACGTTCTGAATGCTTAGATTAAAATTAAAGAAACAAAAGCTTATACGCTAATTAAAACCACTAATTACGAGGTTCCGAATGAAGCGTACTAGTTTTACTACCACCAATTTTGACGTTTTAAATGCTTAAATTGAAATTAGGGGAACGAACTTGGGCTAATTGAAACCACTAATTTCGAGATTAGTCGAATAAATTAGTGGTTTCAATTACACTTTATACTTTTTAGTTATCATTCACGATGTCTAAAAAACACAATTAAAATTAACAGGATATCCTAGTAGAGAAAGCCAAATATTTAGCTTATAAAACAATAAACTTTTGATTTTGAACCGCAATGTCTCTTGATGAATCAAAGGCCAAAATGACATTGCTCTCAAATTTTGAAGTATAATTAGTGGAAAAGTCAAAAGTTTGTTAACTTTTTCTACTAATAATTTACTACCACTAATTTGGACGTTCTGAATGCTTACATTGAAATTAAAGGAACAAACTGCTGTGCTAATTGAAACCACTAATTTCGAGGTTCTGAACGAAGCTTAAATCTTTCTAATACAATGTGTAAAAAATCCTGTATACAGGGTGTCTCATAACTAAGTGCAAGTATTTTTGAGAGATTTAAAACAAACTTTTTTCTGAAATGTGTCTAGATGTCTTACATCTTAATATAACAAAAAAATATGTAAAGGTAAAGAGCAGAATATAGATTGTAAATAACAATGAAAATATTGATATAATAGAAAAGAAGAAAAACGTTTTCTTATTAGAATTTTTCTCTGTATTATACTCTTATTGTTCTATATTCCAAATTCTTTTTCTCTGGGTTTTCGCCACTGGAAGAAAATCTACAAAATAAAAAAGTTATTCTTTATAAATACTACTGTGTTGAATCCAGACGGAAACCAGCTTGTCAGTGGTTTTTTACTGTTGAAACAAATTTGCCTAACCGACAGAAAATACTTAACGTCTCGGAGAGGTTTCTCTAAAAAAAACAAAGAAAAAAAACTAAAATATATAAACACAGCTTAGCTATTCAACTTTAATTTTTATTTTTATGGTTAAAATGACATTACATCATTACATGCAACTTCAAATTTCCGATTACTACCTGATATTCCTGATAACAATAATTACTTCATGATCTAAAACCAAAAATCTTTTTGTAATCTTCAAGAAACGATAGCTCTTACATTACTAACCTCTACAGATGCCTGAGCAATATACAGAGTTGTTCACCACATACGACACGGAGTATTGTAGCTAAACAATTAGATTTCTACAAATTGTAAGTTTTGGGTTCGTTGAAGGACTATTAGAACTACAATTTAAAAATAATTTGAAAAAATATAGAGTGTCCCAAATAAGTAAAAAATAGTATAGTTATATTTTTTAAATGTAACACCTTCTATATTATTCTATTTTTAGATTCCACGATTAAAATAAAGGTAAATTTGATTAAGGTTTATCACACTTAAACCTTACCGTTTTTGAAATATTTTCAATTTTGTGAAATTGCAGTAAAAAATTTAAGGCTTCATTTCTCTAAGTGTATCAGAGTTTTTAATACTAGATATTTACTGAAGATTATATTTTATTGATCAGATATTGTGTTGCCATAATAAAAATTATACTTCCTTATACAGAGTGTCCAAAAATGTATATTAAATAATTACTATCTTTAAACGACAATAACTTGTTTAATTTAAATAGAACACCCTGTATATTTTACGTGAATCAGATGCCCAACTTAATTATTTATCAAATTGTATTATACCATTTGTTACCTATATAATTTAGACCTCATTTATCACTATAACCATGGAATATTGACATTTTGGATTTTTTTAAAGCAACATATTGTACAAAATACCATTCAAAAATAATAATATTGCAAGCCCACACATTTGTTACAAAAAGGAAACTATTTAAATATTTGTAAAAGATCCCAAAAATTAGTTAATTACATACTGTTTTAATTAATAAATTATTCTAAATAAATGTGGATTTGACTCAGAAATCAATATAATAATCGTCAAAAAATAAAATAAAATGTATAAGGTGTTACTTTTTACCATACTGTCTAATACACATACAAAATTCAGTTTTTTAGTATTTGGAGCAACTATTATTAATCAACGTAAACAGTCAATTAATGTAGTTTAAATAATACTAGGATCATATTAATTGGTCCTTTTTAACAAATAATATTTAAACATTTATTTTTTAATGAAATAAGCAAACTATATCTACAATATTAGTATCTGTACTCTTTGAAAATTTGTTACATCTTTAAAAATAATCTAAAATGTCAATATTCCATGGGTATAGTGATAAACGAAGTCTAAATTATAAGAAAAGGCATTTTCTACGTAAACTTGAAGAGATAGGTAAAAACGGTATAATACAATTTGATAGACAATTAAATAGTGCATATGAATTAAGTAAAATATACAGGATGTTCCATTTAAATTAAACAAGTTACAGCTGTTTAAAGCTAGTCATTATTTAACATAAATTTTTGGACACTCTGTATAAGAAAGTATAATTTTGATACCCTTGGAGAAATGAAGCCTTAAATATTTTTCTGCTATTTCACAAAATTGAAAATATTTCAAAAACGGTAAGGTTTAAGTGTGATAAACCTTAATCAAATTTGCCTTTATTTCAATCGTAGAATCGTTTTATTTCAATCGTAGAATCTAACAATCCCTGTATTTATTTAAGCTTCATCAAAACCTCAAAATTAATGAAGTAAATAACTGATTGCTTACAATCTTACATTGAAAATAAATGAACAAACTTTTACGCCAACTGCTTTAAAAAAGAAGGCTTTTAAAAGTCTCATAACTTTAAAAAAAGGCTTAAACATTTCTACTAATTGAAAATTGCAACCGCTAATTTTGGCCTCCTGCAAGCTTACGTTAAAATTAGAGGAACAAACTTTTACGCTAATTGGGGTTGCCAGATTGTTATAAATAAATTCTGGGAAAATTGGGAAAGATTCGGTATAGTAAGCGAGGACAAAAAACGGCGACCAAAAAAAAACGGTGACGCTCTAGATAATCACACATCACCACCCCCCTATTCCTTTATTTTCAAAAAATGTTACAATTTGTAGACAAAGGTAAACAAACAAAAGAGAATACAAAAAACAAGTATACAAATTACATTGTCAGTCTTATTGTTTAAAATAAACATTTATAAATGTTTACAATGTTAAAGAATAAAAAAATAAAAATAAGCGTGGAGTAGGTAGATAAAGATCTTGCTCCGCGTTCCTGAGTGGATAAGTGTAAGATAGCATTTCTTGCAGGGTCTATTTTTCATCTGATCGGGCCCTAAGGCCCAAGCAAAAATTCGAGCTCTCTTTTCCAATTAAATTCAAAATTTCAAGAAATTATAAATATTTTACAACCTTATCGGGCCCCCCAGACCACCGGGCCTTATGGTAAAATAGGCCCCGCTTTCTTGAGAAGCTGATACATGCTTACGTATTAGGCAAACGGATTCAAATATCAATAAGGAAGGAAGAGTTAATATTTTTAATTCTTTAAAAAAGTCCCGGCAATGAGTTCTGCTGTTTAGTCCCAGTGAATATCGAACAGCTCTCTTCTGGAGCTTGAAAATGCGGTCAAATTGAGTAATAATAATTGAGGAATTGTGTGTAACA